>NW_027204160.1:1200000-1605639 GCF_024711535.1 Dipodomys merriami | reverse complement strand
AAGAAGGAGAAGAAGGAGAAGAAGGAGAAGAAGGAGAAGAAGAAGAAGAAGAAGAAGAAGAAGAAGAAGAAGAAGAAGAAGAAGAAGAAGAAGAAGAAGAAGAAGAAGAAGAAGAAGAAGAAGAAGAAGAAGAAGAAGAAGAAGAAGAAGAAGAAGAAGAAGAACGAGAAGGAGAAGGAGAAGGAGAAGGAGAAGAAGGAGAACAGAAGCAGAAGGAGAAGCACAAGCAGAAGAAAGAGAAGCAGAAGAAACAGTAGAAGCAGGAGAGGCAAAAGCAGAAGCAGAAGGAGAAGCACAATTAAGAGAAGAAGAAGGAGAAGGAGAGGTAGAAGGAGAAGCAGAAGGAGAAGCAGAAGAAGAAGCAGAAGAAGAAGCAGCAGAAGCAGAAGCAACAGCATAAGCATAAGCAGAAGCAGAAGCAGAAGCAGAAGCAGAAGCAGAAGCAGAGGAAGAAGAGTAAGAAGAGTAAGAAGCAGAAGAAGGAGAAGAACGAGAAGAAGGAGAAGAAGGAGGAGAAGGAGGAGGAGAAGAAGAAGAAGAAGAAGAAGAAGAAGAAGAAGAAGAAGAAGAAGAAGAAGAAGAAGAAGAAGAAGAAGAAGAAGAAGAAGAAGAAGAAGAAGAAGAAGAAGAAGAAGAAGAAGAAGAAGGAGAAGGAGAAGAAGGAGGAGAAGGAGAAGGAGAAGGAGAAGGAGAAGAAAGAGAAGAAGCAGAAGAGCAGAAGCAAATGCAGACGGAGATGCACAATTAAGAGAAGAAGAAGGAGAAGGAGAGGCAGAAGGAGAAGCAGAAGAAGAAGCAGAAGCAGAAGCAGAAGCAAAAGAAGAAGCAGCAGAAGAAGAAGGAGAAGCAGCAGCAGAAGGAGAAGCAGAAGCAGAAGCAGAAGCAGAAGCAGCAGAAGAGGAAGAAGAGGAAGAAGAGGAACGAAGAAGAAGAAGAAGAAGAAGAAGAAGAAGAAGAAGAAGAAGAAAGAAGAAGAAGAGAAGAAGAAAGAAGAAGAAGAAGAAGAAGAAGAAGAAGAAGAAGAAGAAGGAGGAGGAGGAGGAGGAGGAGGAGGAGGAGGAGGAGGAGGAGGAGGAGGAGGAGGAGGGAGGAGGAGGAGGAGGAGGAGGAGGAGGAGGAGGAGGAGGAGGAGGAGGAGGAAGAAGAAGAAGAAGAAGAAGAAGAAGAAGAAGAAGAAGAAGAAGAAGAAGAAGAAGAAGAAGAAGAAGAAGAAGAAGAAGAAGAAGAAGAAGAAGAAGGAGTTCCGGGAAGATGGCGGAGGAGAAGCTGGAATCTGAACAAGCTCTCACATAGAAAGCAGTTTTAGAGTTCCAGTGAACAGTCCTAAGCCAGAGAATCACACCAAGTGTGCCATCACAGGACAGAGAGTTAGACAAGAGAGGGGAAGCCAAGGAAACACATCAGATGCTGCTGCGGCGGCAGGGTCGCGGCGCCGCGGGGTCATACCTGAGACACAGAGAGTCCGGGACGAAGGAGCCAGACGCAGCGGACAAGCGGATTCTACTCAACACCAACAAGAACTGACAAGGAGCGGACATCTTCATCCTGCTGTTTGCAGAACAGAGATGACCCAGGATCCAAGACTCAGCGTGAGTACAAGCCCGACATCCTCACTCCTTCTCAGGGAGCAGAGGAGGGAAGGCCACCCCTCCCCCCCCAGCACCGGTGATCTCCATCTTGGATACCGACAAAGCTCGGAGGAGCTGCTAGCTCCAGCTCAGGCCTTGGAATAAAACGAGTCATTTAGCAGGTCACAAGAACTTAACGGCGAAGTGACCTGCCAGACTCAGCTCCATCCAGGGAAAAGTCACCCCGCTCAGGCGCCAGCCATTGGAATGCCTTGCCTCACTGGGTAACCAGAGCCACAGGCTGCCCCTCCCTCTAGCAGCCACCACAATCAATTGAAAAAACAGAAACCCTGAGAATGGCTCCAGGCTGGCGCTGTGAGCTTTATCAAAAAATAGCCCCAGGGAAAAGCTACTGTTTGTTGAAAGGCCTCAACTCTACCCAGAACCTAGCCTCATCACCACATCCCCCTCTTTTGTGATTCTCAAAGCAGATCACCCTCCCAGAAAACTAACCTGGGAGGGGGATCTCAAAATCTTGGGTAAAGCAGAGCATTTTTCTGCCTCTTCCAACCAACCGACTTAAGAAACCAATCAAGCCACAGGACCTCAAGCTGACCAGAGACTCCAACAAGAGACTGGTTACAGACCAAAAGGGAGATACAGGATTCTTCCCACTCCTCCCCCCCCCCAAAAAAAATCAAAAGACTTTTTTTCTTTTTTTTTCTTCTCTTCTTCTTTTCTTTTTTTGCTTGTTTTTTGTTTTTTGTTACCATATATATATATATATATATATATATACATACATATATATATTTATATATATATACATATATATAAATTTTTTCCCTTCTAAAACTTTTATTAATCTTTAATTTTTGCCTCTTCTGAAAAAAATAATTGTTTTCCAGTAACTTTTTTTTTCTCATCTTATAATTTTTATTTTAGGAATATGTGAATGAGCGTTTTCCTTTCTTTTCTTGTCTTCTTTCTCTTTTCTTTCTTTCTTAATTATCTTTTTGTTTTTTGTCTAGCTCTACTGAACTTCTGATCTTTTCTTCTCCCTTTCCCATCCTTAAAGCTTTTCACATCTCCTCTATGTCCCTCCCCTTCTCTGAACATATTCACATTCCTCTCTAAATAGACGGTTTTTTAACCTCTATAATAACATTAATTTTTACGTTTCTATTTTTTTTCTGGTCTCTCTTCATTCCCCTTTCGGTCTCTTCTTTTTCTCTCTCTCTCTACTTGCATCCTACCCAACCCATTTCCTGCATTGTGATTAGGACATAGTTAACTCTCCCTGTGCCTCCCCACACGAATCTATTCCTATTTTTTACCCACATCTCTCCCTAATCCTAATAATTTCTGGTTTTCCAAATTCTTTTCTGCGGTTCGAAGTACTTTAACATATAGTTGTTTGATGTTGAATAGATGTATCTGTTGAACTAGATTTTATCTGTAGACTATTGACTGTACAAATGCAAACTTTGGTTGATGGTTGCCTTAAGATAGTGTTCTAGCACAAAACTGGTGCAATCTTCATCTCAAATGGGCCGAGTAAGCCGGAAAAACACAAGAAAAATGGCAAATTCGGGTATCTCAATTCCCAATCTTGATAATCAGGGATTAGAACAGATAAAGAATAATCCAGAGGAGAGTTCCCAAATAGCTCTACAAACACTAATAGCAAACATGATAAATGAGAAGTTTGACAATGTACAAAGGACTCTGTATGAGCGTGATAGGGAGAGAGAGGAGGAATCCCAGAAGTTTATACAGGAATATCACAAGCGTGAGGAAGCTACTCAAAAACTGATACAGGATTTGCGTGAACAACTTGAGAATACTCAAAGAGAAAGGGAGGAATGGCGTGAGCAGGCAGAGAACACTCAAAGAGAACTGCAGGAATCCCACGAACGGGAAGAAAGAGAACTGCAGGAATCCCACAGACGGGAGGAAGCTAATCAAAGAGTAATTCAGGAATTGAGAGACCAGGTAGAGAATACACAAAGATCACTAAAGGCATTCATGGAATCCATTAACAAAGAGTTGAAGGAAGTCAGGGAGACCACAAAGGGAATGCTGAATGGAACCCAACAGAAGGAATGGGAGTCCAAAGAAACCATAACCAATCAACTAAGTGATTTGAGAACAAACACTGAACACCAAATTAAGGAAGTAAAGAAATTCATACAAGACCTAAAACAGAGCTTCAACAAAGAACTTGAAGCCATCAAAGCTGACCAATTGGAAGGAAAAGAGATAAAAAACAAAGTAGAGTCTTGACAGCAGGTTCAACCATGCAGAAGATCGAATCTCAGGGATTGAAGACAGCCTAGATATTATAGAGAAAGAACATACAACCATCCAAGACAAGTCCAAGAAATATGACAGGTCTATCCAACACCTGGAAGACACCATCAGAAGGCCCAATCTAAGGATAATGGGTGTAGAGGAGCACCTAGAAACAGAAGTTCATGGTCTAGGAAATTTGTTTAACAGGATCCTAGCAGAGAACTTCCCAAACATACAAAAAGATAGGCCTATTCAGATACAAGAAGCTTTTAGAACCCCAAATAGACCAGACCAGAATAGGACATCCCACCGTCACATTATAATCCACACAGGATCAACCCAGACCAAGGAAAAGATCCTTAAAGCTGTCAAGGAGAAAAGGGTAATCACCTATAAAGGGAAACCAATTAGAATTACCTCAGATTTCTCAGCAGAGACAATCAAAGCAAGAAGAGCCTGGAATGACGTAATCCATGCCCTAAAAACAAACAACGATCAACCAAGAATATTGTACCCAGCTAAACTCTCCTTCATAACTGAAGGCCAAATAAAAACCTTCCATAGCAAAGAAAAATTGAAACAATACATCTCCACCAAACCAGCCCTACAAAAGATTCTTAAAGATGTCCTACACATAGAAAACCAACAAGACCACAACAAAGGCCAAGAAACTGCACCCAAACTGAGAATCCAAGAACCTTAGGAAGAACCCAGTTTTCGCAGCCCCCAAGAAGGTGGATAACGTGGCAGAAACTCCCAAATACCTCTCAGTCCTATCTCTTAACGTTAACGGACTGAACTCTCCAATTAAGCGACATAGACTGTCTAGTTGGATTAAAAAACAAGACCCTTCTATCTGCTGCCTGCAGGAGTCACATCTTGCCCGTAAAAACAAACACATTTTCAATGTTAAAGGCTGGAACAAAATCTACCAAGCAAACGGCCCTCATAAACAGGCGGGAGTTGCAATCCTAATATCAGATAAAATAGACTTCAAATTAAAATTCGTGAGAAGAGATAAAGAAGGTCGCTACATACTAATTAAAGGATCTCTCCTTCAGGAGGATATTACAATTCTAAATATCTATTCGCCAAACAATGGAGCACCCAAATTTATCAAAGAAACACTACTTTCCCTCAAATCCCATATAGATCCAAAGACATTAATTGTTGGGGATTTTAACACACCACTCTCCCCACTAGATAGATCAACTCGGCAAAAACTCAACAGAGAAACCGCAGATCTAAACAGCTGCATAGATCAACTAGACTTAACAGACATTTACCGAACATTTCACCCAGCAGCATCAGAATACACGTTCTTCTCAGCAACACATGGAACGTTTTCTAAAATAGACCACATTTTAGGCCACAAAGCAAACTTGTCTAAATTCAGAAACATTGAAGTTATACCTTGCATTCTCTCTGACCACAAGGGAATAAAATTAGAACTCAACACCAAAAGCCACCAAAGAAAGTCCGGTATCACATGGAGGCTGAACAACACACTGCTGAATCATGAGTGTGTCATGGAAGAGATTAGAAAGGAAATTCAAATGTTCATGCTATTCAACAAAAATGAACACACAAATTACCAGCTCCTCTGGGACACAGCAAAGGCAGTACTCAGAGGCAAGTTTATAGCTCTGAGCTCCTACATCAACAAATTGGAGATATCTGAAACTAACAATTTAATGACACATCTAAACCTCCTTGAAAAAGAGCAGCAAGATAAACCCCAATCCAGTAGACGGAAAGAAATAATCAAAATTAAATCAGAATTAAATGAATTAGAATCCAAAAAAACTATAGAAAGAATCAACAAAACAAAGAGTTGGTTCTTCGAAACACTTAACAAAATTGACAGACCCTTAGCAAACCTTATCAGAAAAAGGAGAGAACACACCCAAATTAATAAACTCAGAGATGAGAATGGAAACATCACCACGGAAACAACCAAGATTCAGAACATTATAAGGGAATACTTCTCAAAAGTTTATGCTAATTAGTTTGAGAACTTGACAGAAATGGACCTTTTCCTAGCAAATATTGACATGCCAAAACTAAACCAAGATGAGTTAAACCAGCTTAACAGGCCCATATCAAGCATTGAAATAGAAACAGCAATAAGAGACCTCCCAGCTAAGAAAAGTCCAGGACCAGATGGTTTTACAGCGGAATTTTACAAGGCCTTCAAAGCAGAGCTCACACCAATACTCCTCCAACTCTTCAATGAAATTGAAAGAGAAAGCTCACTACCGAACACATTCTATGAAGCCATCATAACCCTCATCCCAAAACCAGGCAGGGACTCATCAAAGAAAGAGAACTATAGACCAATTTCTTTGATGAACATTGATGCAAAACTTCTCAACAAAATTTTGGCCAATCGACTTCAACAATTCATCCAAAAAATCATACACCATGATCAAACAGGATTCATTTCAGGGATGCAAAGCTGGTTCAATATACGCAAATCAATTAATATTATTCATCACATCAACAGGAGCAAGAATAAGAACCACATGGTTATCTCAATAGATGCAGAAAAAGCATTTGACAAGATCCAACACCCCTTTATGATGAAGGTTCTGGAAAAATTAGGAATCCATGGAACATTCCTCAATACAATAAAGGCTGTATATGACAAACCTACAGCCAGCATTATACTCAATGGTGAAAAACTAAAGCCATTTCCTCTTAACTCAGGAACAAGACAAGGATGCCCACTCTCTCCACTTCTCTTCAATCTAGTATTAGAATGCCTAGCTACAGCAATAAGACAAGATGCAGACATAAAGGGGATCCAAATAGGGAAAGAAGAAATAAATCTCTCCCTCTTTGCAGATGACATGATCTTGTATTTAAAGAATCCCATAGACTCCACGCCCAAATTACTCAAGCTGATTCAAAACTTTGGCAAAGTAGCAGGTTATAAAATTAACCCCCAAAAAATCAATGGCTTTTCTATATGCCAACAATGAGAAAAGTGTGGCTGAAATTAGGAAAGCAACTCCATTTGTAATAGCCCCACAAAAAAATAAAATACCTAGGAATTAACTTAACCAAAGAAGTGAAGGACCTCTATGATGAAAACTTTAAAATCTTGAAAAAGGAAATCAACACAGAACTTAAAAAATGGCAAAACCTCCCATGCTCCTGGATTGGCAAGATTAACATCGTGAAAATGGCAATACTTCCCAAGGCTATCTACAAATTCAACGCGATACCTATCAAAATTCCACCCTCATTCTTCAAGGAAATAGAAGAGGCAATCCAAAAATTCATATGGAACAATAAAAGACCCCGAATAGCAAAAACGCTCCTCAACGGAAAGAACACTGCTGGAGGAATATCAATACCAAATTTCAAACTCTACTATAAAGCCATAGTAATCAAAACAGCTTGGTATTGGCATAAGAACAGACCTCAGGACCAATGGAATAGAATTGAAAACCCAGAAATGAACCTACAGACCTATAGCCATCTAATCTTCGATAAGGAAGCTATAACAATAGAATGGAAGAAAGACAGCCTCTTCAGTAAATGGTGCTGGCAAAATTGGTTAACTACATGTAGAAAACTAAAGCTAGATCCTTATATATCACCCTGCACCAGAATCAACTCCAAATGGATCAAAGACCTTGAACTCAAAGCAGACACTCTGAAAACATTACAGGATGGAATAGGAGAAACCCTAGGTCTCCTTGGCTCAGGTCGAAATTTTCTGAATAGAGACCCGGAAGCACAACAAATCAAAGAAAGGTTGGACAAATGGGATTGCATAAGATTGCAGAGCTTCTGCAGGGCAAATGACATAGCTGGCAAGATCAATAGAAAGCCCACCGATTGGGAGAAGATCTTTACTAGCCATACAACGGACAAGGGTCTCATATCTAAAATATACTTGGAACTCAAAAAATTAAACCACCCAACAACAAATCCTCAAAGAAACAACTGCCCAATAAATAAGTGGGCGAAAGACTTAAAGAGAAGCTTCTCTGAAGAAGAAAGAAGGATGGCCAATAGACACATGAAGAAATGTTCAACATCCCTAGCCATAAAAGAAATGCAAATCAAAACAACATTGAGATATCACCTCACTCCAATTAGAACAGCAAAAATCAAGAACTCTAACAACAACAGATGCTGGAGGGGATGTGGACAGAAAGGAACCTTACTTCATTGTTGGTGGGAATGTAAACTAGTTCAACCACTTTGGAAAGCAGTATGGAGGTTCCTCAAAAGACTTCACATAGATCTCCCCTATGATCCAGCAATCCCACTTTTGGGCATTTACCCAAATGTTTACAAACAAGACCACACTAAAGCTACCAGCACAACTATGTTTATGGCAGCATTATTTACCATAGCTAAGATATGGAACCAACCCAGAAGCCCCTCAGTAGATGAATGGATCAAGAAAATGTGGTATATATACACAATGGAATTCTATGCCTCCATCAGAAAGAATGACATTTCCCCATTTGTTAGGAAATGGAAAGGTTTGGAAAAAATTATATTAAGTGAAGTAAGCCAGGACCAAAGAAGCATAGGTCCCATGGTTTCCCTTATTTGCAATATCTAGTATAGGTATGAGTCAAGCGGAAAAGGTCAGATAATGTGATGTTAGGAAAATGAACCCTTAAATATGTATTTTAGTGTTTTCATTTCTTTCATGCATGTGTTTCTAACGCATTTATAAGATTATTTCTTTGTTGATTTGTATGTCCCTCCCCCACAGTGTAACCCCCACTTTCACTATATGTGATGTCAGTATAACATGTGGAGGAGATGGGGACAAACAAGTCGTTTAAGGATTCAGGTGGACCTGTTGCAACAATGAGAAGTACAAAATGTCATGTCAAAACCAGCTTTACAATGTCGGTGTGGGGGAGGGGAGGGGGTATAATTGGGTGGGGGGAGGGGGGTATAATAGGGTGGGGGGAGGGGGGAGACGAGGAAGGGAGGTGAAGGGTAAACAAAGGAGGAGGCTGCAATGCTTGGTAAGAAATGTACGCATTATCCTGCCCATGTAATTGTAGCCCCTCTGTACACTATGTTCTCAAATAAAATAAAATAAAATTAGAAAAAAAAAAGAATAAAGACTAATAGAAAAGCTCCAGAAAAAAAAAAAGAAGCCTAAAAGAATTGAAATGCTCCTATGTGGCAATAACTCAGAACCTCATTCTGAGTGTTCCCGGCAGAGGTCATTCGGCTGAACACAACCGTGGACTAATTAGAGACAGATGAAGGCAGTGCGGTCCATAGTGCTGGATGGACAGTGGTGGCGTGCCAAACAACTGAGCTCTAGTTCTCAACACTTTCACAAAGTGCCATGAGTTGAGGTTCAACTTACTGGTCCGGTTGAGTAGAGTGTAGCCGTCAAATCTGGAATCAGTAGCACTCAGGTGAGAAGAAAGGGAAGCAGATATACCCAGTCCGCTGACCGATTCCTACGGGGACCAGCCTATCTGGCTGCCACGTCTGAATGTTTGCAACCGCGGCACAGCTACGCAGGCGCAATTTTGCGGCAATGCAAAATTCATAACCTGGCCAAATTTCACGGGTGTACAAGAAACCACGGGTGATTTACAAGGAGATGTTCACCCGGAACAACCCGAGGCCTGCCGGCAGGAAAATTCCGGAAATCTTCTTGTGAAGCCTTGAAAGCAATGAAACGCTCCTATGTTGCAATAACTCAGAATCTCATTCTGAGTGTTCCCGGCAGAGGTCATTCGGCTGAACACAACCGTCGATTAATTAGAGCCAGATGAAGGCAGTGCCGTCCATTGGGCTGGATGGACAGTGGTGGCGTGCCAAACAACTGAGCTCTAGTTCTCAACACTTTCAAAAAGTGCCATAAGTTGAGGTTCAACTTACTGCTCCGGTTGAGTAGAGTGTAGCCATCAAAGCCGTCAGAGCTCAGTTGTTTGGCACGCCACCACACTCCATCCAGCATTATGGACGGAACTGCATACATTTGGCTCTAATTAGTCCATGGTTGTGTTCAGCCGAATGACCTCTGCCGGGAACACTCAGAATGAGGTTCTGAGTTGTTGCAACATAGGAGCGTTTCACTGCTTTCAAGGCTTCACAGGAAGGATTCCAGAATCTTGCTGCCGGCAGGCCTCCGGCTGTTCCGCGTGAACATCTCCTTGTAAATCCCCCGTGGTTTCTTGTACACCGGTGAAATTTGGCCAGGTTATGCAGTTTGCATTGCTGCACATATGCGCCTGCCGAGCTCTGCCGCCGGTGCAAAAATTCAGGCATGGCAGCCAGATAGGCTGGTCCCCGTAGGACACAGCCAGCAGACTAGTCCCGTTCTTCTCATCTGAGTCATACTGATTCCAGCTTTGATGGCTACACTCTACGCAACCGGAGCAGTAAGATGAACCTCAACTCATGGCAATTTTGAAAGTGTTGAGAACTAGAGCTCAGTTGTTTGGCACGCCACCACTCTCCATCCAGCACTATGGACAGCACTGCCTACATCTGTCTCTAATTAGTCCTAGGTTGTGTTCACCTGAATGACCTCTGCCGGGAACACTCAGAATGAGGTTCTGAGTTATTGCAACATAGGAGCGTTTCACTGCTTTCAAGGCTTCTTAGGAAGAATTCCGGAATCTTGCTGCCAACAAGCCTATGGCTATTCCGGGTGAACATCTCCATGTCAATACCCCGTGGTTTCTTGTACACCCGTGAAATATGGCCAGGTTATGCAGTTCGCATTGCTGCACATATGCGCCTGCCGAGCTTTGCCGCGATTGCAAACATTCAGGCGTGGCAGCCAGATAGGCTGGTCCCCGCAGGACACTGCCAGCGGACTGGGTATATCTTCTTCCCGTACTTCTCACATGAGTGCTAGTGATTCCAACTTTGACGGTACATTCTACTCAACTGGAGCAGTAAGTTGAACCTCAACTTATGGCACTTTGTGAAAGTGTTGAGAACTAGAGCTTAGTTGTTTGGCAGGCCACCACTGTCCATCCATTATTATGGACGCCACTGCCTACATTTGGCTCTAATTAGTCCACGGTTGTGTTCAGCCGAATGACCTCTGCCGGGAACACTCAGAATGAGGTTCTGACTTATTGCAACATAGGAGCGTTTCACTGCTTTCAAGGCTTCTTAGGAAGAATTCCGGAATCTTGCTTCCAGCAGGCCTCCGAATGTTCCGGTTGAACATCTCCTTTTAAATCCCCCGTGGTTTCTAGTAAACCCGTGAAATTTGGCCAGGTTATGGAGTTTGCATTGCTGCACAATTGTGCCTGCCTAGCTCTCCCACGGTTGGAAACATTCAGGTGTGGCAGCCAGATAGACTGGTCCCTGTAGGACACTGTCAGCAGACTGGGTCTATCTGCTTCCTGTTCTTCTCACCTGAGTGCTACTGATGCGCGCTTTGATGGCTACACTCTACTCAACCGGAGCAGTAAGATGAACCTCAATTATGGCACTTTGTCCAAGTTTTGAGAACTAGAGCTGAATTGTTTGTCACGACACCACTGTCCATCCAGCACTATGGACGGCACTGCCTCCATCTGGCACTAATTAGTCCACGGTTGTGTTCTGCCGAATGACCTCTGCCGGGAACACTCAGAATGAGGTTCTGAGTTATTGCAACATAGGAGCGTTTCACTGCTTTCTAGGCTTCTTAGGAAGGATTCTGGAATCTTTCTGCCGGCAGGCCTCCGACTGTTCCCGTGAACATCTCCGTGTAAATCCCCCGTGGCTTCTTGTACACCCGTGAAATTTGGCCAGGTTATGCAGTTTGCTTGTTGCACAATTGTGCCTGCCTAGCTCTCCCACGGTTGGAAACATTCAGGTGTGGCAGCCAGATAGACTGGTCCCTGTAGGACACTGTCAGCAGACTGGGTATATCTGCTTCCCGTTCTTCTCATCTGAGTGCTCCTGATTCCAGCTTTGATGGCTACACTCTACTCAACCGGAGCAGTAAGTTGAACCTCAACTTATGGCACTTTGTGAAAGTGTTGAGAAATAGAGCTCAGTTGTTTGGCAGGCCACCACTGTCCATCCAGCACTATGGACGGCACTGTTTACATCTGGCTCTAATTAGTCCATGGTTGTGTTCAGCCGAATGACCTCTGCCGGGAACACTCAGAATGAGTTTCTGAGTTATTGCAACATAGGAGCGTTTCACTGCTTTCAAAGCTTCTTAGGAAGAATTCCGGAATCTTTCTGCCGGCAGGCCTCCTGCTGTTCCTGGTGAATATCTCCTTGTAAATCCCCCGTGGTTTCTTGTACACCCGTGAAATTTGGCGAGGTTATTAAGTTTGCTTTGCTGCACAATTGCGCCTGCATGGCTCTGCCACGGTTGCAAAAATTCAGGCGTGGCAGCCAGATAGACTGGTCCCCGTAGGACACTGCCAGCGGACTGGGTATATCTGCTTCCCGTTCTTCTCACCTGAGTGCTACTGATTCCAGCTTTGACGGCTACACTCTACTCAACCGGAGCAGTAAGTTGAACCTCAACTTATGGCACTTTGTGAAAGTGTTGAGAACTAGAGCTCAGTTGTTTGGCACGCCACCACTGTCCATCCAGCACTATGGACGGCATTGCCTACATCAGCCTCTAATTAGTCCACGGTTGTGTTCAGCCGAATGACCTCTGCCGGGAACACTCAGAATGAGGTTCTGAGTTACTGCAACATAGGAGCGTTTCACTGCTTTCAAGGCTTCTTAGGAAGGATTCTGGAATCTAGCTGCCGGCAGGCCTCCGACTGGTCCGGGTAAACATCTTCTTGTAAATCCCCCGTGGTTTCTTTAACACCCGGGATTTAAGGCCAGGTTATGCAGTTTGATATTGCTGCACAATTGCGCCTGAATAGCTCTGCCTCGGTTGGAAATATTCCGTTGTGGCAACCAGATATGCTGGTCCACGTAGGACACTGCCAGCGGACTGGGTATAACTGCTTCCCGTTCTTCTCACCTGAGTGCTACTGATTCCAGCTATGACGGCTACACTCTACTCAACCGGAGCAATAAGTTGAACCTCAACTTGTGGCACTTTGTGAAAGTGTTGAGAACTAGAGCTCAGTTGTTTGGCACGCCACCACTGTCCATCCAGCACTATGGACGGCACTGCCTACATCTGGCTCTAATTAGTCCATGGTTGTGTTCAGCCGAATGACCTCTGCCGGGAACACTCAGAATGAGGTTCTGAGTTATTGCAACATAGGAGCGTTTCATTGCTTTCTAGGCTTCTTAGGAAGGATTCCGGAATCTTTCTGCCGGCAGGCCTCCGACTGTCCCCGAGAACATCTCCGTGTAAATACCCCGTGTTTTCTTGTACACCCGTGAAATTTGGCCAGGTTATGCAGTTTGCATTGCTGCACAATTGCACCTGCCTAGCTCTGCCGCGGTTGCAAACATTCAGGCGTGGCAGCCAGATAGGCTGGTCCACGTAGGACACTGCCAGCGGACTGAGTCTATCTGCTTCCCGTTCTTCTCACCTGAGTGCTACTAATTCGGCTTTGACGGCTACACTCTACTCAACCGCAGCAGTAAGTTGAACCTCAACCTATGGCACTTTGTCAAAGTGTTGAGAACTAGAGCTCAATTGTTTGTCACGCCACCACTGTCCATCCAGCACTATGGACAGCACTGCCTACATCTGGCTGTAATTAGACCACGGTTGTGTTCAGTCGAATGAGCTATCCCGTGAACACTCAGAATGACGTTCTGAGTTATTGCAACATAGGAGCGTTTCACTGCTTTCGAAGCTTCTTAGGAATAACTCGGGATTATTGCGGATGGAAGGCCTCCACCTGTTACGGGTGAACATCTCCTTGTAAATCCCCCGTGGTTTCTTGTACACCCGTGAAATTTGGCCAGGTTATGCAGTTTGCATTGTTGCACAACTGCGCCTGCCTAGCTCTGCCGCGTTGGCAAACATTCAGGCGTGGCAGCCAGATAGGCTGGTCCCCGTAGGCCACTGCCAGCAGACTGGGTATATCTGTTTCCGGTTCTTCTCACCTGAGTGCTACTGATTCCAGCTTTGACGGCTACACTCTACTCAACCGGAACAGTAAGTTGAACCTCAACTTATATCACTTTGTGAGAGTGTTGAGAACTAAAGCTCAGTTGTTTGGCACCCCACCACTATCCATCCAGCACTAGGGACGGCACTGCCTACATCTGGCTCTAATTAGTCCACGGTTGTGTTCAGCCGAATGACCTCTGCCGGGAACACTCAGAATGAGGTTGTCAGTTGTTGAAACATAGGAGCGTTTCACTGCTTTCAAGGCTTCTTAGGAAGAATTCCGGAATCTTGCTGCCGGCAGGCCTCCGGCTGTTCCGGGTGAACATCTCCTTGTAAATCCCCCGTGGTTTCTTGTACACCAGTGTAATTTGGCCAGGTTATGCAGTTTGCATTGCTGCACAATTGCGCCTGTCTATCTCTGCCACGCTGGCATACATTCAGGCTTGGCAGTCAGATCCTCTGGTCCCCGTAGGACACTGCCAGCGGACTGGGTATATCTGCTTCACGTTCTTTTCACCTGAGTGCTACTGATTCCAGCTATGATGGCTACACTCTACTCAACCGGAGCAGTAAGTTGAACTTCAACTTATGGCACTTTGTGAAAGTGTTGAGAACTAGAGCTCAGTTGTTTTGCATGCCACCACAGTCCATCCAGCACTATGGTCGTCACTGCCTACTTCTGGCTCTAATTAGTTCACGGTTGTGTTCAGCTGAATGACCTCTGCCGGGAACACTCAGAATGACGTTCTGAGTTATTGCAACATAGGAGCGATTCACTTCTTTCAAGTCTTCTTAGGAAGAATTCCTCAATCTTGCTTGCAGCAGGCCTCCGGGTGTTCTGGGGGAACATCTCCTTGTAAATCCCCCGTTGTTTCTTGTACACCAGTGAAATTTGGCCATGTTATGCAGTTTATATTGCTGCACAATGGCGCCTGCCTACCTCTGCCACGGTTGCAAACATTCAGGCGTGGCAACCAGATAGGCTGGTCCCCGTAGGACACTGCCAGTGGACTGGGTATATCTGCTTCCCGTTCGACTCACGTGAGTGCTACTGATTCCAACTTTGACAGCTACACTCTACTCAACCGGCGCAGTAAGTTGAACCTCAACTTATGGCACTTTGTGAAAGTGTTGAGAACTAGAGCTCAGTTGTTTGGCACGCCACCACTGTCCATCCAGCACTATGGATGGCACTGCCTACATCTGGCTCTAATTAGTCCACGGTTGTGTTCAGCCGAATTACCTCTGCCAGGAACACTCAGACTGAGGTTCTGAGTTATTGCAAGATAGGAGCGTTTCACTGCTTTCAAGGCTTCACAAGAAGATTTCCAGAATCTTGCTCCCGGAAGGCCTCCAGCTGTTCCGGGTGAACATCTTCTTGTAAATCCCCCGTGGTTTCTTGTACACCCGTTAAATTTGGCCAGGTTATGCAGTTTGCATTGCTGCACAATTGCGCCTGCCTAGCTCTGCCGCGGTTGCAAACATTCAGGCGTGGCAGCCAGATAGGCTGGTCCCCGTAGGACACTGCCAGCTGAATGGGTATATCTGCTTCCCGTTCTCCTCACCTGAGTGCTACTGATTCCAGCTATGACGGCTACACTCTACTCAACCGGAGCAGTAAGTTGAACCTCAACTTATGGCACTTTGTGAAAGTGTTGAGACCTAGAGCTCAGTTGTTTGTCACGTCACCACAGTTCATCCAGAACTATGGACGGCACTGCCTACATCTGGCTCTAATTAGTCCATGGTTGTGTTCAGCCGAATGACCTCGGCCGGGAACACTGAGAATGAGGTTCTGAGTTACTGCAACATAGGAGCGTTTCATCGCTTTCCAGGCTTCTTAGGAAGGATTCTGGAATCTAGTTGCCGGCAGGCCTCCGGCTGGTCCGGGTAAACATCTTCTTGTAAATCCCCCGTGGTTTCGTTAACACCCGGGATTTTCGGCCAGGTTATGAAGTTTGATATTGCTGCACAATTGCGCCTGAATAGCTCTGCCTCGGTTGGAAATATTCCGGCGTGGCAGCCAGATAGGCTTGTCCCCGTAGGACACTGCCAGCCGACTGGGTATATCAGATTCCCGTTCTGCTCACCTGAGTGCTACTGATTCCAGCTATGAGGGCTACACACTACTGAACCGGAGCAGTAAGTTGAACCTCAACTTGTGGCACTTTGTGAAAGTGTTGAGAACTAGAGCTCAGTTGTTTGGCACGCCACCACTGTCCATCCAGCACTATGAACAGCACTGCCTACATCTGGCTCTAATTAGTCCATGGTTATGTTCAGCCGAATGACCTCTGCCGAGAACACTCAGAATGATGTTTTGAGTTATTGCAACATAGGAGCGTTTCAATGCTTTCTAGGCTTCTTAGGAAGGATTCCGGAATCTTTCTGCCGGCAGGCCTCCGACTGTTCCCGTGAACATCTCCGTGTAAATCCCCCGTGGTTTCTTGTACACCCGTGAAATTTGGCCAGGTTATGCAGTTTGCATTGCTGCACAATTGCGCCTGCCTAGCTCTGCCGCGGTTGCAACCATTCAGGCGTGGCACCCAGATAAGCTGGTCCACGAAGGACACTGCCAGCGGACTGGGTCTATCTGCTTCCTGTTCTTCTCACCTGAGTGCTACTAATTCCCGCTTTGACGTCTACAGTCTACTCAACCGCAGCAGTAAGTTGAACCTCAACTTATGGCACTTTGTCAAAGTGTTGAGAACTAGAGCTCAATTGTTTTCACGCCACCACTGTCCATCCAGCAGTATGGACGGCACTGCCTACATCTGGCTCTAATTAGTCCACGGTTGTGTTCTGCCGAATGACCTCTGCCAGGAACCCTCAGAATGACGTTCTGAGTTATTGCAACATAGGAGCGTTTCACTGCTTTCGAGGCTTCTTAGGAATAACTCGGGATTATTGCTGATGTAAGGCCTCCAGCTGTTAGGGGTCAACATCTCCTGGTAAATCCCCCGTGGTTTCTTGTACACCCGTGAAATTTGGCCAGATTATGCAGTGTGCATTGTTGGACAATTGCGAATGCCTAGCTCTGCCGCGGTTGCAAACATTCAGGCATGGCAGCCAGATAGCCTGGTCCCCGTAGGACACTGCCTGCAGACTGGGTATATCTGCTTCCCGTTCTTCTCACCTGAGTGCTACTGATTCCAGCTTTGACGGCTACACTCTACTCAACCGGAACAGTAAGTTGAACCTCAACTTATGGCACTTTGTGAAAGTGTTGAGAACTAGAGCTTAGTTGTTTGGCAGGCCACCACTGTCCATCCATTATTATGGACGCCACTGCCTACATCTGGCTCTAATTAGTCCACGGTTGTGTTCAGCCGAATGACCTCTGCCGGGAACACTCAGAATGAGGTTCTGACTTATTGCAACATAGGAGCGTTTCACTGCTTTCAAGGATTCTTAGGAAGAATTCCGCAACCTTGCTGCCGGAAGGCTTCCGGCTGTTCCGGGTGAACATCTCCTTGTAAATCCCCCGTGGTTTCTTATCCACCCGTGAAGTTTCCCCAGGTTATGCAGTTTGCATTGCTGTACAATTGCACCTGCCTACCTCTGCCGCGGTTGCAAATATTCAAGCGTGGCAGCCAGATAGGCTGGTCCCGGTAGGACACTGCCAGCAGACTAGACCCGTTCTTCACATCTGAGTGCTACTGATTCCAGCTTTGACGGCTACACTCTACTCAACCAGAGCAGTAAGTTGAACCTCAACTTATGGCACTTTGTGAAAGTGTTGAGAACTAGAGCTCAGTTGTTTGGCACGCCACCACTCTCCATCCAGCACTATGGACGGCACTGCCTACATCTGGCTCTAACTAGTCCACGGTTGTGTTCAGCCGAATGACCTCTACCGGGAACACTCAGAATGAGGTTCTCAGTTGTTGCAACATAGGAGCGTTTCACTGCTTTCAAGGCTTCACAGGAAGGATTCCAGAATCTTGCTGCCGGCAGGCCTCCGGCTGTTCCGCGTGAACATCTCCTTGTAAATCCCCCGTGGTTTTTTGTACACCGGTGAAATTTGGCCAGGTTATGCAGTTTGCATTGCTGCACATATGCGCCTGCCGAGCTCTGCCGCCGGTGCAAAAATTCAGGCATGGCAGCCAGATAGGCTGGTCCCCGCAGGACACAGCCAGCAGACTAGTCCCGTTCTTCTCATCTGAGTGATACTGATTCCAGCTTTGATGGCTACACTCTATGCAACCGGAGCAGTAAGATGAACCTCAACTCATGGCACTTTTTGAAAGTGTTGAGAACTAGAGCTCAGTTGTTTGTCACGCCACCACTGTCCATCCAGCACTATGGACGGCACTGCCTACATCTGTCTCTAATTAGTCCTAGGTTGTGTTCACCTGAATGACCTCTGCCGGGAACACTCAGAATGAGGTTCTGAGTTATTGCAACATAGGAGCGTTTCACTGCTTTCAAGGCTTCTTAGGAAGAATTCCGGAATCTTGCTGCCAACAAGCCTACGGCTGTTCCGGGTGAACATCTACATGTCAATACCCCGTGGTTTCTTGTACACCCGTGAAATTTGGCCAGGTTATGCAGTTCGCATTGCTTCACAATTCCGCCTGCCTAGCTTTGCCGCGGTTGCAAACATTCAGGCGTGGCAGCCAGATCGGCTGGTCCCCGCAGGACACTGCCAGCGGACTGGGTATATCTTCTTCCCGTACTTCTCACATGAGTGCTAGTGATTCCAACTTTGACGGTACATTCTACTCAACTGGAGCAGTAAGTTGAACCTCAACTTATGGCACTTTGTGAAAGTGTTGAGAACTCGAGCTTAGTTGTTTGGCAGGCCACCACTGTCCATCCATTATTATGGACGCCACTGCCTACATCTGGCTCTAATTAGTCCACGGTTGTGTTCAGCCGAATGACCTCTGCCGGGAACACTCAGAATGAGGTTCTGACTTATTGCAACATAGGAGCGTTTCACTGCTTTCAAGGCTTCTTAGGAAGAATTCCGGAATCTTGCTTCCAGCAGGCCTCCGAATGTTCCGGTTGAACATCTCCTTTTAAATCCCCCGTGGTTTCTAGTAAACCCGTGAAATTTGGCCAGGTTATGGAGTTTGCATTACTGCACAATTGCGCCTGCCTAGCTCTGCCGCAGTTGCAAATATTCAGGCGTGACAGCCAGATAGGCTGGTCCCCGTAGGACACTGCCAGCGGACTGGGTATATCTGCTTCCCGTTCTTCTCATCTGAGTGCTCCTGATTCCAGCTTTGACGGCTACACTCTACTCAACCGGAGCAGTAAGTTGAACCTCAACTTATGGCACTTTGTGAAAGTGTTGAGAACTAGAGCTCAGTTGTTTGGCACCCCACCACTGTCCATCCAGCACTATGGACGGCACTGTTTACATCTGGCTCTAATTAGTCCATGGTTGTGTTCAGCCGAATGACCTCTGCCGGGAACACTCAGAATGAGGTTCTGAGTTACTGCAACATAGGAGCGTTTCACTGCTTTCAAAGCTTCTTAGGAAGAATTCCGGAATCTTTCTGCCGGCAGGTCTCCTGCTGTTCCGGGTGAATATCTCCTTGTAAATCCCCCGTGGTTTCTTATACACCCGTAAAATTTGGCGAGGTTATTAAGTTTGCTTTGCTGCACAATTGCGCCTGCATGGCTCTGCCACGGTTGCAAAAATTCAGGCGTGGCAGCCAGATAGACTGGTCCCGGTAGGACACTGCCAGCGGACTGGGTATATCTGCTTCCCGTTCTTCTCACCTGAGTGCTACTGATTCCAGCTTTGACGGCTACACTCTACTCAACCGGAGCAGTAAGTTGAACCTCAACTTATGGCACTTTCTGAAAGTGTTGAGAACTAGACCTCAGTTGTTTGGCACGCCACCACTGTCCATCCAGCACTATGGACGGCATTGCCTACATCAGCCTCTAATTAGTCCACGGTTGTGTTCAGCCGAATGACCTCTGCCGGGAACACTCAGAATGAGGTTCTGAGTTACTGCAACATAGGAGCGTTTCACTGCTTTCAAGGCTTCTTAGGAAGGATTCTGGAATCTAGCTGCCGGCAGGCCTCCGGCTGGTCCGGGTAAACATCTTCATGTAAATCCCCCGTGGTTTCTTTAACACCCGGGATTTAAGGCCAGGTTATGCAGTTTGATATTGCTGCACAATTGCGCCTGAATAGCTCTGCCTCGGTTGGAAATATTCCGTTGTGGCAACCAGATATGCTGGTCCACGTAGGACACTGCCAGCGAACGGGGTATATCTGCTTCCCGTTCTTCTCACCTGAGTGCTACTGATTCCACTATGACGGCTACACTCTACTCAACCGGAGCAATAAGTTGAACCTCAACTTGTGGCAATTTGTGAAAGTGTTGAGAACTAGAGCTCAGTTTTTTGGCACGCCACCACTGTCCATCCAGCACTATGGACGGCACTGCCTACATCTGGCTCTAATTAGTCCATGGTTGTGTTCAGCCGAATGACCTCTGCCGGGAACACTCAGAATGAGGTTCTGAGTTATTGCAACATAGGAGCGTTTCATTGCTTTCTAGGCTTCTTAGGAAGGATTCCGGAATCTTTCTGCCGGCAGGCCTCCGACTGTCCCCGAGAACATCTCCGTGTAAATACCCCGTGTTTTCTTGTACACTTGAAATTTGGCCAGGTTATGCAGTTTGCATTGCTGCACAATTGCGCCTGCCTAGCTCTGCCGCGGTTGCAAACATTCAGGCGTGGCAGCCAGATAGGCTGGTCCACGTAGGACACTGCCAGCGGACTGAGTCTATCTGCTTCCCGTTCTTCTCACCTGAGTGCTACTAATTCGGCTTTGACGGCTACACTCTACTCAACCGCAGCAGTAAGTTGAACCTCAACCTATGGCACTTTGTCAAAGTGTTGAGAACTAGAGCTCAATTGTTTGTCACGTCACCACTGTCCATCCAGCACTATGGACAGCACTGCCTACATCTGGCTGTAATTAGACCACGGTTGTGTTCAGTCGAATGACCTCTGCCGGGAACACTCAGAATGACGTTCTGAGTTATTGCAACATAGGAGCGTTTCACTGCTTTCGAAGCTTCTTAGGAATAACTCGGGATTATGGCGGATGGAAGGCCTCCACCTTTTACGGGTGAACATCTCCTTGTAAATCCCCCGTGGTTTCTTGTACACCCGTGAAATTTGGCCAGGTTATGTAGTTTGCATTGTTGCACAACTGCGCCTGCCTAGCTCTGCCGCGTTGGCAAACATTCAGGCGTGGCAGCCAGATAGGCTGGTCCCCGTAGGCCACTGCCAGCAGACTGGGTATATCTGATTCCGGTTCTTCTCACCTGAGTGCTACTGATTCCAGCTTTGACGGCTACACTCTACTCAACCGGAACAGTAAGTTGAACCTCAACTTATATCACTTTGTGAGAGTGTTGAGAACTAAAGCTCAGTTGTTTGGCACCCCACCACTATCCATCCAGCACTAGGGACGGCACTGCCTACATCTGGCTCTAATTAGTCCACGGTTGTGTTCAGCCGAATGACCTCTGCCGGGAACACTCAGAATGAGGTTGTCAGTTGTTGCAACATAGGAGCGTTTCACTCCTTTCAAGGCTTCTTAGGAAGAATTCCAGAATCTTGCTGCCGGCAGGCCTCCGGCTGTTCCCTGTAAACATCTACATGTAAATCCCCCGTGGTTTCTTGTACACCCGTGAAATTTAGCCAGGTTATGCAGTTTGCATTGCTGTACAATTGTGCCTGCCTAGATGTGCCGCGGTTGCAAACATTCAGGCGTGGCAGCCAGATAGGCTGGTCCCCGTAGGACACAGCCAGCGGACTGGTCACGTTCTTCTCATCTGAGTGCTACTGATTCCAGCTTTGACAGCTACACTCTACTCAACCGGAGCAGTAAGTTATACCTCAACTTATGGCACTTTGTGAAAGTGTTGAGAACGAGAGCTCAGTTGTTTGGCACGCCACCACTGTCCATCCATCATTATGGACGGCACTGCCTACATCTGGCTCTAATTAGTCCACGGTTGTGTTCAGCCGAATGACCTCTGCCGGGAACACTCAGAATGAGGTTCTGAGTTATTTCAACATAGGAGCGTTTCACAGCCTCCAGCTGTTCCGCGTGATCACCTCCTTATAAATTCCCCGTGGTTCCTTGTACACCCGTAAAATTGGGCGAGGTTATGCAGTTTGCTTTGCTGCACAATTGCACCTGTCTAGCTCTGATGCGGTTGCAAACATTCAGGCGAGGCAGCCAGATAGGCTGGTCCCCGTATTACAGTGCCAGCAGACTGGGTATATCTGCTTCCCGTTCTTCTCATCTGAGTGCTACTCATTCCAGCTTTGACGGCTACACCCTACGCAACCAGAGCAGTAAGTTGAACCTCAACTAATGGCAATTTGTGAAAGTGTTGAGAACTAGAGCTCAGTTGTTTAGCACGCCACCACCGTCCATCCAGCACTATGGACGGCATTGCCTACATCAGCCTCTAATTAGTCTACGGTTGTGTTCACCCGAATGACCTCTGCCGGGAACACTCAGAATGAGGTTCTGAGTTATTTCAACATAGGAGCGTTTCACTGCTTTCAAGGCTTCTTTGGAAAAATTCCGGAATCTTGCTGCCGGCAGGCCTCCGGTTGTTCCGGATGAACATCTCCTTGTAAATCCCCCGTGGTTTCATATACACTCGTGCAATTTGGCCAGGTTATGCAGTTTGCATTGCTACACAATTGGGCCTGCCTAGCTCTGCCGCGGTTGCAAATATTCAGGCGTGGCAGCCAGATAGGCTGTTCCCCGTAGGACACTGCCATCGGACTGGGTATATCTGCTTCCCGTTCTTCTCATCTGAGTGCTACTCATTCCAGCTTTGACGGCTACACTCTACTCAACCGGAGCAGTAAGTTGAACCATAAATTATGGAACTTTGTGAAAGTGTTGAAAACAAGAGCAGAGTTGTTTGGCAGGCCACCACTGTCCATCCAGCACTATGGACGGCACTGTCTACATCTGGCTCTAATTTAGTCCATGGTTTTGTTCAGCTGAATGACCTCTGCCGGGAACACTCAGAATGAAGTTCTGAGTTATTGCAACATAGGAGCGTTTCACTGCTTTCAAGGCTTCTTATGAAGAATTCTGGAATCTTGCTGCAGGCAGGCCTCCAGCTGTTCCGGTTGAACATCTCCTTGTAAATCCCCCATGGTTTCTTGTACACCCGTGAAATTTGGCCAGGTTATGCAGGTTGCATTGCTGCACAATTGCGACTGCTTAGCTCTGTCGAGGTTGCAAATATTCAGGCATGGCCTCCAGATAGGCTGGTCCCCGTAGGACACTGCCAGCCGACTGGGTATATGTGCTTCCCGTTCTTCTCACCTGAGTGCTACTGATTCCAGCTTTGACGACTACACTCTACTCAACCGGAGCAGTAAGTTGAACCTCAACTTATGGCACTTTGTGAAAGTGTTGAGAACTAGAGCTCAGTTGTTTGGCACGCCACCACTTTCGATCCAGCACTATGGACGGCACTGCCTACATCTGGCTCTCATTAGTCCACGGTTCTGTTCAGCCGAATGTCCTCTGCCGGAACATTCACAATGAGCTTCAGAGTCATTGCAACATAGGAGCGTTTCACTGCTTTCAAGGCTTCTTAGGAAGCATTCCGAAATGTTGCTTCCGGCAGGCCTCCAGCTGTTCGGGGTGAACATCTCTTAGTATATCCCCCGTTGTTTCTTGTACACCCGTGAAATTTGGCCAGGTTATGCAGTTTGCATTGTTGCACAATTGCTCGTCCCTAGCTCAACCGGATCAGTAAGATGAACCTCAACTTATGGCACTTTGTGAAAGTGTTGAGAAGTAGAGCTCAGTTGTTTGGCACGCCACCACATTCCATCCAGCACTATGGACGCCACTGCCTACATCTGGCTCTAATTAGTCCACGGTTGTGTTCAGCCGAATGACCTCTGCCGGCAACACTCAGAATGAGCTTCTGAATTGTTGCAACATATTAGCGTTTCACTGCTTTCAAGGCTTCTTAGGAAGAATTCCGATATCTTGATTCCAGCAGGCTTCCGGATGTTCCGGTTGAACATCTCCTTGTAAATCCCCCGTGGTTACTTGTACACCCGTGAAATTTGGCCAGGTTATGCAGTTTGCAATGCTGCAAAATTGCACCAGCCTAGCTCTGCCACGTTGGCAAATATTCAGTCGTGGCAGCCAGATAGGCTGGTCCCCATAGGACACTGCCAGCCGACTGGGTATATCTGCTTCCCGTTCTTTCCAACCTGAGTGCTACTGATTCCAGTTTGTCGGCTACATTCTACTAAACCGGAGCAGTAAGTTGAAACTCAACTTATGGCACTTTGTGAAAGTGTTGAGAACTTGAGCTCAGTTGTGTTGCACGCCACCACTGTCCATTCAGCAGTATGGATGGCTCTGCCTACATCTGGCTCTAATTAGTCCCCTGTTGTATTCAGCCGAATGACCTCTGCCGTGAAAAGTCAGAATGAGGTTCTGAGTTATTACAACATAGGAGCGTTTCACTGCTTTCAAGGCTTCTTAGGAAGAATTCCGGATTCTTGCTGACGGCAGGCCTCCGGCTGTTCCGGGTGAACATCTCCTTGTAAATCCCCCGTGTTTTTTTGTATACCCGTGAAATATGGGCAGTTTATGCAGTTTGCATTGCTGCACAATTGCGCCTGCCTAGCTGTGCCGCGGTTGCAAACATTCAGGCGTAGCAGCCAGATAGGCTGGTCCCCGTAGGACACTGCCAGCGGACTGGGTATATCTGCTTCCCGTTCTTCTCACCTGAGTGCTACTGATTCCAGCTTTGACGGCTACACTCTATTCAAGCGGAGCAGTAAGTTGAAGCGCAACTCATCCACTTTGTGAAAGTGTTGAGAACGAGAGCTCAGTTGTTTGGCACGCCACCACAGTCCATCCAGCACTATGGACGGCACTGCCTACATCTGGCTCTAATAAGTCCACGGTTGTGTTCAGCCGAATGACCTCTGCCGGCAACACTCAGAATGAGGTTCTGAATTGTTGCAACATAGGAGCGTTTCACTGCTTTCAAGGCTTCTTAGGAAGAAATCCAGAATGTGGCTGCCGGCAGGCCTCCGGCTGTTCCGGGTGAACATCTCCTTGCAAATCTCCTGTGTTTTCTTGTACACCCGTGAAATTTGGCCAGGTTATGCAGTTTGCATTGCTGCACAATTGCGCCTGCCTAGCTCTGCCGCGCTGGCAAACATCAGGCCTGGCAGCCGATAGGCTGGTTCCCATAGGACACTGTCAGCGGACTGGGTATATGTGCTTCTGATTCTTCTCACCTAAGGGCTACTGATTCCAGCTTTGACGGCTACACTCTACTCAACCGGATCAGTAAGGTGAACCTCAACTCATGGCACTTTGTGAAAGTGTTGAGAAGTAGAGCTCAGTTGTTTGGCACGCCACCACAGTCCATCCAGCACTATGGACGGCACTGCCTACATCTGTCTCTAATTAGTCCACGCTTGTGTTCAGCTAAATGATCTCTGCCGGTACACTCAGAATGAGGTTCTCAGTTATTGCAACATAGGAGTGTTTCACTGCTTTCAAGGCTTCTTAGGAAGAATTCCTCAACCTTCTTCCGGCTGGCCTCCGGCTATTCTGGGTGTACATCTCCTTGTAAATCCCCCGTGGTTTCTTGTACACCCGTGAAATTTTGCCAGGTTATGCAGTTTGCATTGCTGCACAATTGCGGCTGCCTATCTCTGCCGAGGTTGCAAACATTCAGGCGTGGCAGCCAGATAGGCTGGTACCCGTAGGACACTGCCAGTGGACTGGTTATATGTGCTTCACGTTCTTCTCACCTGAGTGCTACTGATTCCAGCTTTGAAGGCTACACTCTACTCAACCAGAGCAGTAAGGTGAACCACAACTTATGGCACTAGTCAAAGTGTTGAGAACTAGAGCTTAGTTGTTTAGCACGACAGCACATTCCAGCAATATGGACGACACTGCCTACATCTGGCTCTAATTAGTCCACGGTTGTGTTCAGCCGAATGACCTCTGCCGGGAACACTCAGAATGAAGTTCTGAGTTATTGCAACATAGGAGCGTTTCACTGCTTTCAAGGCTTCACAGGAAGAATTCCTCAATCTTGCTTCGGAAGGCCTCCGGCTGTTCCGCGTGAACATCTCCTTGTAAATCCCCCGTGGTTTCTTGTACACCCGTGAAATTTGGCCAGGTTATGGACTTTGCATTGCTGCACAATTGCGCCTGCCTAGCTCTACCGCGCTGGCAAACATTCAGGCGTGGCAGCCAGAAAGGCTGGTCCCCGTAGGACACTGCCAAAGGACTGGGTATATTTGCTTCCCATTCTTCTCATCTGAGTGCTACTGGTTCCAGCTTTGAGGGCTACACTCTACTCAACCGGAGCAGTGAGTTGAACCTCAACTTATGGCACTTTGTGAAAGTGTTGAGAACTAGAGCTCAGTTGATTTGCACGCCACCACTGTCCAGCACTATGGACGGCACTGCCTACACCTGGCTCTATTTAGTCCACGGTTGTGTTCAGCCGAATGACCTCTGCCAGGAACACTCAGAATGAGGTTCTGAATTATTACAACATAGGAGTGTTTCACTGCTTTCAAGGCTTCTTAGGAAGAATTCCGAAAACTTGCTATCGGCAGGCCTCCGGCTGTTCCGGGTGAACATCTCCTTGTAAATCCCCCGTGGTTTCTTGTATACCGGTGAAATTTGGCCAGGTTATGAAGTTTGCATTGCTGCAAAATTGCGCCTGCCTAACTCTGTCGCGTTGGCAAACATTCAGTCGTGGCAGCCAGATAGGCTGGTACCCGTAGGACACTGCCAGCCGACTGGGTATATCTGCTTCCTGTTCTTCTCACCTGAGTGCTACTGATTCCAGCTTTGAGGACTACACTCTACTCAACCGGAGCAGTTAGTTTTACCTCAACTTAGGGCACGTTGTGAAAGTGTTGAAAACTAGAGCTCAGTTGTGTGGCACGTCACAACTGTCCATCCAGCACTATGGACGGCATTGCCTACATCAGCCTCTAATTAGTCCACGGTTGTGTTCAGCCGAATGACCTCTGCCGGGAACACTCAGAATGAGGTTCTGAGTTACTGCAACATAGGAGCGTTTCACTGCTTTCAAGGCTTCTTAGGAAGAATTCCAGAATGTTGCTGCCGGCAGGCCTCCTGCTGTTCCGGGTGAACATCTCCTTGTAAATCCCCCGTGGTTTCTTGTACACCCGTGAAATTTGGCTAGTTAATGAAGTTTGCATTGCTGCACGATTGCGCCTGCCTAGCACTGCCGCGGTTGCAAACATTCAGGCGTGGCAGCCAGATAGACTGGTCCCCGTAGGACACTGCCAGCGGACTGGGTATATCTGCTTCCCGTTCTTCTCACCTGAGTGCTACTGATTCCAGCTTTTATGGCTACGCTCTACTCAACCGGAGCAGTAAGTTGAACCTCAACTTATGGCACTTTGTGAAAGTGTTGAGAAGTAGAGCTCAGTTGTTTGGCACGCCACCACTGTCCAGCACTATGAATGGCACTGCCTACACCTGGCTATATTTAGTCCACGTTTGTGTTCAGCCGAATGACCTCTGCTGGGAACATTCAGAAAGAGGTTCTTAGTTATTGCAACACAGGAGCGTTTCACTGCTTTCAAGGCTTCTTGGGAAGAATTTCGGAATCTTGTTGCCGGCAGGCCTCCGGCTGTTCTGGGTGAACATCCCCTAGTATATCCCCCGTGGTTTCTTGTACACCCGTGAAATTTGGCCAGGTTATGCAGTTTGCATTGCTGCACAATTGCGCCTGGCTAGCTGTGCCGCAGTTGCAAATATTCAGGCGTGGCAGCCAGATAGGCTGGTCCCCGTAGGACACTGCCAGCGGACTGGGTATATCTGCTTCCCGTTCTTCTCACCTGAGTGCTACTGATTCCAGCTTTGACGGCTACACTTTATTCAAACGGAGCAGTAAGTTGAACTTCAACTTATGGCACGTTGTGAAAGTTTTGAGAACTAGAGCTCAGTTGTTTGGCACGCCACCACTCTCCATCCAGCATTATGGAAGGCACTGAATACATCTGGCTCTAATTAGTCCACGGTTGTGTTCAGCTGAATGACCTCTGCCGGCAACTCTCAGAATGAGGTTCTGAGTTATTGCAACAAAGGAGGGTTTCACTGATTTCAATTCTTCTTAGGAAGAATTCCGGAATCCTGCTGCCCGCGTGCCTCCGGCTGTTCCGGGTGAACATCTCCTTGTAAATCCCCCGTGGTATCTTGTACACCCGTGAAATTTGACCAGGTTATGCAGTTTGCATTGCTGCACAATTGCGCCTGCCTAGCTCTGCCGCCATTGCAAACATTCAGGCGTGGCAGCCAGATAGGCTGGTCCCCGTAGGACACTGCCATCGGACTGGGTATATTTGCTTCCCTTTCTTCTCACCTGAGTGGTAGTGAATCCAGCTTTGATGGCTACACTCTACTCACCCGGAGCAGTAAGGTGAACCTCAACTTATGGCACTTTGTTAAAGTGTAGAGAACTAGAGCTCAGTTGTTTGGCACCCCACCACTGTCCATCCTGTACTATGGACGGCACTGCCAACATCTGGCTCTAATTAGTACACGGTTGTGTTCAGCCAAATGACCTCTGCCGGGAACACTCAGAATGAGGTTCTGAGTTATTGCAACATAGGAGCGTTTCACTGCTTTCAAGGTCTCTTAGGAAGAATTTCGGAATGTTGCTGCCGGCAGGCCTCCGGCTGTTCCGGGTGAAAATCTCCTTGTAAATCTCCCGTGTTTTCTTGTACACCCGTGAAATTTGGCCAGGTTACGCAGTTTGCATTGCTGCACAATTGCGCCTGCCTAGCTCTTCCGCGCTGGCAAACATTCAGGCCTGGCAGCCCATAGGCTGGTCCCCGTAGGCCACTGTCTGCGGACTGGGTATATGTGCTTCCGATTCTTCTCACCTAAGGGCTACTGATTCCAGCTTTCACGGCTACACTCTACTCAACCGGAGCAGTAAGGTGAACCTCAACTTATGGCACTTTGTGAAAGTGTTGAGAACCAGAGCTCAGTTGTTTGGCACGCCACCACAGTCCATCCACCACTATGGACGGCACTGCCTACTTCTGGCTCTAATTAGTCCACGGTTGTGTTCAGCCGAATGATCTCTGCCAGGAACACTCAGAATGAGGTTCTGAGTTATTGCAACATAGGAGCGTTTCACTACTTTCAATGCTTCTTAGGAAGAATTCCTCAACCTTCTTCCGGCTGACCTCCGGCTGTTCTGGGGGTACATCTCCTTGTAAATCCCCGGTGGTTTCTTGTACACCCGTGAAATTTGGCCAGGTTATGCAGTTTGCATTGCTGCACAATTGCGCCTGCCTAGCTCTGCCGCGGTTGCAAACATTCAGGCGTGGCAGCCAGATAGGCTGGTCCCCGTAGGACACTGCCATCGGACTGGGTATATTTGCTTCCCTTTCTTCTCACCTGAGTGGTAGTGAATCCAGCTTTGATGGCTACACTCTACTCACCCGGAGCAGTAAGGTGAACCTCAACTTATGGCACTTTGTGAAAGTGTTGAGAACCAGAGCTCAGTTGTTTGGCACGCCACCACAGTCCATCCACCACTATGGACGGCACTGCCTACTTCTGGCTCTAATTAATCCACGGTTGTGTTCAGCCGAATGATCTCTGCCAGGAACACTCAGAATGAGGTTCTGAGTTATTGCAACATAGGAGCGTTTCACTACTTTCAATGCTTCTTAGGAAGAATTCCTCAACCTTCTTCAGGCTGACCTCCGGCTGTTCTGGGGGTACATCTCCTTGTAAATCCCCGGTGGTTTCTTGTACACCCGTGAAATTTGGCCAGGTTATGCAGTTTGCATTGCTGCTCAATTGCGCCTGCCTAGCTCTGCCGAGGTTGCAAACATTCAGGCGTGGCCGCCAGATAGGCTGGTCCCCGTAGGACACTGCCAGCGGACTGGATATATGTGCTTCCCGTTCTTCTCACCTGAGTGCTACTGATTCCAGCTTTGAGGGCTACACTCTACTCAACCGGACCAGTAAGTTGAACCTCAACTTATGGCACTTTGTGAAAGTATTGAGAACTAGAGCTCAGTTGTTTGTCACGCCACCACTGTCCACCCAGCACTATGGACGGCACTGCCTACATCTGGCTCTAATTAGTCCACGGTTGTGTTCAGCCGAATGACCTCTGCCGGGAACACTCAGAATGAGCTTCAAAGTCATTCCAACATAGGAGCGTTTCACTGCTTTCAAGGCTTTTTAGGAAGAATTCCGAAATGTTGCTGCCGGCAGGACTCCGGATGTTCCGTTGGAACATCTCCTTGTAAATCCCGCGTGGTTTCTTGTACACCCGTGAAATTTGGCCAGGTTATGCAGTTTGCATTGCTGCAAAATTGTGCCTGCCTAGCTCTGAGGCGCCGGCAAACATTCAGGAGTGGCAGCAACATAGCCTGGGCCCCGTAGGTCACTGTCAGAGGACTGGGTATATCTGCTTCCCGTTCTTCTCACCTGAGTGCTACTGATTCCAGCTTTGAGGGCTACACTCTACACAACCGGAGCAATAAATTGAACCTCAACTTATGGCACTTTGTGAAAGTGTTGAGAACTAGAGCTCAGTTGTTTGGCACGCCACCACTGTCCATCCAGCAGTATGGACGGCATTGCCTACATCTGGCTCTAATTAGTCCACGGTTGTGTTCAGCCGAATGACCTCTGCCGGGAAAACTCAGAATGAGGTTCTGAGTTTTTGCAACATAGGAGCGTTTCACTGCTTTCAAGGCTTCACAGGAAGAATTCCTCAATCTTGCTTCAGGCAGGCCTCCGAATGTTCCGGGTGAATATCTCCTTGTAAATCCCCCGTGGTTTCTTGTACACCCGTGAAATTTGGCCAGGTAATGCAGTTTGCATTGCTGCACTATTGCGCCTGCTAGCTCTGCCTCGGATGCAAACAGTGAGAAGTAGCAGCCATATAGCCTGGTCCCGTTAGGACACTGCCAGCGGACTGGGTATATCTGCTTCCTGTTCTTCTCACCTGAGTGCTACTGATTCCAGCTTTGACGGCTACATAATACTCAACCGGAGCAGTAAGTTGAACCTCAACTTATGGGACTTTGTGAAAGTGTTGAGAACTAGAGCTCAGTTGTTTTGCACGCCACCACAGTCCATCCAGCACTATGGATGGCACTGCCTATATCTGGCTCTAATTAGTCCACGGTTGTGTTCAGCCGAATGACCTCTTTCGGGAACACTCAGAATGAGGATCTGAATTGTTGCAACATAGTAGCTTTTTACTGCTTTCAAGGCTTCTTACAAGAATTCCGGAATGTTGCTGCCGGCAGGCCAAAGGCTGTTCGGGGTGAACATCTCCTTTTAAATCCCCCGTGATTTCTTGTACATCCGTGAAATTTGGCCAGGTGATGCAGTTTGCATTGCTGAACAATTGCGCCTGGCTAGCTCTGCCGCGGTTGCAAACATTCAGGCGTGTCAGCCAGATAGGCTGGTCCCCGTAGGACCCTGCCAGCGGACTGGGTATATCTGCTTCCGGTTCTTCTAACCTGAGTGCTACTGATTCCAGCTTTGACGGCTACACTCTACTGAACCGGAGCAGTAAGTTGAACGTCAACTGATGGCACTTTGTGAAAGTGTTGAGAACTAGAGCTCAGTTGTTTGGCACTCCCCGACTGTCCATCCAGCACTATGGACGGCACTGCCTACATCTGGCTCTAATTAGTCCACGGTTGTGTTCAGCCGAATGACCGCTGCCGGGAACACTCAGAATGAGGTTGTGAGTTGTTGCAATATAGGAGCATTTCACTGCTTTCAAGGCTTCTTAGGAAGATTTCCGCAATGTTGCTGCCGGCAGGCCTCCGGCTGTTCTGGGTGAACGTCTCCTTGTAAATCCCCCGTGGTTTCTTCTACACCCGTGAAATTTGGCGAGGTTATGCAGTTTGCATTGCTGCACAATTGCGCCTGCCTAGCGTTGCCGTGTTTGCAAACATGCAGGCGTGGCAGCCACATAGGCTGGTCCCCTTAGGACACTGCCAGAAGACTGTGTATATCTGCTTCCCGTTCTTCTCACATGAGTGCTACTGATTCCAGCTTTGTCGGCTACACTCTACTCAACCGGTGCAGTAAGATGAACCTCAACTTATGGCACTTTGTGAAAGTGTTGAACACTAGAGCTCAGTTGTTTTGCACGCCACCACTGTCCATCCAGCATTATGGACAGCACAGCCTATATCTGGCTCTAATTAGTCCACGGATGTGTTCAGCCGAATAACCTCTGCAAGGAATACTCAGATTGAGGTTCTGAGTTATTGCAACATAGGAGTGTTTCACTGCTTTCAAGGCTTCTTAGGAAGAATTCCGGAAACTTGTTGCCGGCAGGCTTCCGGCTTTTCCGGGTAAACATCTTGTAAACCCCTGTGGTTTATTGTACATCCGTGAAATTTGGCCAGGTTATGCAGTTTGCATTGCTGCACAATTGCGCCTGCCTAGCTATGCCGTGGTTGCAAACATTCAGGCGTTGCAGCCAGATAGGCTGGTCCCCGTAGGACACTGCCATTGGACTGGGTATATCTGCTTCCTGTTCTTCTCACCTGAGTGCTAGTGATTCCAGCTTTGACGGCTAAACTCTACTCAACCGGAGCAGTAAGTTGAACCTCAACTTATGGCACTTTGTGAAAGTGTTGAACACTAGAGCTCAGTTGTTTGGCACGCCACCACTGTCCATCCAGCACCATGGACGGCACTGCCTATATCTGGCTCTAATTAGTCCACGGTTGTGTTCAGCCAAAAGTCCTCTGCCAGGAACACTCAGAATGCGGTTCTGAGTTCTTGCAACATAGGTGCGTTTCACTGCTTTCAAGGCTTCTTAGGAAGAATTCCGGAATCTTGTTGCCGGCAGGCCTCCGGCTGTTCCGGGTGAACATCTCCTTGTAAATCCCCCGTGGTTTCTTGTATACCCGTGAAATTTGGCCAGGTTATGCAGTTTGCATTGCTGCACAATAGTGCCTGCCTAGCTCTGCCGTGGTTGCAATCATTCAGGCTTGGCAGCCAGATAGGCTGGTCACCATAGGATACTGCCAGCGGATTGGGTATATCTGCTTCCCATTCTTTTCACCTGAGTGCTAGTGATTCCAGCTTTGACGGCTACACTCTACTCAACCGGAGCAGTAAGTGGAACATCAACTTATGGCACTTTGTGAAAGTGTTGAGAACTAGAGCTCAATTGTTTGGCACGCCACCACTGTCCATCCAGCACTATGGACGGCACTGCCTACATCTGGCTCTAATTAGTCCACGGTTGTGGTCAGCCGAATGACGTCTGCCGGGAACACTCAGAATGAGATTCTGAGTTATTGCAACATAGGAGCGTTTGACTGCTTTCAAGGCTTCTTAGGAAGAATTCCTCAATCTTGCTTCCGGCAGGCCTGCGAATGTTCCGGGTGAACATCTCCTTGTAAATCCCCCGTGGTTTCTTGTACACCCCTGAAATTTGGCCAGGTTATGCAGTTTACATTGCTGCACAATGGCGCCTGCCTAGCTCTTCCGTGGTTGCAAACATTCAGGCGTGGCAGCCAGATAGGCTGATCCCCGTAGGACACTGCCAGCGGACTGGGTATATCTGCTTCCCGTTCTTCTCACCTGAGTGCTACTGATTCCAGCTTGGACGGCTACACTCTACTCAACCGGAGCAGTAAGTTGAACTCAACTTATGGCACTTTGTGAAAGTGTTGACAACTAGAGCTCAGTTGTTTGGCAGGCCACCACTGTCCATCCAGCACTATGGACGGCACTGCCTACATCTGGCTCTAATTAGTCCACGGTTGTGTTCAGCCGAATGACCTCTGCTGGGAACACACAGAATGCGGTTCTGAGTTGTTGCAACATAGGTGCGTTAAACTGCTTTCAAGGCTTTTTAGGAAGAATTCCGGAATATTGCTGCTGGCAAGCATCCGGCTGTTCCGCGTGAACATCTCCTTGTAAATCCTTCGTGGTTTCTTGTACACCCGTGAAATTTAGCCATGTTATGCAGTTGGCAATGCTGCACAATGGCGCCTGCCTATCTCTACGTGCTTGCAAACATTCAGGCGTGGCAGCCAGAAAGTCTGTTACCCGTAGGACACTGCCAGCGGACTGGGTATTTTTCTTCCCGTTCTTCTCATCTGAGTGCTACTGATTCCAGCTTTAACGGGTACACTCTACTCAACGGGAGCAGTAAGTTGAAACTAAACTAATGGCAATGTGTGAAAGTGTTGAGAACTAAAGCTCAGTTGTTTGGCACGCCACCACTGTCCATCCAGCACTATGGACGGCACTGCCTACATCTGGCTCTAATTAGTCCACGGTTGTGTTCAGCCCAATGACCTCTTCCGTGAACACTCAGATTGACGTTCTGAGTTGTTGCAACATAGGAGCGTTTCACTGCTTTCAAGGCTTCTTAGGAAGAATTACGGAATGTTGGTGCCAGCAGGCCTCCGGCTGTTCCGGGTGAACATCTCCTTGTAAATCCCCCGTGGTTTCTTGTACACCCGTGAAATTTGGCCAGGTTATGAAGTTTGCATTGCTGCACAATTGCGCCTGCCTAGCTCTGCCGCGGTTGCAAACATTCAGGCATGGCATCCAGATAGGCTGGTCCTCGAAGGACATTGCCTGCAGACTGGCTATATGTGCTTCCCGTTCTTCTCACCTGAGTGCTACTGATTCCAGCTTTGACGGCTACACTCTAATGAACCAGAGCACTAACTTGAACCTCAACTTATGGCAATTTGTGAAAGTGTTGAGAACTAGAGCTCAGGTGTTGGCACCCCACCACTGTCCATCCAGCACTATGGAAGGCACTGCCTACATCTTGTTCTAATTAGTCCACGGTTGTGTTCAGCGGAATGACCTCTGCCGGGAACACTCAGAAGGAGGTTCTGAGTTATTGCAACATAGGAGCGTTTCACTGCTTTCAAGGCTTCTTAGGAATAATTCCGGAATCTTGCTGCCGCCAGTCCTCCGGACTTTCCGTGTGAACATTTCCTTATAAATCCCCCGTGGTTTCTTGTACATCCGTGATATTTGGCCAGGTTATGCAGTTTTCATTGCTACACAAATGGGCCTCCCTAGCTCTGCCTCGGTTGCAAATATTCAGGCGTGGCAGCCAGAGAGGCTAGTCCCGGTAGGACACTGCCAGCGGACTGGGTATATGTGCTTCCCGTTCTTCTCACCTGAGTGCTACTGATTCCAGGTTGGACGGCTACACTCTACTCAACCGGAGCAGTAAGTTGAACCTCAACTTATGGCACTTTGTGAAAGTGTTGAGAACTAGAGCTCAGTTGTTTGGCACGCCACCACTGTCCATCCAGCACTACGGACGGCACTGCATACATCTGGCTCTAATTAGTCCATGGTTATGTTCAGCCGAATGACCTCTGCCGGGAACACTCAGAATGAGGTTCTGAGTTATTGCAACATAGGAGGGTTTCACTGCTTTCAAGGCTTCTTAGGAAGAATTCCTGAATGTTGCTGCCGGCAGGCCTCTGGCTGTTCCGGGTGAACATCTCCTTGTAAATCCCCCGTGGTTTCTTGTACACCCGTGAAATTTGGCCAGGTTATGCAGTTTGCATTGCTGCAAAATTTCGCCTGCCTAGCTGTGCCGCGTTGGCAAACATTCCGGCGTGGCAGCCGGATAGGCTGGTCCCCTTAGGACACTGCCAGCGGACTGGGCATATCTGCTTCCCGTTCTTCTCACCTGAGTGCTACTGATTCCAGCTTGGACGGCTACACTCTACTCAACCGGAGCAGTAACTTGAACCTCAACTCATGGCACTTTGTGAAAGTGTTGAGAACTAGAACTCATTTGTTTTCCACGCCACCACTGTCCATCCAGCACTATGGATGGCACTGCCTACATCTGGCTCTATTTAGTCCACGGTTGTGTTCAGCCGAATGGCCTCTGCCGGGAACACTGAGATTGAAGTTCTGAGTTGTTGCAACATAGGAGCATTTCACTGCTTTCAAGGCTTATTAGGAAGAATTCCGGAATCTTGCTGCCGGCAGGCCTCCAGCTGTTCTGGGTGAACATCTCCTTGTAAATCCCCCGTGATTTCTTGTACACCCACGAAATTTGGCCAGTTTGCATTGCTGCACAATTGCGCCTGGCTAGCTGTGCCGCGGTTGCAAACATTCAGGCGTGGCAGCCAGATAGGCTTGTCCCCGTAGGACACTGCCAGCGTACGGGGTATATGTGCTTCCCGTTCTTCTCACCTGATAGCTACTGAATCCAGCTTGGACGGCTACACTCTACTCAACCGGAGCAATAAGGTGAACCTCAACTTATGGCACTTTGTGAAAGTGTTTAGAACTAGAGCTCAGTTGTTTGGCACGTCACCATTGTTCATCCAGCACTATGGAAGGCAATGCCTACATCTGGCTCTAATTAGTCCACGGTTGTGTTCAGCCGAATGACCTCTGCGGGGAACACTCAGAATGAGGTTCTGAGTTATAGTAACATAGGAGCCTTTCACTGCTTTCAAGAATTCTTAGGAAGAATTCCGGAATGTTCATGCCGGCAGGCCTCCGGCTGTTCCGGGTGATCATCTCCTTGTAAATCCCCCGTGGTTTCTTGTACACCGGTGAAATTTGGCCAGGTTATGCAGTTTGCATTGCTGCACAATTGCTCCTGCCTAGCTCTGCCGTGGTTGCAAACATTCAGGGTGGAAGCCAGGTAGGCTGGTCCCCGTATGACACTGCCAGCCCACTGGGTATATCTGCTTCCCGTTCTTCTCAGCTGAGTGCTACTGATTCCAGCTTTGATGTCTACACTCTACTCAACCGGAGCAGTAAGATGAACCTCAACTTATGGCACTTTGTGAAAGTGTTGAGCACTAGAGCTCAGTTGTTTGGCACTCCACCACTGTCCAGCACTATGGACGGCACTGCCTACATCTGGCTCTAATTATTCCACGGCTGTGTTCAGCCGAATGACCTCTGCCGGAAACATTCAGAATGAGGTTCTGAGTTATTGCAACATAGGAGCGTTTCACTGCTTTCAAGCCTTCTTAGGAAAAATTCTGGAATGTTGCTGCCGGCAGGCCTCCGGCTGTTTGGGGTCAACATCTCCTGGTATATCCCGCGCGGTTTCTTGTACACCAGTGAAATTTGGCCAGGTTATGCAGTTTGAATTGCTGCACAATTGCGCCTACCTAGCTATGCCGTGGTTGCAAACATTTAGGCGTGGCAGCCAGATAGGCTGGTCCCCTTAAGACAATGCCAGCTGTCTGGGTATATCTGCTTCGCGTCCTTCTCACGTGAGTGATACTGATTCCAGCTTCGACGGCTACACTCTACTCAACCGGAGCAGTAAGTTGAACCTCAACTAATGGCACTTTGTGAAAATGTTGAGAACTAGAGCTCAGTTGTTTGGCACGCCACCACTGTCCATCCAGCACTATGGACGGCAATGCCTACATCTGGCTCTAATTAGGCTACGGTTTTGTTCAGCCGAATGACTTCTACCGGCAAAACTCAGAATCAGGTTCTGAGTTGTTGCAACATAGGAGCGTTTCACTGCTTTCAAGGCTTCTTAGGAAGAATTCCAGAATGTTGCTGCCGGCAGGACAACGTCTGTTGCGGGTGAACATCTCCTTGTAAATCCCCCGTGATTTATTGTACACCTGTGAAATTTGGCCAGGGTATGCAGTTTGCATTGCTGCACAATTGCTCCTGCCTAGCTCTGCCGCGGTTGCAAACATTCAGGCGTGGCAGGCCGATAGGCTGGTCCCATAGGACACTGCCAGCGGACTGTGTATATCTGCTTCCCATTCTTCTCTCCTGAGTGCTACTAATTAAAGCTTTGACGGTACACTCTACTCAACCTGAGCAGTAAGTTGAACCTCAATTTATGGCACTCTGTGAAAGTGTTGAGAACTAGAGTCACTTGTTTGGCACGCCACCACTGTCCATCCAGCACTATGGACGGCACTGCCTACATCTGGCTCTAATTAGTCCACGGTTGTGTTCAGCCAAATGACCTCTGCCGGGAACACTCAGAATGAGGTTCTGAGCTGTTGCAACCTAGGAGCTTTTCACTGCTCTCAAGGCTTCTTAGGAAGAATTCCGGAATCTTGCTGCCGGCAGGCCTCTGGCTGTTCCGGGTGAACTTCTCCATGTAAATCCCCCGTGGTTTCTTGTACACCCGTGAAATTGGGCCAGCTTATGCAGTTCGCATTGCTGTACAATTGGGCCTCCTAGCTCTGCCGCAGTTGCAAACATTCAGGCGTGGCAGCCAGATAGGCTGGTCCCCGTAGGACACTGCAGCGGACTGGGTATATCTGCTTCCCGTTCTTCTCACCTGAGTGCTACTGATTCCAGCTTTGACAGCTACACTCTACTCAACCGGAGCAATAAGTTGAACCTCAATTTATGGCACTTAGTGAAAGTGTTGCGAACTAGAGCTAAGTTGTTTGGCACGCCACCACTGTCCAGCACTATGGACGGCACTGCCTACATCTGGCTCTAATTAGTCCCTGGATGTGTTCAGCAGATTGACCTCTGCGGGAAACACTCATAATGAGGTTCTGTGTTATGGCAACATAGGAGCGTTTCACTTCTTTCAAGGCTTCTTAGGAAGAATTCCGGAATGTTGTTGCCGGCAGAACTCCGGCTGTTCCTGGTGAACATCTCCTTGTAAATCCCCCGTGGTTTCTTGTACACCCGTGAAATTTGGCCAGGTTAAGTAGTTTGCATTGCTGCACAATTGCGCCTGCCTAGCTCTGCCACAGTTGCAAACATTCTGGCGTGGCAGCCACATAGGCTGGTCCCCATAGGACAATGCCAAAAGACTGGGTACATCTGCTTCCCGTTTTTCTCTCCTGAGTGCTACTGATTCCAGGTTTTACGGCTACAATCTACTCTAAAGGAGCAGTAAGTTGAACCTCAACTTATGGCACTTTGTGAAAGTGTTGAGAACTAGAGCTCAGTTGTTTGGCACGCCACCACTGTCCAGCACTAAGGACGGCAATGCCTACATGTGGCTCTAATTAGTCCACGGTTGTGTTCAACCGAATGACCTCGGCCGGGAACACTCAGAATGTGGTTCTGAGTTGTTGCCAAATAGGAGCCTTTCACTGCTTTCAAGGCTTATTAGGAAGAATTCACGAACCTTCTGCCAGCAGGCCTCCGGCGGTTCCGGGTGAACATCTCCTTGTAAATTCCCCGTGGTTTCTTGTACTCACGCGAAATGTGGCCAGTTTGCATTGCTGCCCAATTGCGCCTGCCTAGCTCTGCCGCGGTTGCAAACATTCAGGCGTGGCAGCCGGAAAGGCTAGTCCCCATAGGACACTGCCTGCAGACTTGGTATATGTGCTTCCCGTTCTTCTCACCTGAGTGCTACTGATTCCAGCTTGGACGGCTACACTCTACTCAACCGGAGCAGTAAGTTGAACCTCAACTTATGGCACTTTGTGAATGTGTTGAGAACTAGAGCTCAGTTGTTTGGCACGCCACCACTGTCCATCCAGCACTACGGACGGCACTGCCTACATCTGGGTCTTATTAGTCCATGGTTATATTCAGCCGAATGACCTCTGCCGGGAACACTCAGAATGAGGTTCTGAGTTATTGCAACAAAAGAGCGTTTCACTGCTTTCAAGGCTTCTTAGGAAGAATTCCTGAATGTTGCTGCCGGCAGGCCTCCGGCTGTTCCGGGTGAACATATCCTTGAAAATCCCCCGTGGTTTCTTGTACACCCGTGAAATTTGCCCAGGTTATGCAGTTTGCATTGCTGCGCAATTGCGCCTGCCTAGCTCTGCCGCGGTTGCAAACATAAAGGCGTGTTAGCCAGATAGGCTGGTCCCCGTAGGACACTGCCAGCGGACCAGTATATCTGCTTACCGTTCTTCTCACCTGAGTGCTACTGATTCCAGCTTTGATGGCTACACTCTACTCCACCGGAGCAGTAAGTAGAACCTCAACTTATGGCACTTTGTGAAAGTGTTGAGAACTAGAGCTCAGTTGTTTGGCACGCCACCCCAGTTCATCCAGCACTATGGACGGCATTGCGTACTTCTGGCTCTAATAAGTCCACGGTTGTGTTCAACCCAATGAACTCTGCCGCGAACACTCAGAATGAGGTTCTGAGTTGTTGAAACATAGGAGTGTTTCAGTGCTTTCAAGGTTTCTTAGGGAGAATTCCGGAATCTTGCTGCCGGCAGGCCTCCGGCTCTTCTGGGTGAACATATCCTTGTAAATCCCCTTTGGTATCTTGTACACCTGTAAAATTTGGCTAGGTTATGCAATTTGCATTGGGGCACAATTGCGCCTGCCTAGCTCTGCCGCGGTTGCAAACATTCAGGCGTGGCAGCCAGATAGGCTGGTCCCCGTAGGACACTGCCAGCGGACTCGGTATATCTGCTTCCCGTTCTTCTCACCTGAGAGCTACTGATTCGAGCTTTGTCGGCTACACTCTACTCAACCGGAGCAGTAACTTGAACCTCAACTTATGGCACTTTGTGAAAGTGTTGAGAACTAGAGCTCAGTTGTTTGGCACGCCACCACTGTCAAGCACTATGGACGGCACTGCCTACATCTGGCTCTAATTAGTCCACGATTGTGTTCAACCGAATGACCTCTGCCGGGAACACTCAGAATGTGATTCTGAGTTGTTGCAAAATAGGAGCGTTTCACTGCTTTCAAGGCTTATTAGGAAGAATTCCGGAATCTTGCTGCCGGCAGGCCTCCGGCTGTTCCGGGTCAACATCTCCTTGTAAATTCCCCGTGGTTTCTTGTACTCCCGCGAAATTTGGCCAGTTTGCATTGCTGCACAATTGCGCCTGCCTAGCTCTGCCTCGGTTGCAAATATTCAGGCGTGGAAGCCGGAAAGGCTAGTCCCGGTAGGACACTGCCAGCGGACTGGGTATATGTGCTTCCCGTTCTTCTCACCGGAGTGCTACTGATTCCAGGTTGGACGGCTACACTCTACTCAACCGGAGCAGTAAGTTGAACCTCAACTTATGGCACTTTGTGAAAGTGTTGAGAACTAGAGCTCAGTTTTTTGCATGCCACCACTGTCCATCCAGCACTACGGACGGCACTGCATACATCTGGCTCTAATTAGTCCATGGTTATGTTCAGCCGAATGACCTCTGCCGGGAACACTCAGAATGAGGTTCTGAGTTATTGCAACATAGGAGGGTTTCACTGCTTTCAAGGCTTCTTAGGAAGAATTCCTGAATGTTGCTGCCGGCAGGCCTCTGGCTGTTCCGGGTGAACATCTCCTTGTAAATCCCCCGTGGTTTCTTGTACACCCGTGAAATTTGGCCAGGTTATGCAGTTTGCATTGCTGCAAAATTTCGCCTGCCTAGCTGTGCCGCGTTGGCAAACATTCCGGCGTGGCAGCCGGATAGGCTGGTCCCCGTAGGACACTGCCAGCCGACTGGGTATATCTGCTTCCCATTTTCTCATCTGAGTGCAACTGATTCCAGCTTTGACGGCTACACTCTACTCAACCGGAGCAGTAAGGTGAAACTCAACTTATGGCACTTTGTGAAAGTGTTGAGAACTAGAGCCCAGTTGTTTGGCACGCCAACACTGTCCATCCAGCACTATGGACGGCACTGCGTACATCTGGCTCTAATAAGTCCAAGGTTGTGTTCAACCCATTGAACTCTGCAGGGAACACTCAGAATGAAGTTCTGAGTTATTGCAACATAAGAGCGTTTCACTGCTTTCAAGGCTTCTTTGGAAGAATTACGGAATGTTGGTGCCGGCAGGCCTCCGGCAGTTCCGGGTGAATATCTCCTTGTAAATCCCCCGTGGTTTCTTGTACACCCGTGAAATTTGGCCAGGTTATGCAGTTTGCATTGCTGCACAATTGCGCCTGCCTAGCTCTGCCCCGGTTGCAAACATTCAGGCGTGGCAGCCAGATAGGCTGGGCCCCTTAGGACACTGCCAGCACACTGGGTATATGTGCTTCCCGTTCTTCTCACCTGAGTGCTACTGATTCCAGCTTTGGCGGCTACACTCTACTCAACCGGAGCAGTAAGTTGAACCTCAACTTATGGCAATTTGTGAAAGTGTTGAGTACTAGAGCCCTGTTGTTTGGCACGCCACCACTGTCCATCCAGCACTATGGACGGCACTGCCTACATCAGGCTCTAATTAGTCCACGTTGTGTTCAGCCGAATGACCTCTGCCGGGAACACTGAGATTGAGGTTCTGAGTTGTTGCAACATAGGAGCGTTTCACTGCTTTGAAGGCTTCTTAGGAAGAATTACGGAATGTTGGTGCCAGCAGGCCTCCTGCTGTTCTTGGTGAACATCTCCTTCTAAATCCCCCGTGGTTTCTTGTACACCCGTGAAATTTGGCAAGGTTATGCAGTTTGCACAGCTGCACAATTGCGCCTGCCTAGCTCTGCCGCGGTTGCAAACATTCAGGCGTGGCATCCAGATAGGCTGGTCCCCGTAGGACATTGCCAGCAGACTGGATATATGTGCTTCCCGTTCTTCTCATCTGAGTGCTACTGATTCCAGCTTTGACGGCTACACTGTACTGAACCAGAGCACTAACTTGAACCTCAAATTATGGCAATTTGTGAAAGTGATGAGAACTAGAGCTCAGGTGTGTGGCATGACACCACTGTCCATCTAGCACTATGGACTTCACTGCCTACGTCTGGCTCTAATTAATCCACGGTTGTGTTCAGCCGAATGACCTCTGCCGGGAACACTCAGAATGATTTTCTGAGTTATTGCAACATAGGAGCGTTTCACTGCTTTCAAGGCTTCTTAGGAAGAATTCCGGAATCTTGCTGCCGGCAAGCCTCCGACTGTTCTGGGTGAACATCTCCTTGTAAATCCCCCGTGGTTTCTTGTACACCCGTGAAATTTGGCCAGGTTATGCAGTTCGCATTGCTGCACAATTGCGCCTGCCTTGCTATGCCACAGTTACAAACATTCAGGCGTGGCAGCCAGATAGGCTGGTCCCCGTAGGACACTGCCAGCCGACTGGGTATATCTACTTCCCGTTCTTTTCACCGGAGTGCTACTGATTCCAGCTTTGACGGCAATACTCTACTCAACCGAACAGTAACTTGAACCTCAACTTATGGCACTTTGTGAAAGTGTTGAGAACTAGAGCTCAGTTGTTTGTCACGCCACCACAGTTCAGCCAGGACTATGGACGGCACTGCCTACATCTGGCTCTAATAAGTCCATGGTTGTGTTCAACCGAATGACCTCTGCCGGGAACACTCAGAATGAGGTTCTGAGTTATTGCAACATAGGAGCGTTTCACTGCTTTCAAGGCTTCTTAGGAAGAATTCTGGAATGTTGCTGCCGGCAGGCCTCCGGCTTTTCCGGGTGAAAATCTCCTTGTAAATCCCCCGTGGTTTCTTGTACACCCGTGACATTTGGCCAGGTTATGCAGTTTGCATTGCTACACAATTGCACCTGCCTAGCTCTGCCGCGGTTGCAAACATTCAGGCGTGGCAGCCAGATAGGCTGGTCCCCGTGGGACACTGCCAGCGGACTGGGTATATCTGCTTCCCGTTCTTCTCACCTGAGTGCTACTGATTCCACCTTTGACTGCTACACTCTACTCAACCGGAGCAGTAAGTTGAACCTCAACTTATGGCACTTTGTGAAAGTGTTGAGAACTAGAGCTCAGTTGTTTGGCATGCCACGACAGTCCATCCAGCACTATGGACGGCACTGCCTACATCTGGCTCTAATTACTCCACGATTGTGTTCAGCCGAATGACCTCTGCCCGGAAAACTCATATTGAGATTCTGAGTTGTTGCAACATAGGAGCATTTCACTGCTTTCAAGGCTTATTAGGAAGAATTCCGTAATCTTGCTGCCTGCAGGCCTCGGGCTATTCTGTGTGAACATCTCCTTGTAAATCCCCCTGGTTTCTTCTACACCCGTGAAATTTGGCCAGGTTATGTAGTTTGCATTGCTGCACAATTGCTCGTGCCTAGCTCTGCCGTGGTCGCAAACATTCAGGGTGGAAGCCAGGTAGGCTGGTCCCCGTATGACACTGCCAGCCCACTGGGTATATCTGCTTCCCGTTCTTCTCACCTGAGTGCTACTGATTCCAGCTTTGATGTCTACACTCTACTCAACCGGAGCAGTAAGATGAACCTCAACTTATGGCACTTTGTGAAAGTGTTGAGCACTAGAGCTCAGTTGTTTGGCACTCCACCACTGTCCAGCACTATGGACGGCACTGCCTACATCTGGCTCTAATTATTCCACGGCTGTGTTCAGCCGAATGACCTCTGCCGGAAACATTCAGAATGAGGTTCTGAGTTATTGCAACTTAGGAGCGTTTCACTGCTTTCAAGCCTTCTTAGGAAAAATTCTGGAATGTTGCTGCCGGCAGGCCTCCGGCTGTTTGGGGTCAACATCTCCTTTTATATCCCGCGCGGTTTCTTGTACACCAGTGAAATTTGGCCAGGTTATGCAGTTTGCATTGCTGCACAATTGCGCCTACCTAGCTATGCCGTGGTTGCAAACATTCAGGCGTGGCAGCCAGATAGGCTGGTCCCCTTAAGACAATGCCAGCTGTCTGGGTATATCTGCTTCGCGTCCTTCTCACGTGAGTGATACTGATTCCAGCTTCGACGGCTACACTCTACTCAACCGGAAGAGTAAGTTGAACCTCAACTAATGGCACTTTGTGAAAATGTTGAGAACTAGAGCTCAGTTGTTTGGCACGCCACCACTGTCCATCCAGCACTATGGACGGCACTGCCTACATCTGGCTCTAATTAGGCTACGGTTTTGTTCAGCCGAATGACTTCTACCGGCAAAACTCAGAATCAGGTTCTGAGTTGTTGCAACATAGGAGCGTTTCACTGCTTTCAAGGCTTCTTAGGAAGAATTCCAGAATGTTGCTGCCGGCAGGACAACGTCTGTTGCGGGTGAACATCTGCTTGTAAATCCCCCGTGATTTATTGTACACCTGTGAAATTTGGCCAGGTTATGCAGTTTGCATTGCTGCACAATTGCGCCTACCTAGCTATGCCGTGGTTGCAAACATTCAGGCGTGGCAGCCAGATAGGCTGGTCCCCTTAAGACAATGCCAGCTGTCTGGGTATATCTGCTTCGCGTCCTTCTCACGTGAGTGATACTGATTCCAGCTTCGACGGCTACACTCTACTCAACCGGAGCAGTAAGTTGAACCTCAACTAATGGCACTTTGTGAAAATGTTGAGAACTAGAGCTCAGTTGTTTGGCACGCCACCACTGTCCATCCAGCACTATGGACGGCACTGCCTACATCTGGCTCTAATTAGGCTACGGTTTTGTTCAGCCGAATGACTTCTACCGGCAAAACTCAGAATCAGGTTCTGAGTTGTTGCAACATAGGAGCGTTTCACTGCTTTCAAGGCTTCTTAGGAAGAATTCCAGAATGTTGCTGCCGGCAGGACAACGTCTGTTGCGGGTGAACATCTGCTTGTAAATCCCCCGTGATTTATTGTACACCTGTGAAATTTGGCCAGGTTATGCAGTTTGCATTGCTGCACAATTGCTCCTGCCTAGCTCTGCCGCGGTTGCAAACATTCAGGCGTGGCAGGCCGATAGGCTGGTCCCATAGGACACTGCCAGCGGACTGTGTATATCTGCTTCCCATTCTTCTCTCCTGAGTGCTACTAATTAAAGCTTTGACGGAACACTCTACTCAACCTGAGCAGTAAGTTGAACCTCAATTTATGGCACTCTGTGAAAGTGTTGAGAACTAGAGTCACTTGTTTGGCACGCCACCACTGTCCATCCAGCACTATGGACGGCACTGCCTACATCTGGCTCTAATTAGTCCACGGTTGTGTTCAGCCAAATGACCTCTGCCGGGAACACTCAGAATGAGGTTCTGAGCTGTTGCAACCTAGGAGCTTTTCACTGCTCTCAAGGCTTCTTAGGAAGAATTCCGGAATCTTGCTGCCGGCAGGCCTCTGGCTGTTCCGGGTGAACTTCTCCATGTAAATCCCCCGTGGTTTCTTGTACACCCGTGAAATTGGGCCAGCTTATGCAGTTCCCATTGCTGCACAATTGGGCCTCCTAGCTCTGCCGCAGTTGCAAACATTCAGGCGTGGCAGCCAGATAGGCTGGTCCCCGTAGGACACTGCAGCGGACTGGGTATATCTGCTTCCCGTTCTTCTCACCTGAGTGCTACTGATTCCAGCTTTGACAGCTACACTCTACTCAACCGGAGCAGTAAGTTGAACCTCAATTTATGGCACTTAGTGAAAGTGTTGCGAACTAGAGCTAAGTTGTTTGGCACGCCACCACTCTCCAGCACTATGGACGGCACTGCCTACATCTGGCTCTAATTAGTCCCTGGTTGTGTTCAGCAGATTGACCTCTGCGGGAAACACTCATAATGAGGTTCTGTGTTATGGCAACATAGGAGCGTTTCACTTCTTTCAAGGCTTCTTAGGAAGAATTCCGGAATGTTGTTGCCGGCAGAACTCCGGCTGTTCCTGGTGAACATCTCCTTGTAAATCCCCCGTGGTTTCTTGTACACCCGTGAAATTTGGCCAGGTTAAGTAGTTTGCATTGCTGCACAATTGCGCCTGCCTAGCTCTGCCACAGTTGCAAACATTCTGGCGTGGCAGCCACATAGGCTGGTCCCCGTAGGACAATGCCAAAAGACTGGGTACATCTGCTTCCCGTTTTTCTCTCCTGAGTGCTACTGATTCCAGGTTTCACGGCTACAATCTACTCTAAAGGAGCAGTAAGTTGAACCTCAACTTATGGCACTTTGTGAATGTGTTGAGAACTAGAGCTCAGTTGTTTGGCACGCCACCACTGTCCATCCAGCACTACGGACGGCACTGCCTACATCTGGGTCTTATTAGTCCATGGTTATATTCAGCCGAATGACCTCTGCCGGGAACACTCAGATTGAGGTTCTGAGTTATTGCAACAAAAGAGCGTTTCACTGCTTTCAAGGCTTCTTAGGAAGAACTCCTGAATGTTGCTGCCGGCAGGCCTCCGGCTGTTCCGGGTGAACATATCCTTGAAAATCCACCGTGGTTTCTTGTACACCCGTGAAATTTGCCCAGGTTATGCAGTTTGCATTGCTGCACAATTGCGCCTGCCTAGCTCTGCCGCGGTTGCAAACATAAAGGCGTGTTAGCCAGATAGGCTGGTCCCCGTAGGACACTGCCAGCGGACTGGGTATATCTGCTTCCCGTTCTTCTCACCTGAGTGCTACTGATTCCAAATTTGACGGCTAAACTCTACTCAACCGAGCATTAAGTTGAACCTCAACTAATGGCAATGTGTGAAAGTGTTGAGAACTAGAGCTCAGTTGTTTGGCACGCCACCACTGTCCATCCAGCACTGTGGACGGCACTGCCTACATCTGGCTCTAATTATTCCACGGTTGTGTTCAGCCGAATGACGTCTTCCCTGAACACTCAGATTGACGTTCTGAGTTGTTGCAACATAGGAGCGTTTCACTGCTTTCAAGGCTTCTTAGGAAGAATTACGGAATGTTGGTGCCAGCAGGCCTCCGGCTGTTCCGGGTGAACATCTCCTTGTAAATCCCCCGTGGTTTCTTGTACACCCGTGAAATTTGGCCAGGTTATGAAGTTTGCATTGCTGCACAATTGCGCCTGCCTAGCTCTGCCGCGGTTGCAAACATTCAGGCGTGGCATCCAGATAGGCTGGTCCTCGTAGGACATTGCCTGCAGACTGGCTATATGTGCTTCCCGTTCTTCTCACCTGAGTGCTACTGATTCCAGCTTTGACGGCTACACTCTAATGAACCAGAGCACTAACTTGAACCTCAACTTATGGCAATTTGTGAAAGTGTTGAGAACTAGAGCTCAGGTGTTTGGCACCCCACCACTGTCCATCCAGCACTATGGAAGGCACTGCCTACATCTTGTTCTAATTAGTCCACGGTTTTGTTCAGGGAATGACCTCTGCCGGGAACACTCAGAAGGAGGTTCTGAGTTATTGCAACATAGGAGCGTTTCACTGCTTTCAAGGCTTCTTAGGAAGAATTCCGGAATGTTGCTGCCGCCAGACCTCCGGCCTTTCCGTGTGAACATTTCCTTATAAATCCCCCGTGGTTTCTTGTACATCCGTGATATTTGGCCAGGTTATGCAGTTTTCATTGCTACACAAATGAGCCTCCCTAGCTCTGCCGCGGTTGCAAACATTCAGGCGTGGCAGCCAGATAGGCTGGTCCCCGTAGGACACTGCCAGCGGACTGGGTATATCTGCTTCTCGTTCTTCTCACCTGAGTGCTACTGATTCCAGCTTTGACGGCTACACTCTACTCAACCAGAGTAGTAAGTAGAACCTAAACTTATGGCACTTTGTTCAAGTGTTGAGAACTAGAGCTCAGTTGTTTGGCACGCCAACACTGTCCATCCAGCACTATGGACGGCAATGCCTACATCTGGCTCTAATAAGTCCAAGGTTGTGTTCAACCCATTGAACTCTGCAGGGAACACTCAGAATGAAGTTCTGAGTTATTGCAACATAAGAGCGTTTCACTGCTTTCAAGGCTTCTTTGGAAGAATTACGGAATGTTGGTGCCGGCAGGCCTCCGGCAGTTCCGGGTGAATATCTCCTTGTAAATCCCCCGTGGTTTCTTGTACACCCGTGAAATTTGGCCAGGTTATGCAGTTTGCATTGCTGCACAATTGCGCCTGCCTAGCTCTGCCCCGGTTGCAAACATTCAGGCGTGGCAGCCAGATAGGCTGGGCCCCTTAGGACACTGCCAGCACACTGGGTATATGTGCTTCCCGTTCTTCTCACCTGAGTGCTACTGATTCCAGCTTTGGCGTCTACACTCTACTCAACCGGAGCAGTAAGTTGAACCTCAACTTATGGCAATTTGTGAAAGTGTTGAGTACTAGAGCCCTGTTGTTTGGCACGCCACCACTGTCCATCCAGCACTATGGACGGCACTGCCTACATCAGGCTCTAATTAGTCCACGTTGTGTTCAGCCGAATGACCTCTGCCGGGAACACTGAGATTGAGGTTCTGAGTTGTTGCAACATAGGAGCGTTTCACTGCTTTGAAGGCTTCTTAGGAAGAATTACGGAATGTTGGTGCCAGCAGGCCTCCTGCTGTTCTTGGTGAACATCTCCTTCTAAATCCCCCGTGGTTTCTTGTACACCCGTGAAATTTGGCAAGGTTAAGCAGTTTGCACAGCTGCACAATTGCGCCTGCCTAGCTCTGCCGCGGTTGCAAACATTCAGGCGTGGCATCCAGATAGGCTGGTCCCCGTAGGACATTGCCAGCAGACTGGATATATGTGCTTCCCGTTCTTCTCATCTGAGTGCTACTGATTCCAGCTTTGACGGCTACACTGTACTGAACCAGAGCACTAACTTGAACCTCAAATTATGGCAATTTGTGAAAGTGATGAGAACTAGAGCTCAGGTGTTTGGCATGACACCACTGTCCATCTAGCACTATGGACTTCACTGCCTACGTCTGGCTCTAATTAATCCACGGTTGTGTTCAGCCGAATGACCTCTGCCGGGAACACTCAGAATGATTTTCTGAGTTATTGCAACATAGGAGCGTTTCACTGCTTTCAAGGCTTCTTAGGAAGAATTCCGGAATCTTGCTGCCGGCAAGCCTCCGACTGTTCTGGGTGAACATCTCCTTGTAAATCCCCCGTGGTTTCTTGTACACCCGTGAAATTTGGCCAGGTTATGCAGTTCGCATTGCTGCACAATTGCGCCTGCCTTGCTATGCCGCAGTTACAAACATTCAGGCGTGGCAGCCAGATAGGCTGGTCCCCGTAGGACACTGCCAGCCGACTGGGTATATCTACTTCCCGTTCTTTTCACCGGAGTGCTACTGATTCCAGCTTTGACGGCAATACTCTACTCAACCGAACAGTAACTTGAACCTCAACTTATGGCACTTTGTGAAAGTGTTGAGAACTAGAGCTCAGTTGTTTGTCACGCCACCACAGTTCAGCCAGGACTATGGACGGCACTGCCTACATCTGGCTCTAATAAGTCCATGGTTGTGTTCAACCGAATGACCTCTGCCGGGAACACTCAGAATGAGGTTCTGAGTTATTGCAACATAGGAGCGTTTCACTGCTTTCAAGGCTTCTTAGGAAGAATTCTGGAATGTTGCTGCCGGCAGGCCTCCGGCTTTTCCGGGTGAAAATCTCCTTGTAAATCCCCCGTGGTTTCTTGTACACCCGTGACATTTGGCCAGGTTATGCAGTTTGCATTGCTACACAATTGCACCTGCCTAGCTCTGCCGCGGTTGCAAACATTCAGGCGTGGCAGCCAGATAGGCTGGTCCCCGTGGGACACTGCCAGCGGACTGGGTATATCTGCTTCCCGTTCTTCTCACCTGAGTGCTACTGATTCCACCTTTGACTGCTACACTCTACTCAACCGGAGCAGTAAGTTGAACCTCAACTTATGGCACTTTGTGAAAGTGTTGAGAACTAGAGCTCAGTTGTTTGGCATGCCACGACAGTCCATCCAGCACTATGGACGGCACTGCCTACATCTGGCTCTAATTACTCCACGATTGTGTTCAGCCGAATGACCTCTGCCCGGAAAACTCATATTGAGATTCTGAGTTGTTGCAACATAGGAGCATTTCACTGCTTTCAAGGCTTATTAGGAAGAATTCCGTAATCTTGCTGCCTGCAGGCCTCGGGCTATTCTTTGTGAACATCTCCTTGTAAATCCCCCTGGTTTCTTCTACACCCGTGAAATTTGGCCAGGTTATGTAGTTTGCATTGCTGCACAATTGCTCGTGCCTAGCTCTACTGTGGTCGCAAACATTCAGGGTGGAAGCCAGGTAGGCTGGTCCCCGTATGACACTGCCAGCCCACTGGGTATATCTGCTTCCCGTTCTTCTCACCTGAGTGCTACTGATTCCAGCTTTGATGTCTACACTCTACTCAACCGGAGCAGTAAGATGAACCTCAACTTATGGCACTTTGTGAAAGTGTTGAGCACTAGAGCTCAGTTGTTTGGCACTCCACCACTGTCCAGCACTATGGACGGCACTGCCTACATCTGGCTCTAATTATTCCACGGCTGTGTTCAGCCGAATGACCTCTGCCGGAAACATTCAGAATGAGGTTCTGAGTTATTGCAACTTAGGAGCGTTTCACTGCTTTCAAGCCTTCTTAGGAAAAATTCTGGAATGTTGCTGCCGGCAGGCCTCCGGCTGTTTGGGGTCAACATCTCCTGGTATATCCCGCGCGGTTTCTTGTACACCAGTGAAATTTGGCCAGGTTATGCAGTTTGCATTGCTGCACAATTGCGCCTACCTAGCTATGCCGTGGTTGCAAACATTCAGGCGTGGCAGCCAGATAGGCTGGTCCCCTTAAGACAATGCCAGCTGTCTGGGTATATCTGCTTCGCGTCCTTCTCACGTGAGTGATACTGATTCCAGCTTCGACGGCTACACTCTACTCAACCGGAGCAGTAAGTTGAACCTCAACTAATGGCACTTTGTGAAAATGTTGAGAACTAGAGCTCAGTTGTTTGGCACGCCACCACTGTCCATCCAGCACTATGGACGGCACTGCCTACATCTGGCTCTAATTAGGCTACGGTTTTGTTCAGCCGAATGACTTCTACCGGCAAAACTCAGAATCAGGTTCTGAGTTGTTGCAACATAGGAGCGTTTCACTGCTTTCAAGGCTTCTTAGGAAGAATTCCAGAATGTTGCTGCCGGCAGGACAACGTCTGTTGCGGGTGAACATCTGCTTGTAAATCCCCCGTGATTTATTGTACACCTGTGAAATTTGGCCAGGTTATGCAGTTTGCATTGCTGCACAATTGCTCCTGCCTAGCTCTGCCGCGGTTGCAAACATTCAGGCGTGGCAGGCCGATAGGCTGGTCCCATAGGACACTGCCAGCGGACTGTGTATATCTGCTTCCCATTCTTCTCTCCTGAGTGCTACTAATTAAAGCTTTGACGGTACACTCTACTCAACCTGAGCAGTAAGTTGAACCTCAATTTATGGCACTCTGTGAAAGTGTTGAGAACTAGAGTCACTTGTTTGGCACGCCACCACTGTCCATCCAGCACTATGGACGGCACTGCCTACATCTGGCTCTAATTAGTCCACGGTTGTGTTCAGCCAAATGACCTCTGCCGGGAACACTCAGAATGAGGTTCTGAGCTGTTGCAACCTAGGAGCTTTTCACTGCTCTCAAGGCTTCTTAGGAAGAATTCCGGAATCTTGCTGCCGGCAGGCCTCTGGCTGTTCCGGGTGAACTTCTCCATGTAAATCCCCCGTGGTTTCTTGTACACCCGTGAAATTGGGCCAGCTTATGCAGTTCGCATTGCTGCACAATTGGGCCTCCTAGCTCTGCCGCAGTTGCAAACATTCAGGCGTGGCAGCCAGATAGGCTGGTCCCCGTAGGACACTGCAGCGGACTGGGTATATCTGCTTCCCGTTCTTCTCACCTGAGTGCTACTGATTCCAGCTTTGACAGCTACACTCTACTCAACCGGAGCAGTAAGTTGAACCTCAATTTATGGCACTTAGTGAAAGTGTTGCGAACTAGAGCTAAGTTGTTTGGCACGCCACCACTCTCCAGCACTATGGACGGCACTGCCTACATCTGGCTCTAATTAGTCCCTGGTTGTGTTCAGCAGATTGACCTCTGCGGGAAACACTCATAATGAGGTTCTGTGTTATGGCAACATAGGAGCGTTTCACTTCTTTCAAGGCTTCTTAGGAAGAATTCCGGAATGTTGTTGCCGGCAGAACTCCGGCTGTTCCTGGTGAACATCTCCTTGTAAATCCCCCGTGGTTTCTTGTACACCCGTGAAATTTGGCCAGGTTAAGTAGTTTGCATTGCTGCACAATTGCGCCTGCCTAGCTCTGCCACAGTTGCAAACATTCTGGCGTGGCAGCCACATAGGCTGGTCCCCGTAGGACAATGCCAAAAGACTGGGTACATCTGCTTCCCGTTTTTCTCTCCTGAGTGCTACTGATTCCAGGTTTTACGGCTACAATCTACTCTAAAGGAGCAGTAAGTTGAACCTCAACTTATGGCACTTTGTGAAAGTGTTGAGAACTAGAGCTCAGTTGTTTGGCACGCCACCACTGTCCAGCACTAAGGACGGCACTGCCTACATGTGGCTCTAATTAGTCCACGGTTGTGTTCAACCGAATGACCTCGGCCGGGAACACTCAGAATGTGGTTCTGAGTTGTTGCCAAATAGGAGCCTTTCACTGCTTTCAAGGCTTATTAGGAAGAATTCACGAACCTTCTGACAGCAGGCCTCCGGCGGTACCGGGTGAACATCTCCTTGTAAATTCCCCGTGGTTTCTTGTACTCACGCGAAATGTGGCCAGTTTGCATTGCTGCCCAATTGCGCCTGCCTAGCTCTGCCGCGGTTGCAAACATTCAGGCGTGGCAGCCGGAAAGGCTAGTCCCCATAGGACACTGCCTGCAGACTTGGTATATGTGCTTCCCGTTCTTCTCACCTGAGTGCTACTGATTCCAGCTTGGACGGCTACACTCTACTCAACCGGAGCAGTAAGTTGAACCTCAACTTATGGCACTTTGTGAATGTGTTGAGAACTAGAGCTCAGTTGTTTGGCACGCCACCACTGTCCATCCAGCACTACGGACGGCACTGCCTACATCTGGGTCTTATTAGTCCATGGTTATATTCAGCCGAATGACCTCTGCCGGGAACACTCAGATTGAGGTTCTGAGTTATTGCAACAAAAGAGCGTTTCACTGCTTTCAAGGCTTCTTAGGAAGAATTCCTGAATGTTGCTGCCGGCAGGCCTCCGGCTGTTCCGGGTGAACATATCCTTGAAAATCCCCCGTGGTTTCTTGTACACCCGTGAAATTTGCCCAGGTTATGCAGTTTGCATTGCTGCACAATTGCGCCTGCCTAGCTCTGCCGCGGTTGCAAACATAAAGGCGTGTTAGCCAGATAGGCTGGTCCCCGTAGGACACTGCCAGCGGACTGGGTATATCTGCTTCCCGTTCTTCTCACCTGAGTGCTACTGATTCCAACTTTGACGGCTAAACTCTACTCAACCGGAGCATTAAGTTGAACCTCAACTAATGGCAATGTGTGAAAGTGTTGAGAACTAGAGCTCAGTTGTTTGGCACGCCACCACTGTCCATCCAGCACTATGGACGGCACTGCCTACATCTGGCTCTAATTATTCCACGGTTGTGTTCAGCCGAATGACGTCTTCCCTGAACACTCAGATTGACGTTCTGAGTTGTTGCAACATAGGAGCGTTTCACTGCTTTCAAGGCTTCTTAGGAAGAATTACGGAATGTTGGTGCCAGCAGGCCTCCGGCTGTTCCGGGTGAACATCTCCTTGTAAATCCCCCGTGGTTTCTTGTACACCCGTGAAATTTGGCCAGGTTATGAAGTTTGCATTGCTGCACAATTGCGCCTGCCTAGCTCTGCCGCGGTTGCAAACATTCAGGCGTGGCATCCAGATAGGCTGGTCCTCGTAGGACATTGCCTGCAGACTGGCTCTATGTGCTTCCCGTTCTTCTCACCTGAGTGCTACTGATTCCAGCTTTGACGGCTACACTCTAATGAACCAGAGCACTAACTTGAACCTCAACTTATGGCAATTTGTGAAAGTGTTGAGAACTAGAGCTCAGGTGTTTGGCACCCCACCACTGTCCATCCAGCACTATGGAAGGCACTGCCTACATCTTGTTCTAATTAGTCCACGGTTTTGTTCAGGAAATGACCTCTGCCGGGAACACTCAGAAGGAGGTTCTGAGTTATTGCAACATAGGAGCGTTTCACTGCTTTCAAGGCTTCTTAGGAAGAATTCCGGAATGTTGCTGCCGCCAGACCTCCGGCCTTTCCGTGTGAACATTTCCTTATAAATCCCCCGTGGTTTCTTGTACATCCGTGATATTTGGCCAGGTTATGCAGTTTTCATTGCTACACAAATGAGCCTCCCTAGCTCTGCCGCGGTTGCAAACATTCAGGCGTGGCAGCCAGATAGGCTGGTCCCCGTAGGACACTGCCAGCGGACTGGGTATATCTGCTTCTCGTTCTTCTCACCTGAGTGCTACTGATTCCAGCTTTGACGGCTACACTCTACTCAACCAGAGTAGTAAGTAGAACCTCAACTTATGGCACTTTGTTCAAGTGTTGAGAACTAGAGCTCAGTTGTTTGGCACGCCAACACTGTCCATCCAGCACTATGGACGGCAATGCCTACATCTGGCTCTAATTACTCCACGGTTGTGTTCAGCTGAATGACCTCTGCCTGGAACACTCAAAATGAGGTTCTGAGTTGTTGCAACATAGGAGCGTTTCACTTCTTTCAAGGCTTCTTAGGAAGAATTACGGAATGTTGGTGCCAGCAGGCCTCCGGCTGTTCAGGGTGAATATCTCCTTGTAAATCCCCCGTGGTTTCTTGTACACCCGAGAAATTTGGCCAGGTTATGCAGTTTGCATTGCGGCACAATTGCGCCTGCCTAGCTCTGCCGCGGTTGCAAACATTCAGGCGTGGTAGCCAGATAGGCTGGTCCACGTAGGACACTGCCAGCGGACTGGGTATATCTGCTTCCCGTTCTTCTCACCTGAGTGTACTGATTCCAGCTTTGACGGCTACACTCTACTCAACCGGAGCAATAAGTTGAACCTCAACTTATGGCAATGTGTGAAAGAGTTGAGAATTAGAGCTCAGTTGTTTGGCACGCCACCACTGTCCATCCAGCACTATGGACGGCACTGCCTACATCTGGCTCTAATTAGTCCACGGTTGTGTTCAGCCGAATGACCTCTGCCGGGAACACTCAGAATGAGGTTCTGAGTTGTTGCAACATAGGAGCGTTTCACTGCTTTCAAGGCTTCTTAGGAAGAATTCCGGAACCTTGCTGCCGGCAGGCCTCCGGCTGTTCCGCGTGAATATCTCCTTGTAAATCCCCCGTGGTTTCTTGTACACCCGTGACATTTGGCCAGGTTATGCAGTTTGCATTGCTGCACAATTGCCCCTGCTTAGCACTGCCGCGGTTTCAAACATTCAGGCGTGGCAGCCAGATAGGTTGGTCCCCGTAGGACACTGCCAGCGGACCAGTATATCTGCTTACCGTTCTTCTCACCTGAGTGCTACTGATTCCAGCTTTGATGGCTCCACTCTACTCCACCGGAGCAGTAAGTAGAACCTCAACTTATGGCACTTTGTGAAAGTGTTGAGAACTAGAGCTCAGTTGTTTGGCACGCCACCCCAGTTCATCCAGCACTATGGACGGCATTGTGTACTTCTGGCTCTAATAAGTCCACGGTTGTGTTCAACCCAATGAACTCTGCCGGGAACACTCAGAATGAGGTTCTGAGTTGGTGAAACATAGGAGCGTTTCAGTGCTTTCAAGGTTTCTTAGGGAGAATTCCGGAATCTTGCTGCCGGCAGGCCTCCGGCTCTTCTGGGTGAACATATCCTTGTAAATCCCCTTTGGTATCTTGTACACCTGTAAAATTTGGCCAGGTTATGCAATTTGCATTGGGGCACAATTGTGCCTGCCTAGCTCTGCCGCGGTTGCAAACATTCAGGCGTGGCAGCCAGATAGGCTGGTCCACGTAGGACACTGCCAGCGGACTCGGTATATCTGCTTCCGGTTCTTCTCACCTGAGAGCTACTGATTCGAGCTTTGTCGGCTACACTCTACTCAACCAGAGCAGTAACTTGAACCTCAACTTATGGCACTTTGTGAAAGTGTTGAGAACTAGAGCTCAGTTGTTTGGCACGCCACCACTGTCAAGCACTATGGACGGCACTGCCTACATCTGGCTCTAATTAGTCCACGGTTGTGTTCAACCGAATGACCTCTGCCGGGAACACTCAGAATGTGGTTCTGAGTTGTTGCAAAATAGGAGCGTTTCACTGCTTTCAAGGCTTATTAGGAAGAATTCCGGAATCTTGCTGCCGGCAGGCCTCCGGCTGTTCCGGGTGTACATCTCCTTATAAATTCCCCGTGGTTTCTTGTACTCCCGCGAAATTTGGCCAGTTTGCATTGCTGCACAATTGCGCCTGCCTAACTCTGCCTCGGTTGCAAATATTCAGGCGTGGCAGCCGGAAAGGCTAGTCCCCGTAGGACACTGCCAGCAGACTGGGTATATGTGCTTCCCGTTCTTCTCACCTGAGTGCTACTGATTCCAGCTTGGACGGCTACACTCTACTCAACCGGAGCAGTAAGTTGAACCTCAACTTGTGGCACTTTGTGAAAGTGTTGAGAACTAGAGCTCAGTTGTTTGGCACGCCACCACTGTCCATCCAGCACTACGGACGGCACTGCATACATCTGGCTCTAATTAGTCCATGGTTATGTTCAGCCAAATGACCTCTGCCGGGAACACTCAGAATGAGGTTCTGAGTTATTGCAACATAGGAGCGTTTCACTGCTTTCAAGGCTTCTTAGGAAGAATTACGGAATGTTCCTGCCGGCAGGCCTCTGGCTGTTATGGGTGAACATCTCCTTGTAAATCCCCCTTGGTTTCTTGTACACCCGTGAAATTTGGCCAGGTTATGCAGTTTGCATTGCTGCAAAATTTCGCCTGCCTAGCTGTGCCGCGTTGGCAAACATTCCGGCGTGGCAGCCGGATAGGCTGGTCCCCGTAGGACACTGCCAGCCGACTGCGTATATCTGCTTCCCATTTTCTCATCTGAGTGATACTGATTCCAGCTTAGACGACTACACTCTACTCAACCGGAGCAGTAAGTTGAAACTCAACTTATGGCACTTTGTGAAAGTGTTGAGAACTAGAGCTCAGTTGTTTGGCACGCCACCACATTCCATCCAGCACTATGGACGGCACTGCCTACATCTGGCTCTAATTAGTCCATGGTTGTGTTCAGCCGAATGACCTCTTCCGTGAACACTCAGATTGACGTTCTGAGTTGTTGCAACATAGGAGCGTTTCACTGCTTTCAAGGCTTCTTAGGAAGAATTACGGAATGTTGGTGCCAGCAGGCCTCCGGCTGTTCCGGGTGAACATCTCCTTGTAAATCCCCCGTGGTTTCTTGTACACCCGTGAAATTTGGCCAGGTTATGAAGTTTGCATTGCTGCACAATTGCGCCTGCCTAGCTCTGCCGCGGTTGCAAACATTCAGGCGTGGCATCCAGATAGGCTGGTGCTCGTAGGACATTGCCTGCAGACTGGCTATATGTGCTTCCCGTTCTTCTCACCTGAGTGCTTCTGATTCCAGCTTTGACGGCTACACTCTAATGAACCAGAGCACTAACTTGAACCTCAACTTATGGCAATTTGTGAAAGTGTTGAGAACTAGAGCTCAGGTGTTTGGCACCCCACCACTGTCCATCCAGCACTATGGAAGGCACTGCCTACATCTTGATATAATTAGTCCACGGTTGTGTTCAGCGGAATGACCTCTGCCGGGAACACTCAGAAGGAGGTTCTGAGTTATTGCAACATAGGAGCGTTTCACTGCTTTCAAGGCTTCTTAGGAAGAATTCCGGAATGTTGCTGCCGCCAGTCCTCCGGCCTTTCCGTATGAACATTTCCTTATAAATCCCCCGTGGTTTCTTGTACATCCGTGATATTTGGCCAGGTTATGCAGTTTTCATTGCTACACAAATGCGCCTCCCTAGCTCTGCCGCGGTTGCAAACATTCAGGCGTGGCAGCCAGATAGGCTGGTCCCCGTAGGACACTGCCAGCGGACTGAGTATATCTGCTTCTCGTTCTTCTCACCTGAGTGCTACTGATTCCAGCTTTGACGGCTACACTCTACTCAACCAGAGTAGTAAGTAGAACCTAAACTTATGGCACTTTGTTCAAGTGTTGAGAACTAGAGCTCAGTTGTTTGGCACGCCAACACTGTCCATCCAGCACTATGGACGGCAATGCCTACATCTGGCTCTAATTACTCCACGGTTGTGTTCAGCTGAATGACCTCTGCCTGGAACACTCAGAATGAGGTTCTGAGTTGTTGCAACATAGGAGCGTTTCACTGCTTTCAAGGCTTCTTAGGAAGAATTACGGAATGTTGGTGCCAGCAGGCCTCCGGCTGTTCAGGGTGAATATCTCCTTGTAAATCCCCCGTGCTTTCTTGTACACCCGTGAAATTAGGCCAGGTTATGCAGTTTGCATTGCTGCACAATTGCGCCTGCCTAGCTCTGCCGCGGTTGCAAACATTCAGGCGTGGTAGCCAGATAGGCTGGTCCACGTAGGACACTGCCAGCGGACTGGGTATATCTGCTTCCCGTTCTTCTCACCTGAGTGTACTGATTCCAGCTTTGACGGCTACACTCTACTCAACCGGAGCAGTAAGTTGAACCTCAACTTATGGCAATGTGTGAAAGTGTTTAGAACTAGAGCTCAGTTGTTTGGCACGCCACCACTGTCCATCCAGCACTATGGACGGCACTGCCTACATCTGGCTCTAATTAGTCCACGGTTGTGTTCAGCCGAATGACCTCTGCCGGGAACACTCAGAATGAGGTTCTGAGTTGTTGAAACATCGGAGCGTTTCAGTGCTTTCAAGGTTTCTTAGGGAGAATTCTGGAATCTTGCTGCGGGCAGGCCTCTGGCTGTGCCGGGTGAACATCTCCTTGTAAATTCCCCGTGGTTTCTTGTAATCCCGTGAAATTTGGCCAGTTTGCATTGCTGCACAATTGTGCCTGCCTAGCTCTGCCTCGGTTGCAAATATTCAGGCGTGGCAGCCGGAAAGGCTAGTCCCCGTAGGACACTGCCAGCGGACTGGTTATATGTGCTTCCCGTTCTTCTAACCTGACTGCTACTGATTCCAGGTTTGACGGCTACACTCTACATAACCGGAGCAGAAATTTGAACCTCAACTTATGGCAATGTGTGAAAGTGTTGAGAACTAGAGCTCAGTTGTTTGGCACGCAACCACTGTCCATCCAGCACTATGGACGGCACTGCTTACATCTTGCTCTAATTAGTCCATGGTTGTGTTCAGCCGAATGAACTCTGCCGGGAACACTCAGAATGAGTTTCTGAGTTATTGCAACATAGGAGCGTTTCACTGCTTTCAAGGCTTCTTAGGAAGAATTCCGGAATCTTGCTACCGGCATGCATCCGGCTGTTCTGGGTGAACAGCTCCTTGTAAATCCCCTTTGGTATCTTGTACACCTGTAAAATTTGGCCAGGTTATGCAGTTTGCATTGGGGCACAATTACGCCTGCCTAGCTCTGCCGTGGTTGCAAACATTCAGGCGTGGCAGCCAGATAGGCTGGTCCCCGTAGGACACTGCCAGCGGATTGGCTATATGTGCTTCCCGTATTTCTCACCTGAGTGCTACTCATTCCAGCTTTGACAGCTACACTACTCAACCGAAGCAGTAAGTTGAACCTCAACTTATGGCACTTTGTAAAAGTGTTGAGAACTAGAGTTCAGTTGTTTTGCACGCCACCACTGTCCATCCAGCAATATGGACGGCACAGCCTACATCTGGGTCTAATTAGGCCACGGTTGTGTTCACCCGAATGACCTCTGCCAGGAACACTCAAAATGAGGTTCTGAATTATTGCAACATAGGAGCGTTTCAATGCTTTCAAGGCTTCTTAGGAAGAATTCCGGAATCGTGTTGCCAGCAGGCCTCCGGCTGTTCCATGTGAACATCTCCTTGTTAATCCCCCGTGCTTTCTTGTACACCCGAGAAATTTGGCCAGGTTATGCAGTTTGCATTGCTGCACAATAGTGCCTGCCTAACTCTGCCGTGGTTGCAATCATTCAGGCGTGGCAGCCAGATAGGCTGGTCACCATATGATACTGCAAGCGGATTGGGTATATCTGCTTCCCATTCTTTTCACCTGAGTGCTAGTGATTCCAGCTTTGATGGCTACACTCTACTCAACCGGAGCAGTAAGTGGACTATCAACTTATGGCACTTTGTGAAAGTGTTGAGAACTAGAGCTCAATTGTTTGGCACGCCACCACTGTCCATCCAGCACTATGGACGGCACTGCCTACATCTGGCTCTAATTAGTCCACGGTTGTGTTCCGCCGAATGACGTCTGCCGGGAACACTCAGAATGAGGTTCTGAGTTATTGCAACATAGGAGCGTTTGACTGCTTTCAAGGCTTCTTAGGAAGAATTCCTCAATCTTGCGTACGGCAGGCCTGCGAATGTTCCGGGTGAACATCTCCTTGTAAATCCCCCGTGGTTTCTTGTACACCCTTGAAATTTGGCCAGGTTATGCAGTTTGCATTGCTGCACAATTGCTCCTGCGTAGCTATGCTGTGGTTGCAAACATTCAGGCGTGGCAGCCAGATAGGCTGGTCCCCGTAGGACACTGCCAGCGAACTGGGTATATCTGCTTCCCGTTCTTCTCACCTGAGTGCTACTGATTCCAGCTTTGAGGGCTACACTCTACTCAACCGGAGCAGTAAGGTGAACCTCAACTGATGGAACTTTGTGAAAGTGGTGAGAACTAGAGCTCAGTTGTTTGGCACGCAACCACTGTCCATCCAGCACTATGGAAGGCACTGCCTATATCTGGCTCTAATTAGTCCACGGTTGTGTTCAGCCGAATGACCTCTGCCGGGAACACGCAGAAGGAGGTTCTGAGATACTTCAACATAGGAGCGTTTCACTGCTTTCAAGGCTTCTTAGGAAGAATTGCGCACGGAATCTTGCTGCTGGCAGGCCTCCGGCTGTTCCGGGTGAACATCTCCTTTTAACTCCCCAGTGGTTTCTTGTAAACCCGTGAAATGTGGCCAGGTTATGCAGTGTGAATTGCTGCACAATTGCACCTGCCTAGCTCTGCCGTGGTTGCAAACATTCAGGCGTGGCAGCCAGATAGGCTGGTCCCTGTAGAACACTGCCAGTGGACCGGGTATATCTGCTTCCCGTTCTTCTCACCTCAGTGCTACTGATTCCAGCTTCGAAGGCTACACTCTACTCAACCGGAGCAGTAAGTTGAACCTCAACTTAGGGAACTTTGTGAAAGTGGTGAGAACTAGAGCTCAGTTGTTTCTCAAGCCACCACTGTCCATCCATAACTATGGACGGCACTGCCTACATCTGGGTCTAATTAGTCCACGGTTGTGTTCAGCCGAATGACCTCTGCCGGAAACACTCAGAATGAGGTTCTCAGATACTTCAACATAGGAGTGTTTCACTAATTTCAAGGCTACTTAGGAAGAATTCTGGAATCTTGCTGTAGGCAGGCCTCGGTCTGTTCCGGGTGCACATCTCCTTGCAAATCCCCCGTGGTTTCTTGTACACCCGTGAAATTTGGCCAGGTTATGTAGTTTGATTTACTGGACCATTGCGCCTGCCCAAATCTGCCACGGTTGCACACATTCAGGCGTGGCAGCTAGATAGGCTGGTCCCCGAAGGACACTGCCAGCGGACTGCGTATATCTGCTTCCCGTTATTCTCACCTGAGTGCTACTGATGACAGCTTTGACGGTTACACTCTACTCAACCAGAGAAGTAAGTTGAACCTCAACTGATGGCACTTTGTGAAAGTGTTGAGAACAAGAGCTCAGTTGTTTGGCACGCCACCACTGTCCATCCAGTACTATAGACGGCACTGCCTACATCGGGCACTAATTAGTCCACGGTTGTGTTCAGCCGAATGACGTCTTCCCTGAACACTCAGATTGACGTTCTGAGTTGTTGCAACATAGGAGCGTTTCACTGCTTTCAAGGCTTCTTAGGAAGAATTCCGGAATCTTGTTGCAGGCAGGCCTGCGGCTGTTCCGGGTGAACATCTCCTTGTAAATCCCCCGTGGTTTCTTGTACACCCCTGAAATCTGGCCAGGTTATGCAGTTTGCATTGCTGCACAATTGCGCCTGCCTAGCTCTGCAGGGGTTGCAAATATTCAGGCGTGGCAGCCAGATAGGCTTATCCCCGTAGAACACTGTCAACTGACTGGGTGTATCTGCTTCTCGTTCTTCTCATCTGAGTGCTACTGATTCCAGCTTTGACGTCTACACTCTACTCAACCGGAGCAGTAAGTTGAACCTCAACTTATGGCACTTTGTGAAAGTGTGGAGAACTAGAGCTCAGTTGTTTGGCACGCCACCACTGTCCATCCAGCACTATGGACCTCACTACCTACCTCTGGCTCTAATTAGTCGACGGTTGTGTTCAGCCGAATGACCTCTGCCGGGAACACTCAGAATCAATTTCTGAGTTATTGCAACATAGGAGCGTTTCACTGCTTTCAAGGCTTCTTAGGAAGAATTCTAGAGTCTTGCTGCCAGCAGGCCTCCGGCTCTTCTAGGTGAACATCGCCTTGTAAATCCCCGGTGGTTTTTTTTACAACCCTGAAATTTGGCCAGGTTATGCAGTTTGAATTGCTGCACAATTTCGCCTGCCTACCTCTGCCACGGGTGCAAACATTCAGGCGTGGCAGCCAGATAGGTTGGCCCCATAGGACACTGCCTGTGGACTGGGTATATCTGCTTCCCGTTCTTCTCAACTGAGTGCTACTTATTCCACCTTTGACTGCTACAATCTACTCTACCGGAGCAGTAAGTTGAACCTCAACTGATGGCACTTTGTGAAAGTGTTGAGAACTATAGCTCAGTTGTTTGGCATGCCACCACTGTCCATCCAGCACTATGGACGGCACTGCATACATCTGGCTCTAATTAGTCCACGGTTGTGTTCAGCCGAATGACCTCTGTCGGAAACACTCAGAATGAGGTTTTGAGTTACTGCAACATAGGAGCGTTTCACTGCTTCCAAGGCATCGTAGGAAGAATTCTGTAATCTTGATGCCGGCAGGCTTCCGGCTCTTCCGGGTAAACATCTCCTTGTAAATCCCCCGTGGTTTCTTGTACACCCGTGAAATTTGGCTAGGTTATGCAGTTTGCATTGCTGCACAATTGCGCTTGCCTAGCTCTGCCGCGGTTGCAAACAATCAGGCGTAGCACCCAGATAGGCTGGTCCCCAAAGGACATTGCCAGCCGACTGGGTATATCTGCTTCCCGTTCTTCTCACCTGAGTGCTACTGATTCCAGCTTTGACGGCTACAATCTACTCAACGGGACTAGTAAGTTGAACCTCAACTTATGGCACTTTGTGAAAGTGTTGAGAACTATAGCTCAGTTGTTTGGCACGCCACCACTTTCCATCCAACAGTATGGACGGCACTGCCTACATCTGTCTCTAATTAGTCCACGGTTGTGTTCAGCCGAATGACCTCTGCCGGGAACACTCAGAATGAGGTTCTGAGTAATTGCAACATAGGAGCGTTTCACTGTATTCAAGGCTTCTTAGGAAGTATTCCAGAATCTTGCTGCCGGCAGGCCTCCGTCTGTTCCGGGTGAACATCTACTTGTAAATCCCTGTTGTTTCTTGTACACCCGTGAAATTTGGCCAGGTAATGCAGTTTGCATTGCTGCACAATTGCGCCTGCCTAGCTCTGCCGCGGTTGCAAACATTCAGGCGTGGCAGCCAGATAGACGGGTCCCTGTAGGACACTGCCAGCGGACTGGGTATATCTGCTTCCCGTTCTTCTCAACTTAGTGCTACTGATTCCAGATTTGACGGCTACACTCTACTCACCCGGAGCAGTACGTTGAACCTCAACTTGTGGCCCTTTGTGAAAGTGTTGAGAACTGGAGCTCAGTTGTTTGGCACGCCACCACTGTCCATCCAGTACTATGAAAGACACTGCCTATATCTTGCTCTAATTAGTCCACAGTTGTGTTCAGCCGAATGACTTCTGCCGGGAACACTCAGAATGAGGTTCTGAGTTATTGCAACATATGAGCGTTTCACTACTTTCAAGGCTGCTTAGGAAGAATTACGGAATCTTGTTGCTGGCAGGCCTCCAGCTCTTCCGGGTGAACATCTCTTTGTGAATCCCCCATGGTTTCTTGTAAACCCGTGAAATGTGGCCAGCTTATGCAGTTTGCATAGCTGCACAATTGCTCCTGCCTAGCTCTGCCGCAGTTGCAAACATTCAGGCGTGGCAGCCAGATAGGCTGTTCCCCGAAGGACACTGCCAGCGGACTGGGTATATCTGGTTCCCGTTCTTCTCACCTGAGTGCTAGTAATGACAGCTTTGACGGCTACATTCTACTCAACCGGAGCAGTAAGTTCAACCTCAACTGATGGCACTTTGTGAAAGTGTTGAGAACTAGAGCTCAGTTTTTTGGCACGCCACCACTGTCCATCCAACACTATGGACGGCACTGCCTACATCTGGCTCTAATTAGTCCACGGTTGTCTTCAGCCGAATGACCTCTGCCGGGAACACTCAGAATCAGTTTCTGAGTTATTGCAACATAGGAGCGTTTCACTGCTTTCAAGGCTTCTAAGGAAGAATTCCGGACTCTTGCTGCCAGCAGGCCTCCAGTTCTTCTGGGTGAACATCTCCTTGTAAATCCCCGGTGGTTTCTTTTACACCCCTGAAATTTGGGCAGGTTATGCAGTTTCCATTGCTGCACAATTGCGCCTGCCCAGGTCTGCCGTGGTTGCAAACATTCAGGCGTGCCAGCTAGATAGACTGGTCCCTGTAGGACACTGCCAGCGGACTGGGTATATCTGCTTCCCATTCTCACCTGAGTGCTACTGATTCCCGCTTTGACGGCTACACTCTACTCAACTGGAGCAGTAAGTTGAATCTCAACTTATGGCACTTTGTGAAATTGTTGAGAACTAGAGTTCAGTTGTTTGGCACGCCACCACTGTCCATACAGCACTATCGTCGGCACAGCCTACATCTGGCTCTAATTAGTCCACGGTTGTGTTCAGCCGAATGATCTCTGCCGGGAACACACAGAATGAGGTTCTGAGTTATTGCAACATAGGTGCGTTTCACTGCTTCCAAGGCTTCTTAGGAAGAATTACGGAATCTTTCTGCCGGCAGACCATCCGGGTGTTTCGGGTGAACATCTCCTTGTAAATCCCCGGTGGTTTCTTGTCCACCCAAGAAATTTGGCCAGGTTATGCAGTTTGCATCGCTACACAATTGCCCCTGCTTAGCACTGCCGCGGTTGCAAACATTCAGGCGTGGCAGCCAGATAGGCTGGTCCCCGTAGGACACTGCCAGTGGACCGGGTATACCTGCTTCCCATTCTTCTCACCTGAGTGCTACTGATTCCAGCTTTGAAGGCTACACTCTACTCAACCGGAGCAGTAAGATGAACCTCAACTTATGGAACTTTGTGAAAGTATTGAAAACTAGAGCTCAGTTGTTTCTCACGCCAACACTGTCCATCCAGCACTATGGACGGCACTGCCTATATCAGGCTCTAAGTAGTGCACGGTTGTGTTCAGCTGAATGACTTCTGCCGCAAACACTCAGAATGAGGTTCTGAGATCCTTCAACATAAGAGCGTTTCACTTCTTTCAAGGCTACTTAGGAAGAATTCCAGAATCTTGATGCAGGCAGGCCTCCGGCTGTTCGGGTGAACATCTCCTTGCAAATCCCCCTTGGTTTCTCGTACACCCGTGAAATTAGGCCAGGTTATGTAGTTTGTTTGTTGGACAATTGGGCCTGCCTAGATCTGCCACGTTTGCAAACATTCAGCCGTGGCAGCTAGATAGGCTGGTCCCAGAAGGACACTGCCAGCGAACTGGGTATATCTGCTTCCCGTTTTTCACACCTGAGTGCTACTGATGACAGCTTTGACGGCTACACTCTACTCAATCGGAGCAGTAAGATGAACCTCAACTGATGGCACTTTGTGAAAGTGTTGAGAACTAGAGCTCAGTTGTTTTGCACGCCACCACTGTCTATCCAGGACTATGGACGGCACTGCCTACCTCTGGCTCTAATTAGTCCACGATTGTGTTCAGCCGAATGACCTCTGACAGGAACACTCAGAATGAGGTTCTGAGTTATTGCAACATAGGAGCGTTTCACTGCTTTCAAGGCTTCTTCTTAAGAATTCCGGAATGTCGCCGCCGGAAGGCCTCCGGCTGTTCCGTGTGAACATCTCATTGTAAATCCCCCGTGGTTTCTTCACCAGTGAAATTTGGCCAGGTTATGCAGTTTGCATTGCTGCACAATTGCGCCTGCCTAGCTCTGCCGCGGTTGCAAACATTCAGGCGTGGCAACCATATAGGCTGGTCCCCGTAGGACACTGCCAGCGGACTGGGTATTTCTGCTTCCCGTTCTTCTCACCTGAGTGCTACTGATTCCAGCTTTGACGGCTACACCCTACTAACCCGGAACAGTAAGTTGAACCTCAACTCATGGCACTTTATGAAAGTGTTGAGAACTAAAGCTCAGTTGTTTGGCACGCCACCACTGTCCATCCAGCACTATGGAGGGCACTGCCTACATCTTGCTCTAATTAGTCCACGGTTGTGTTCAGCCGAATGACCTCTGCCGTGAACACTCAGGATGAGGTTCTGACTTATTGCAACATGGGAGCGTTTCACTGTTTCAAGGCTTCTTAGGAAGAATTCCGGACGGAATCTTGCTGCTGGCAGGCCTCCGGCTGTTCCGGGTGAACATCTCCTTGTAAAACCCCGGTGGTTTCTTGTACACCCGTGAAATTTGGCCAGGTTATGCAGTTTGCATTGCTGCACAATCACGCCTCCCTAGCTCTGCCGCGATTGCAAAAATTCATGCGTGGCATCCAGATAGGCTGGTCCCCGTAAGACACTGCCAGGGGACTGGGTATATCTGCTTCCCGTTCTTCTCACCTGAGTGCTATTGTTTCCAGCTTTGACAGCTACACTCTACTCACCCGGAGCAGTAAGGTGAACCTCAACTTGTGGCACTTTGTGTAAGTGTTGAGAACTAAAGCTCAGTTGTTTGGCACGCCAGCACTGTCCATCCAGCACTATGGACGGCACTGCCTACATCTGGCTCTAATGAGTCCACGGTTGTGTTCAGCCGAATGACCTCTGCCCGGAAAACTCAGAATGAGATTCTGAGTTACTGCAACATAAGAGCGTTTCACTGCTTTCAAGGCTTCTTAGGAAGAATTCCGGAATCTTGCTGCCGGTAGGCATGCGGCTGTTCCGGGTGAACATCTCCTTGTAAATCCCCCGTGGTTTCTTGTACACCGGTGATATTTGGCCAGGTTATGCAGTTTGTATTGCTGTACAATTTCCCCTGCCTAGCTCTGCCGCGATTGCAAACATTCAGGCGTGGCCGCCAGACAGGCTGGTCCCCGTAGGACACTGCCAGCGGACTGGGTATATCTAATTCCCGTTCTTCTCACCTGAGCGCTACTGATTCCAGTTTCGACGGCTATACTCTACTCAACCGGCCCAGTAAGTTGAACCTCAACTTATGGCACTTTGTGAAAGTGTTGAGAACTTGAGCTCAGTTGTTTGGCACGCCACCACACTCCATCGAGCACTATGGACGGCACTGCCTACATCTGGTTCTAATTAGTCCACGGTTGTGTTCAGCCGAATGACCTCTGCCACAAACACTCAGAATGAGGTTCTGAGTTATTGCAACATAGGAGTGTTTCACTGCTTAAAAGGCTTCTTAGGAAGGATTCCGGAATCTTTCTGCCGGCAGGCTTCCAGCTGTTACAGGTAATTATCTCCTTGTAAATCCTCTGTGGTTTCTTGTAAAACAGTGAAATTTAACCAGGTTATACAGTTTGCATTGTTGCACAATTGCCCCTGCCTAGCTCTGCTGCGGTTGCAAACATTCAGGCGTGGCAGCCAGATAGGCTGTTCCCCGTAGGACACTGCCAGCGGACTGGGTATATCTGCTTCCCGTTCTTCTCACCTGAGTGCTAGTGATTCCAGCTTTGACGGCTACACTCTTCTCAACCGGACCAGTAAGTTGAACCTCAACTTATGGCACTTTGTGAAAGTGTTGAGAACTAGAGCTCAGGTGTTTGGCACGCCACCACAGTCCATCCAGAACTATGGACGGCACTGCCTACATCCTGCTCTAATTAGTACACGGTTGTGTTCAGCTGAATGACCTCTGCCCGGAAAACTCAGAATGAGGTTCTGAGTTACGGCAACATAGGAGCGTTCCACTGCTTTCAAGGCTTCTTAGGAAGAATTCCGGAATCTTGCTGCAGGCAGGCCTGCGACTGTTCCGGGTGAACATCTCCTTGTAAATCCCCCGTAGTTTCTTGTACACCCGTGATATTTGGCCAGGTTATGCAGTTTGTATTGCTGCACAATTTCTCCTGCCTAGCTCTGCCGCGATTGCAAACATTCAGGCATGGCAGCCAGATAGGCTGGTCTCCGTAGGACACTGCCAGCAGACTGGGTATATCTGCTTCCCGTTCTTCTCACCTGAGTGCTACTGATTCCAGCTGTGACGGCTACAATCTACTCAACCGGAGCAGTAAGTTGAACCTCAACTTATGGCACTTTGTGAAAGTGTTGAGAACTAGAGCGCAGTTTTTTGGCATGCCACCACTGTCCATCCAGCACTATGGACGGCACTGCCTACATCTGGCTCTAATTAGTCCACGGTTATCTTCAGCCGAATGACCTCTGCCGGGAACACTCAGAATGAGGTTCTGAGTAATTGCAACATAGGAGCGTTTCACTGCTTTCAAGGCTTCTTAGGAAGGATTCCGGAATCTTGCTGCTGGCAAGCCTCTGGCTGTTCGGGGTGAACATCTCCTTGTAAATCCCCGGTGGTTTCTTGTACACCCGTGAAATTTGGCCAGGTTATGCAGTTTGCATTGCTGCACAATTGCGCCTGACTAGCTCTGCCGCGCTTGATAACATTCAGGCGTGGCAGCCAGATAGGCTGGTCAACTAAGGACACTGCCAGCGGACTGGGTATATCTGCTTCCCGTTCTTCTCACCTGAGTGCTAATGATTCCAGCTGTGACGGCTACAATCTACTCAACCGGAGCAGTAAGTTGAACCTCAAATTATGGCACTTTGTGAAAGTGTTGAGAACTAGGGCTCAGTTGTTTGGCACGTCACCACTGTACATTCAGCAGTATGGACGGCACTGCCTACATCTGCTTCTAATTAGTCCACGGTTGTGTTCAGCCCAACGACTACTGCCGGGAACACTCAGAATGAGGTTCTGAGTTATTGAAACATAGGAGCGTTTCACTGCTTTCAAGGCTTGTTATGAAGGATTCCGGAATCTTGACGCCGGCAGGCCTCCGGCTGTTCCGGGTGAACATCTCCTTGTAAATTCCCCGTGGTTCCTTGTTCACCCGTGAAATTTGGTCAGCTTATGCAGTTTGCATTGCTGCACAATTGCGCCTGCCTAGCTCTGCCCCAGTTACAAACATTCAGGCGTGGCAGCCAGATAGGCTGGTCCGCGTAGGACACTGCCAGCGGATTGGGTATATCTACTTCCCTTTCTTCTCACCTGAGTCCTACTTATTCCAGCTTTGATGGCTATAATCTACTCAACCGGAGCAGAAAGTTGAACCTCAACTTAAGGCATTTTGTGAAAATGTTGAGAAATAGAGCTCAGTTGTTTGGCACCCCACCACCCTCCATCCAGCACTATGACGGCACTAACTACATCTGGCTCTAATTAGTCCACGGTTGTGTTCAGCCGAATGACCTCTGCCGGGAACACTCAGAATGAGGTTCTGAGTTACTGCAACATAGGAGCGTTTCAGTACTTTCAAGGCATCTTAGGAAGAATTCCGGAATCTTACTTCCGGCAGGCCTCCGTCTGTTCTAGTTGAACATCTCCTTGTAAATCCCCCGTGGTTTCTTGTACACCCGTGAAATTTGGCCAGGTTATGCAGTTTGCATTGCTGCACAATTCCCTCTGCCTAGCTCTGCCGCGTTTGAAAACATTCAGGAGTGGCAGCCAGATAGGCTGGTCCCCGTAGGACACTGCCAGCAGACTAGGTATATCTGCTTCCTGTTCTTCTCACCTGAGTGCTACTGATTCCAGGTTTGACGGCTACACTCTACTCAACCGGAGCAGTAAGTTAAACCTCAACTTATGGCCCTTTGTGAAAGTCTTGAGAACTAGAGCTCAGTTGTTTGGCACGCCACCACAGTCCATCCGGCAATCTGGACGGCACTGCCTACATCTGGCTCTAATTACTCCACGGTTGTGTTCAGCCGAATGACCTCTGCCGGGAACACTCAGAATGAGGTTCTGACTTACTTTAACATAGGAGTGTTTCACTGCTTTGACGCTTCTTAAGAAGAATTCCGGAATGTTGCTGCCGCCAGGCCTCCGGCAGTTCCGGGTGAACATCTCCTTGTAAATCCCCCGTGGTTTCTTGTACACCCGTGAAATTTGGCCAGGTTATGCAGTTTGCATAGCTGCACAATTTCGCCTACCTAGCTCTGCCGCGTTTGCAAACATTCAGGAGTGGCACCCAGATAGGCTGATCCCCGTAGGATACTGCCAGCGGACTGGGTATATCTGCTTCCCGTTCTTCTCACCTGAGTGCTACTGATTCCAGCTTTGACGGTTACACTCTACTCAACCGGAGCAGTAAGTTGAACCTCAACTTATGGCACTTTGTGAAAGTGTTGAGAACTAGAGCTCAGTTGTTTGGCACGCAACCACGGTCCAAACAGCACTATGGACTGCACTGCTTACATCTTGCTCTAATTAGTCCACAGTTATGTTCAGCCGAATGACTTCTGCCGGGAAGACTCAGAATGAGGTTCTGAGTTACTGTAAGATAGGAGCGTTTCACTGCTTTCAAGGCTTCACAGGAAGAATTCCGGAATGTTGCTGCCGGTAGGCCTCCAGGTGTTCCGGGTGAACATCTCCTTTTAAATCCCCAGTGGTTTCTTGTACACCCGTGAAATTGGCCAGGTTATGCAGCTCTCATTGCTGCACAATTGCGCCTGCCTAGCTCTGCCCCTGTTGCAAATATTCAGGAGTGGCACTCAGATAGGCTGGTCCCCGTAGGACACTGCCAGCCGACTGGGTATATCTGCTTACCGTTCTTCTCACCTGAGTGCTACTGATTCCATCTTTGACGGTTACACTCTACTCAACCGGAGTAGTAAGTTGAACCTCAACTTGTGGCACTTTGTGAAAGTGTTAAGAACTAGAGCGCAGTTGTTTGGCACGTCACCACTGTCCATCCAGCATTATGCACGGCACTGCCTACATCTGGCTCTAATTAGTCCACGGTTGTGTTCAGCCAAATTACCTCTGCCGGGAACACTCAGAATGAGGTTCTGAGTTATTGCAACATAGGAGCGTTTCATTGATTTCAAGGCTTCTCAGGAAGAATTTCGGAATGTTGCTGCCGGCAGACCTCCGGCTGTTCCGGGTGAACATCTCCTTGTAAATCCCCCGTGGTTTCTTGTACACCCGTGAAATTTGGCCAGGTTATGCAGTTGCATTGCTGCACAATTGCGCCTGCCTAGCTCTCCCGCGGTTGCAAACATTCAGGCGTGTCAGCCAGATAGGCTGGTGGCTGTAGGACACTGCCAGAGGACTGGGTATATCTGCTTCCCGTTCTTCTCACCTGAGTGCTACTGGTTCCAGCTTTGGCGGCTACAATCTACTCAACCGGAGCAGTAAGTTGAACCTCAACTTACGGCACTTTATGAAAGTGTTGAGAACTAGAGCGCAGTTGTTTGGCACTCCACCAATGTCCATCCAGCCCTACGGATGGCACTGCCTACATCTGGCTCTAATTAGTCCACGGTTGCGTTTAGCCGAATGAACTCTGCCGGAAACACTCAGAATGAGGTTCTGAGTTATTGCAACATAGAAGCGTTTCAGTACTTTCAGGGCTTCTTAGGAAGAATTCCGGAATCTTACTGCCGGCAGGTTTCCAGCTGTTCCTCGTGAACATCTCCTTGTAAATCCCCCGTGGATTCTTGTACACCCGTGAAATTTGGCCAGGTTATGCAGTTTGCATTGCTGCACAATTTCGCCTGCCTAGCTCTGCCGCGGTTGCAAATATTCAGGCGTGCGAGCCATATAGGCTGGTCCCTGTAGGACACTGTCAGCGGACTGGGTATATCTGCCTCCCGTTCTTCTCACCTGAGTGCTACTGATTCCAGCTTTGACGGCTACACTCTACTCAACCGAAGCAGTAAGTTGAACCTCAACTAGTGGCACTTTGTGAAAGTGTTGAGAACTAGAGCTCAGTTGTTTTTCAGGCCACCGCTGTCCATCAAGCACTATGAACAGCCCGGCCTTCATCTGGCTCTAATCAGTCAAAAGTTGTGTTCAGCCGAATGACCTCTGCCGGGGACCCTCAGAATGAGGTTTTGAGTTATTGCAACATAGGAGCGTTTCACTGCTTTCAAGGCTTCTTAGGAAGGATTTCAGAAACTTGCTGCCGGCAGCCCTCTGGCTGTTCCGGGTGAACATCTCCTTGTAAATGCCCCGTGGTTTCTAGTACACCCGTTTAATTTCGCCAGGTTATGCAGCTTGCATTACTGTACTATCACGCCTGCCTAGCTCTGCCGCAGTTGCAAACATTCAGGCGTGGCAGCCAGATAGGCTAATCCCCGTTGGACACTGCCAGCTGACTGGGTATATTTGGTTACCGTTCTTCTCACCTGAGTGCTACTCATTCCAGCTTTGACGGCTACACTCTACTCACCCGGCGCAGTAAGGTGAACCTCAACTTGTGGCTCTTTGTGAAAGTGTTGAGAATTAGAGCTCAGATGTTTGGCCCGCCACCACTGTCCATCCAGCACTATGAAACGCACTGCTTATACGTGGCTCTAATTAGTCCACGGTTGTGTTCAGCCGAATGACCTCTGACCTGAACACTCAGAATGAGGGTCTGAGTTATTGCAACATTGGAGCGTTTCACTGCTTTCAAGGCTTCTTCGGAAGGATTCCAGAATCTTGCTGCCGGCAGGCATCCGGCTTTTCCGGGTGAACATCTCCTGGTAAATCCCGCGTGTTTTCTTGTACACCCGTGAAATTTGGCCAGGTTATGCTGTTTGCATTGCTGCACAATTGCGCCTGCCTAGCTCTGCCACGTTTGCAAACATTCAGGCGTTGCAGCCAGATAGGCTGGTCCCCGTAAGACACTGCCAGCGGACTGGGTGTATCTGCTTCTGGTTCTTCTCACGTGAGTGCTACTGATTCCAGCTTTGACTGCTACACTCTACTCAACCGTAGTAGTAAGTTGAACCTCAACTTGTGGCACTTTGTGAAAGTGTTGAGGACTAGAGCGCAGTTGTTTGGCACACAACCACTGTCCTTCCAGAAATATGGAAGGCACTGCCTACATCTGGCTCTAATTAGTCGACGGTTGTGTTCAGCCGAATGACCTCTGCCAGGAACACTCAGAATGAGGTTCTGAGTTATTGCAACACAGGAGCGTTTCACTGCTTTCAAGGCTTCTTAGGAAGAATTCTGGAATCTTGCTGCCGGCAGGCCTCCGGCTGTTCCGTGTGAACAACTCCTTGTAATTCCCCGTGGTTTCTTGTACAACCGTGAAATTTGGCCAGGTTATGCAGCTTGCATTGCTGCACAATTACGCCTGAATAGCTCTGCCGCGGTTGCAAACATTCAGGCATGGCAGCCAGATAAGCTGGTCCCCGTAGGACACTGACAGCGGACTAGGTATATCTACTTCCCGTTCTTCTCACCTGAGTGCTACTGATTCCAGATTTGAAGGCTGCACTCTCCTCAACCGGAGCAGTAAGTTGAACCTCAACTTCTGGCACTTTGTGAAAGTGTGGAGACCTAGAGGTAAGTTGTTTGGCAGGCCACCACTGTCCATCCAGCACTATGGATGGCACTGCCTACATCTGGCTCTAATTAGTCCACCGTGGTGTTCAACCGAATGACCTCTGCCGGGAACACTCAGAATGAGGTTCTGAGTTTCTGCAACATAGGAGCGTTTCACTGCATTCAAGGCTTCTTAGGAAGGATTCCGGAATCTTGCTGCCGGCATGCCTCCTGCTGTTCCGGGTGAACATCTCCTTGTAAATCCCCCATGGTTTCTTGTACACCCGTGAAAGTTGGCCAGGTTATGCAGGTTGCATTGCTGCACAATTGCGCCTGCCTAGCTCTGCCCCGGTTGCAAACATTCAGGCGTGGCAGCCAGATAGGCTGGTCCCCGTAGGACATTGCCAGCGGACTGAGTATATCTGCTTCCCGTTCTTCTCAACTGAGTGCTACTGACTCCAGCTTTGACGGCTACACTCTACTCAACCGGAGCAGTAAGTTGAACCTCAACTTATGGCACTTTGTGAAAGTGTTGAGAACTAGAGCTCAGTTGTTTGGCACGCCACCACCCTCCATCCAGCACTATGGACAGCACTGCCTACATCTGGCTCTAATTAGTCCACGGTTGTCTTCAGCCGAATGACCTCTGCCGGGAAGACTCTGAATGAGGTTCTGAGTTACTGTAACATAGGAGCGTTTCACTGCTTTCAAGGCTTCTAAGGAAGAATTCCGGAATGTTGCTGCCGGCAGGCCTCCAGGTTTTCCGGGTGAACATCTCCTTGTAAATCCCCCGTGGTTTCTTGTACACCCGTAAAATTTGGCCCGGTTATGCAGTTTGCATTGCGGCACAATTGCGCCTGCCTAGCTCTGCCGCGGTTGCAAACATTCAGGCGTGTCAGCCAGATAGGCTGGTGTCCATAGGACACTGCCAGTGGACTGGGTATATCTGCTTCCCGTTCTTCTCACCTGAGTGCTACTGGTTCTAGCTTTGACGGCTACAATATACTCAACCGGAGCCGTAAGTTGAACCTCAACTTATGGCACTTTGTGAAAGTGTTGAGAACTAGAGCGCAGTTGTTTGGCACTTCACCACTGTCCATCCAGCACTGTGGATAACACTGCTTACATCTGGCTCTACTTAGTCCACGGCTGTGTTTAGCCGAATGACCTCTGCCGGGAACACTCAGAATGAGGTTCTGAGTTATTGCAACATAGGAGCGTTTCAGTACTTTCAGGGCTTTTTAGGAAGAATTCCGGAATCTTACTGCCGGCAGGCCTCCGGCTGTTCCACGTGAACTTCTCCTTGTAAATCCCCCGTGGATTCTTGTACACCCGTGAAATTTGGCCAGGTTATGCAGTTTGCATTGCTGCACAATTTCGCCTGCCTAGCTCTGCCGCGGTTGCAAACATTCATGCGTGCGAGCGAGATAGGCTGATCCCCGTAGGACACTGTCAGTGGACTGGGTATATCTGCCTCCCGTTCTTTTCGCCTGAGTGCTACTGATTCCAGCTTTGACGGCTACACTCTATTCAATCGAAACAGTAAGTTGAACCTCAACTTGTGGCACTTTGTGAAAGTGTTGAGAACTAGAGCTCAGTTGTTTGCAGGCCTCCACTGTCCATCAAGCCATATGAACGGCCCTGCCTTCATGTGGCTCTAATTAGTCAAAGGTTGTGTTCAGCCGAATGACCTCTGCCGGGAACCCTCAGAATGAGGTTCTGAGTTATTGCAACATAGGAGCGTTTCACTGCTTTCAAGGCTTCTTATGAAGTATTCCATAATCTTGCTGCCCGCAGCCCTCCGGCTGTTCCGGGTGAACATTTCCTTGTAAATCCCCCGTGGTTTTCGGTATACCCGTTTAATTTCGCCAGGTTATGCAGCTTGTATTGCTGCACAATCACGCCTGCCTAGCTCTGCCGCGGTTGCAAACATTCAGGCGTGGAAGCCAGATAGGCTGGTCCCCGTTGGACACTGCCAGCGGACTGGGTATATCTGCTTCCCGTTGTTCTCACCTGAGTGCTACTCATTCCAGCTTTGAAGGCTACACTCTACTCACCCGGTGCAGTAAGGTGAACCTCAACTTGTGGCTCTTTGTGAAAGTTTTGAGAACTAGAGATCAGTTGTTTGCCACGCCACCAGTGTCCATCCAGCACTACGAAAGGCACTGCTTATATCTGGCTCTAATTAGTCCACGGTTGTGTTCAGCCGAATGACCTCTGCTGGTAACACTCAGAATGAGGTTCTGAGTTATTGCAACATAGTAGCGTTTCACTGCTTTCAAGGCTTCTTAGGAAGGATTCCAGAAACTTGCTGCTGGCAGGCCACAAGCTGTTCCGGGTGAACATCTCCTGGTAAATCCCGCGTGGTTTCTTGTACACCCGTGAAATTTGGCCAGGTTATGCAGTTTGCATTGCTGCACAATTGTGCCTGCCTAGCTCTGCTGCGGTTGCAAACATTCAGGCGTGGCAGCCCGAAATGCTGGTCCCCGTAGGACACTGCCAATGGACTGGGTATATCCGCTTCCCATTCTTCTCACCTGAGTGCTACTGAATCCAGCTTTGACGGCTACACTCTACTCACCCGGAGCAGTAATTGAACCTCAACTTATGGCATTTTGTGAAAGTGTTGAGAACTATAGCACAGTTGTTTGGCATGCCACCAATGTCCATCCAGCACTATGGACGGCACTGCCTACATCTGGCTCTAATTAGTCCTCGGTTGTGTTTAGCCCAATGACCCCTGCCGGGAACACTCAGAATGTGGTTCTGAGTTTTTGCAATATAGGAGCGTTTCAGTACTTTCACGGCTTCTTAGGAAGAATTCCGGAATCTTACTGATGGCAGGCCTCCGGCTGTTCTTGGTGAACATGTCCTTGTAAATGCCCCGTGTATTCTTGTACACCCGTGTAATTTGGCCAGGTGATGCTGTTTGAATTGCTGCACAATTGTGCCTGCCTAGCTCTGCCACGTTTGCAAACATTCAGGCGTTGCAGCCAGATAGGCTGGTCCCCGTAGGACACTGCCAGCGGACTGGGTATATCTGCTTCTGGTTCTTCTCACCTGAGTGCTACTGATTCCAGCTTTGACGGCTACACTCTACTCAACCGGAGCAGTAAGTGGAACCTCAACCTGTGACACTTTGTGAAAGTGTTGAGAACTAGAGCTCAGTTGTTTGGCACGCAACCACTGTCCATTCAGAAATATGGAAGGCACTGCGTACATCTGGCTCTAATTAGTCCAGGGTTGTGTTCCGCCGAATGACCTCTGCTGGGAACACTCAGAATGAGGTTCTGAGTTATTGCAACATAGGAGCGTTTCACTGCTTTCAAGGCTTCTCAGGAAGAATTCCAGAATGTTGGTGCCGGCAGGCCTCCGGCTGTTCCGGGTAAATATCTCCTTGTAAATCCCCCGTGGTTTCTTGTATACCCATGAAATTTGGCCAGGTTATGCAGTTTGCATTGCTGCACAATTGCGCCTGCCTAGCTCTGCCGGGGTTGCAAACATTTAGGGGTGGCAGCCAGATAGCCTGGTCCCCGTGGGATACTGCCAGCGGACTGGGTATATCTGCTTCCCGTTCTTCTCACCTGAGTGCTACTGATTCCAGCTACACCACACAGAAACAACCAGCTCCAGGGTGAGTACCCCACCGGGGAAGTGTATCCCTCATGGGAGACCAGAGCTGGAGGGAATCCCATACCCTGACCTAGACTCCCTACCCCAACACCCGGACCACAGGACCCACTAAAACTGGGAACTGTTTGAGAGCTCCACCAGCCCGTGGAGCACACTCAGCTGGCCAGGCTAGAGCAAGAGCACCCCTGGAAGGGAGCTTAAATGCCCAAGCCAGGAACAGCGCCCCTGGGTCAAGACTACCAACAGTAGAAGAAATTTGAACTGTGTCCCCCAGGCTGTATAACCTAGGTGGTATACACATCAGCACAGGCCTAACAAGCGGGCTCCAGGCTGGGGCCGGAACCAGGCCCGGGGATCCGGCGCCTGAACAACACAACCAACTCCTCCCAATTGAAGTAAAAAGCTGAGCATACGCCTCAACAGAGGGGAGAAAGCCAGGAAACAACACTCCCCGGGGAAGCACGCCTGTGACAACAAAAGACCTGGAGGCCCAGGACAAGAGAAGCCCAAACCCCACCAAAACTCCACCCATATACCCTAGACTGGGAATTGGGCAACACAGGCTGCCAGCACCTGATAGTAAGCAGGAGCTCAGACTGTTGAGGCGGCTCAGCAATAGAGTGATAGTCTTGGATGTATGAGGCCCTGGATCTGATTCCTCAGCATCACAAAAGCAAAAAGGGTCAGAAGTGGTGCTGTGGCTCAAACGGTAGGGTGCCAGCCTTGAGCTGAAAAGCTGAGGGACAGCACCCAAACCTAGAGTTCAAGCCCACAACCAGCCCGAAACAAACAAACAAAAACACATCAGGAGCCCATAGCAGACTCCAGCATTTGGGAGAGTGCATCCAGAGCATCTGTTCTTCACAAGAGCACCCGTAGGAGCAAACACAAGCAGTCTAGGCTGCTCAACCCTTCCAAAGGCGGGAACTGCCAGCAATCTACAGCAGAGAGCTGAGAATCCTAAGTAAGTCAGTATAGCAGCTGGAAATAGGCTCCCAACAGAACCCAGATCAGGCACAGACTCTCTCTACCAATACAGAATCAGCAACCAAACAAAGACAGACACACCAAAACAAAATTGAAGAGCAGTCTCCTGAACCTCCATGCGAAAATCACAGAGAAAAATCACAAGGTTTACTACCACCCAGGACAGCAAGCTCACCTCAAAAGCCAGCAGCCACACAGGGGAGAGCCCCAGTGGGAGCAAAGCAGGAATGGAAGACAAAGGCTACTTCCAAGGGTTGCTGGAGGCAATGACTCAAGAAATAAAGCGAGAAATTGATCAGAAATTGAAAGAGCACAAGGATGAACTATCCAAAGAGATACAGGGTATCAAACAAGAGATGCATGCAAAAATAGAAGCTGCACAAACCTCAGTAAGAAGTGAGATAAACGCCAAATTAGAGGTAATGCATACCTCATTGAGAGATGAGATCAGTACTCTGAGAACCAACATTGAATCCATAAAGGGATCCATTTCCTCCATGCAAACCACAATAGAAGCCACTGTCAACAGAGTGAATGATATGGAAGGTAGAGTGTCAGATACAGAAGACAGAATACACCAACTGGACCAAAAAGTGACAGATATGGAAAAATCACTCAAGTTAAACCAAAGGGATATTCAAGAGCAAGCAGATAATGCTAAAAAATTTAACCTTCGCATAATTGGAGTGGACGAAGGTGAGGAATTCCAGAGCAAGGGAATGCAACACCTATTTAACAATATAATCAATGAAAATTTTCCCCACCTCAAAAATGACCATCTTAACTACATCACAAAAGCTTATCGAACACCCAACAAGCAAGACCCCAGGAGAAACACTTCTAGACACATTATAGTAAAAATGATAGATCTGAATAATAAGGAAACAATCCTCCATGCAGCAAAAATGAAGAAGGAGCTATACTACAAGGGGAAAAAAATAAGAATTACTGCAGATCTCTCCACACAAACAATGAATGCAAGAAAAGCCTGGGAAAGCACCATACGAGCCCTGAGAGCCAATAACTGCCAACCCAGACTGATCTACCCGGCAAAGCTAGCATTCACATTCGATGGAGAACTGAAAACTTTTAATAGCAAAGAAAAACTAAATGAATACATAAACATTAAGCCAGCATTACAAAGAATTCTAAGAGGGGGGACACAACCTGAAGAAAGCAGCCAGGAACAGGGGCCTGCCCCAAACAGGCGTTACTCAAAGTCTAACTGAGCAAGCACAGGAGGAAAGGAAAAAAGAAAAACTTAGGAAAACGGAATGGCAGGGACAACAATGCATCTCTCTATACTTTCTCTTAATATAAATGGGCTGAATTCGCCAATCAAAAGAAAACGAACTGAGGACTGGATCAGAAAACAAGACCCATCCATCTGTTGCCTTCAGGAGACCCACCTCTCAGCCAAACATACAAACAAACTCAGAGTGAAGGGGTGGAAAAGGATCTACCAATCAAATGCCCCCAGTAAGAAAGCAGGTGTAGCTATCCTGATATCTGACAAAATAAACTTTTCACTAAAATCAGTACAGAAAGACAACGACGGACACTACATATTAATAAAGGGAACAATCCAAGAGGAGGATATAACCATCATCAACTTATATGCCCCAAATATTGGTGCTCCCAGATATGTCAAACAAATACTCTCAAACTTACAGAATAAAATAGATCCCAATACAATAATACTAGGAGACTTTAACACACCACTCTCACCAAAGGACAGGTCTACCAACCAGAGGATTGGCAAAGAAGCTACCGAATTAAGAGAGGCCATACTTCAAGCGGAATTAACTGACATCTACCGAGTATTTCACCCTAAAACAACACAGTACACATTCTTCTCAGCAGCTCACGGAACTTTCTCCAAAATAGACCATATCATAGTTCATGCAAGGAACTTAAGCAAATACAAAGGGATCGACATAATCCCCTGTATCCTATCTGACCACAGTGGAATCAAGCTCTCAATAACAAAGCATACCGCAGAAATTTCTCTAATACATGGAAATTGAACAGCACACTCCTTAACAATGCCTGGATAACAGAAGAGATCAGAGAAGAAATAAAGCATTTCCTACAACTCAATGAAAATGAAAACACCTCACAAAGAAACTTGTGGGACACAGCAAAAGCAGTCCTGAGGGGCAAATTTATTGCCCTCAGTGCCCACATCAAGAGAATGGAGACAGACCAAGTAAATAATCTCATGTTGCAATTAAAACAGCTAGAAAAACAAGAAAAAATGGGACCTAAAGCTACTAGACGAAGGCAGATAACCAAATTAAAAGCAGAGATTAACCAATTAGAAAATCAGAAAACCATAACCAAAATAAACCAAACAAAAAGCTGGTTCTTTGAAAAAATAAACAAAATTGATGGCCCATTGGCTAGATTAATTAAAAAAAGAAGAGAGGAAACCCATATTAATAGGATTAGGGATGCCATGGGAAACATCACAACACGTACCCAAGATATCCAAACAATTCTAACAGACTACTTTCAAAAGCTATACTCTCTAAAGGAAGAAAATCGGGCAGAAATGGATGCATTTTTAGAGAAATACAAGTTGCCCAAACTGAGCAAAGAAGAAGTTAACCAATTAAATAAGCCAATATCCTATAATGAGATACAGGAAGCTATCAAAAGTCTTCCAACAAAAAAAAGCCCAGGACCAGATGGATTCACAGCAGAATTCTATAAGACCTTTAAACAAGAACTAATACCCATACTCCTCAAGCTCTTCAGAGAAACATAGAAGGAAGGAGCTATCCCAAACTCATTCTACGAAGCCAATATCACACTCATCCCCAAACCAGGCAAAGACCCAACCAAAAAGGAGAATTACAGGCCAATCTCCTTGATGAACACAGATGCAAAGATCCTTAACAAGATTCTAGCTAACAGAATCCAGAAACACATAAAAAAAAATAATTCACTATGACCAGGTAGGCTTCATCCCAGAGACACAGGGATGGTTTAACATACGTAAGTCAATAAATGTAATCCAACATATCAACAGAGCCAAGGTCAAGAATCACATGATTATCGCCACAGATGCAGAAAAGGCCTTTGACAAAATTCAACATTCATTCATGCTAAAAGCTCTGGAGAAAATAGGAATAGAAGGAACATTTCTGAAAACAATAAAAGCCATTTATGACAGACCAATAGCCAATATTATACTTAATGGGGAAAAGCTACAACCAATTCTCCTAAAATCAGGAACAAGGCAAGGATGCCCACTGTCTCCACTCCTCTTCAATATAGACCTAGAACCCTTAGCCAGGGCAATAAGGAAAGAAAAAGACATTAAAGGGATCCGCATAGGGAAAGAAGAAGTTAAACTATCCCTTTTTGCAGACGACATGATACTATACCTCCACGATCCCAAAAACTCCATCCCCAAACTCTTAGAAATCATAAATCACTTCGGCAAAATAGCAGGATACAAAATAAACCCACAAAAATCAGTTGCCTTCCTATACACTGATAATGTACAGGAAGAGAGGGAAATAAAGGGAGCAACCCCATTCACAATAACCTCCCGAAAAATAAAATATTTAGGAATTAACCTAACCAAAGATGTAAAAGAACTATTTAATGAGAACTATAAAAAGTTAAAGAAAGAAATTGCAGAAGACACTAGGAAATGGAAAGACCTCCCATGCTCCTGGATAGGCCGACTTAATATAGTAAAGATGGTAATACTTCCAAAACTAATATACAAATTCAACGCGATTCCTATTAAAATCCCAATGACATACATCACTGAAATACAGAAAAAAGTCCAAAAATTCATATGGAACAACGAAAGACCTAGAATAGCCAAAACAATTCTAGGGGATAAAGACAATATGGGAGGGCTATCCATGCCGAACTTCAAACTCTACTACAGAGCTATAATAACAAAGACAGCATGCTACTGGCACAAAAACAGACCCGAAGACCAATGGAACAGAATAGAAGATCCAGAAATAAATCCACAGGCCTACAGCCAGCTGATATTCGACAAAGGAGCCAAAGACATACAATGGAAGAAACACAGCCTCTTCAACCGCTGGTGCTGGGAAAACTGGGCAGCCACATGCAGAAAACTAAAAGTGGACCCCAGCCTATCACCATGCACCAACATCAACTCAAAATGGATTAAAGACCTTAACATTAAACCTGAATCTCTGAAACTACTGCAGGACAGAGTAGGAGAGACACTTGAACTAATAGGCACAGGAAGGAACTTCCTGAACAGAGTCCCAGGGTCACAACAAATTGGAGAGAGACTCGACCAATGGGACCACCTTAAAATAAAAAGCTTCTGCACAGATAAAGCTATCGCAACCAAGCTAGAAAGACAACCAACTAATTGGGAAAAAATATTTACCAGCAATATATCAGACAAGGGGTTAACATCCTGTATATACAGGGAACTCAAGAAACTAATACCTCCCAAACCTAACAAACCAATTACTAAATGGGCAAGGGAACTAAAGAGGGACTTCTCAAATGAAGAAATAAAAATGGCAAAGAAACACATGAGGAAATGTTCATCATCCCTGGTGGTGAAGGAAATGCAAATAAAGACAACCCTGAGATACCACCTTACCCCAGTCAGAATGTCCCACATCCACAAATCAGCCAACGACAAATGCTGGAGGGGATGTGGAGAACGAGGAACGCTATTACACTGCTGGTGGGAATGTACACTCATACAACCACTTTGGAAAGCAGTCTGGAGGGTCCTTAGAAAGCTAAAGATTGACCTCCCTTACGACCCAGTCATACCACTTCTAGGCATCTACCCTGAACAACAGGAACCAATATACAAGGACACGTGTACCTCCATGTTTATTGCAGCACTGTTCACAATAGCTAGGATATGGAAACAACCTAGATGCCCCACCACAGATGAATGGATCCAAAAATTGTGGTATCTATACACAATGGAATATTATGCAGCCATTAGAAATGACAAAATAATGGCATTTGCAGGGAAATGGATGGAGCTAGAAGGAATCATGTTGAGCGAGGTAAGCCAAGAACGAAGAGACAAACAGTACATGGTCTCCCTGATAAGCGGATGATAAATCCAAAAGGTTAGGTGATATGACAAAACTAACAGGACTTAAGAAACAAAGAACTCCCACTCATCTGGTTGAACCACTACTAAATATCCCCATGCTGCTGATCACGTGTATGGTATATAACATATGAACACCGTTATATATTACAGACTGTGATAGACAATTGGCTCCAGGAAAGTTAGAATGAACGTGTGACTTTAAATGAGCATCATTATTCCACAATACTGTGAATTTCCGGAAATTAAGTAATCACTTAATCACAATCAAAAAAAAAAAAAAAGAACCTTGGGGAAGGGAGGGAGGGAGGGGATGGTAGGGAGAAAACAATGGAGGGGGTAACAATGTTCAAGAGGAACTGTACTCATTACCCCACTCATGTAACTGTAACCCTCTGTATAGAATCTTTACAATAAAAAAAAATTAAAAAAAAAAAAAGAAAGTCATCTTGGCTGATTAAATCAGCTGTGATGGGTTGGACCTGGGCCTGTGGTAACCACAGACGATACCTGGACCATGGCTTCTGTGGAAGTTTCCACAGGTAGACGAGATAGGGCCGCGCTTGCTATGCATGTAAATAAAATCAAATATTTGCCTTCGGAAAAAAAAAATTTGGCCAGGTTATGCAGTTTGCATTGCTGCACAATTGCGTCTGCCTAGGTCTGCCACGGTTGCAAATATTCAGGCATGGCAGCCAGATAGTCTGGTCCCCATAGGACACTGCCAGAGGACTGGGTATATCTGCTTCCGGTTCTAATCACCTGAATGCTACTGATTCCAGCTTTGAAGGTTACACTCTACTCAACCGGAGCCGTAAGTTGAACCTCAACTTATGGCACTTTGTGAGAGTGTTGAGAACTAGAGCTCTGTTGTTCAGCACGCCACCACTGTCCATCCAGCACTATCGATGGCACTTCTTATATCTGGCTCTAATTAGTCCACGGTTGTGTTCAACCGAATGACCTCTGCCGGGAACACTCAGAATGAGGTTCTGAGTTATTGCAACATAGGAGCATTTCACTGCTTTCAAGGCTTCTTAGGAAGAATTTTGGAATCTTGCTGCCGGCAGGCCTCCGGCTGTTCCGGTTGAACGTCTCCTTGTAAATCCCCCGTGGTTTCTTGTACACCCGTGAAATTTGGCCAGGTTATGCAGCTTGCATTGCTGCACAATTACGCCTGAATAGCTCTGCCGCGGTTGCAAACATTCAGGCATGGCAGCCAGATAGGCTGGTCCCCGTAGGACACTGCCAGCGGACTGGGTATATCTACTTCCCGTTCTTTTCACCTGAGTGCTACTGATTCCAGCTTTGACGGCTGCACTCTCCTCAACGGGAGCAGTAAGTTGAACCTCAACTTATGGCCCTTTGTGAAAGTGTTGAGATCTAGAGGTAAGTTATTTGGCACGCCACCACTGTCCATCCAGCACTATGGACGGCACTGCCTACATCTGGCTCTAATTAGTCCACCGTGGTGTTCAACCGAATGACCTCTGCAGGGAAGACTCAGAATGAGGTTCTGAGTTATTTCAACATAGGAGCATTTCACTGCTTTCAAGGCTTCTTAGGAAGGATTCCGGAAACTTGCTGCCCCCAGGCCTCCGGCTTTTCCGGGTGAACATCGGCTTGTAAATCCCCCGTGGTATCTTGTACACCCATAAAATTTGGCCAGGTTATGCAGTTTGCATTGCTGCACAATTGCGCCTGCCTACCTCTGCGCGTTTGAAAACATTCAGGCGTGGCAGCCAGATAGGCTGGTCCCCGTAGGACACTGCCAGCAGACTAGGTATATCTGCTTCCTCATCTTCTCACCTGAGTGCTACTGATTCCAGCTTTGACGGCTACAATCTACTCAACCGGAGCAGTAAGTTAACCCTCAACTTATGGCCCTTTGTGAAAGTGTTGAGAACTAGAGCTCAGTTGTTTGGCACGCCACCACTGTCCAGCACTAAGGACGGCACTGCCTACATGTGGCTCTAATTAGTCCACGGTTGTGTTCAGCCGAATGACCTCTGCCGGGAAGACTCAGAATGAGGTTCTGAGTTACTGTAACATAGGAGCGTTTCACTGCTTTCAAGGCTTCACAGGAAGAATTCCGGAATGTTGCTGACGGCAGCCCTCCAGGTGTTCCGGGTGAACATCTTCTTGTAAATCCCCAGTGGTTTCTTGTACACCCGTGAAATTGGCCAGGTTATGCAGCTCTCATTGCTGCACAATTGCGCCTGCTTAGCTCTGCCCCGGTTGCAAACATTCAGGAGTGGCACCCAGATAGGTTGGTCCCCGTAGGACAGTGCCAGCGGACTGGGTATATCTGCTTCCGTTCTTCTCACCTGAGTGCTACTGATTCCAGCTTTGACGGTTACACTCTACTCAACCGGAGTAGTAAGTTGAACCTCAACTTGTGGCACTTTGTGAAACTGTTGAGAACTAGAGCGCAGTTGTTTGGCACGCCACCACCGTCCATCCAGCACTATGGAAGGCACTGCCTACATCTGGCTCTAATTAGTCCACGGTTGTGTTCAGCTGAATGACCTCTGCCGGGAACACTCAGAATGAGGTTTTGAGTTATTGCAACATCATTGCGTTTCAGTGATTTCAAGGCTTCTTATGAAGGATTCCGTAATCTTGCTGCCGGCAGCATTCCGGCTGTTCCGGGTGAACATCTCCTTGTAAATCCCCCGTGGTTTCTGGTACACCCGTTTAATTTGGTAAGGTTATGCAGTTTGCATTGCTGCACAATTTTGCCTGCCTAGTTCTGCCCCAGTTGCAAACATTCAGGCGTGGCAGCCAGATAGGCTGGTCCCTGTAGGACACTGCCAGCGGACTGGGTATATCTGCTTCCCGTTCTTCTGACCTGAGTGCTACTGATTCCAGCTTTGACGGCTACACTCTACTCACGCGGAGCAGTAAGGTGAACCTCAACTTATGGCACTTTGTGAAAGTGTAGAGAACTAGAGCTCAGTTGTTTGGCACACCACCACTGTCCATCCAGCACTATGGACGGCACTGCCTACATCTGGCTCTAATTAGTCCACGGTTCTGTTCAGCCAAATGAACTCTGCCGAGAACACTCAGAATGAGGTTCTGAGTTACTGTCACAGAGGAGCATTTCACTTCTTTCAAGGCTTCTTAGGAAGGATTCCGGAATCTTGCTGCCGGCAGGCCTCCGGCTGTTCCCGGTGAACATCTCCTTGTAAATCCCCTGTGGTTTCTTGTACACCCGTGATATTTGGCCAGGTTATGCAGTTTGCATTGCTGCACAATTGCGCCTGCCTTGCTCTGTCGTGGTTGCAAACACTCAGGCATCGCAGCCAGATAGCCTGGTCCCCGTAGAACACTGCGAGTGGACTGGTTATATCTGCTTCCCGTTCTTCTCATCTGAGTGATACTGATTCCAGCTTTGTCGGCTACACTCTACTCAACCGGAGCAGTAAGTTGAACCTCAACTCATGGTACTTTGTGAAAGGGTTGAGAACTAGGACTCAGTTGTTTGGCACGCCACCACTGTCCATCCAGCACTATGGACGGCACTGCCTACATCTGCTTCTAATTAGTCCACGGTTGTTTTCAGCCAAATGACTTCTGCCGAGAACACTGAGAATGAGGTTCTGAGTTATTGCAACATAGGAGCGTTTCACAGCTTTCAAGGCTTCTTAGGAAGGATTCCGGAATCTTGCTGCCGGCAGGCCTCCGGCTGTTCCGGGTGAACATCTCCTTGTAAATCCCCCGTGGTTTCTTGTACACCCGTTAAATTTGGCCAGGTTATGCAGTTGGCATTGCTGCACAATGGCGCCTGACTATCTCTGCCCCAGTTGCAAACATTCAGGCGTGGCAGCCAGATACGCTGGTCCCCATAGGACACTGCCAGCTGACTGGGTATATCTGCTTCCCGTTCTTCTCACCTGAGTGCTACTGATTCTAGTTTGACGGCTACACTCTACTCAACCGGAGCAGTAAGTTGAACCTCAACTGATGGCACTTTGTGAAAGTGTTGAGAACTAGAGCTCAGTTGTTTTGCACCCCACCACGGTCCTTCCAGCACTATGGACGGCACTGCCTCCATCTGGCTCTAATTAGTCCATGGTGGTGTTCAGCCGAATGACCTCTGCCGGGAACTCTCAGAATGAGGTTCTGAGTTATTACAGCATAGGAGCGTTTCACTGCTTTCAAGGCATCGTAGGAAGAATTCTGTATTCTTGCTGCTGGCAGGCCTCCGGCTGTTCCGGGTGAACATCTCTTTGTAAATCCCACGTGGAGTCTTGTACACCCATGAAATTTGGCTAGGTTATGCAGTTTGCATTGCTGCACAATTGCGCCTGCCTAGCTCTGCCGCGGTTGCAAACAATCAGGCGTAGCACCCAGATAGGCTGGTCCCCAAAGGACATTGCCAGCGAACTGGGTATATCTGCTTCCCTTTCTTCTCACCTGAGTGTTACTGATTCCAGCTTTGATGGCTACACTCTACTCAACCGGAATAATAAGTTGAACCTCAATTTATGGCCCTTTGTGAAAGTGTTGAGAACTAGGGTTCAGTTGTTTGGCAGGCCACCACTGTCCATCCAGCACTATGGACGGCACTGCCTACATCTGGCTCTAATTAGTCCACGGTTCTGTTCAGCCAAATGACCTCTGCCGGGAACACTCAGAATGAGGTTCTGAGTTACTGTCACAGAGGAGCATTTCACTTCTTTCAAGGTTTCTTAGGAAGGATTCCGGAATCTTGCTGCCGGCAGGCCTCCGGCTGTTCCGGGTGAACATCTCCTTGAAAATCCCCCGTGGTTTCTTGTACACTCGTGATATTTGGCCAGTTTATGCAGTTTGCATTGCTGCACAATTGCGCCTGCCTAGCTCTGTCGTGGTTGCAAACACTCAGGCGTGGCAGCCAGATAGCCTGGTCCCCGTAGAACACTGCCAATGGACTGGTTATATCTGCTTCCCGTTCTTCTCACCTGAGTGCTACTGATGCCAGGTTTGACCGCTACACTCTACTGAACCGGAGCAGTAATTTGAACCTCAACTTATGGTACTTTGTGAAAGTGTTGAGAACTAGAGCTCAGTTGTTTGGCATGCCACCACTGTCCATCCAACACTATGGACGGCATTGCCTACATCTGGCTCTAATTAATCCACGGTTGTGTTCAGCCAAATGACCTCTGCCAGGAACACTCAGAATGAGGTTCTGAGTTACTGTAACATAGGAGCTTTTCACTGCTTTCAAGGCTTCTCATGAAGAATTCCGGAATCTTGCTGCTGGAAGGCCTCCGGCTGTTCCGGGTGAACATCTCCTTGTAAATCCCCCGTGGTTTCTTGTACACCCATAAAATTTGGCCAGGTTATGCAGTTTGCATTGCTGCACAATTGCGCCTGCCTAGCTCTGCCGCGATTGCAAACATGCAGGCGTGGCAGTCAGATAGGCTGGTCCCCGTAGTACACTGCCAGAGGACTGGGTATATCTGCTTCCTCATCTTCTCACCTGAGTGCTACTGATTCCAGCTTTGACGGCTACAATCTACTCAACCGGAGCAGTAAGTTAACCCTCAACTTATGGCCCTTTGTGAAAGTGTTGAGAACTAGAGCTCAGTTGTTTGGCACGCCACCACTGTCCATCCGGCACTCTGGACGGCATTGCCTACATCTGGCTGTAATTAGTCCACGGTTGTGTTCAGCCGAATGACCTCTGCCGGGAAGACTCAGAATGAGGTTCTGAGTTACTGTAACATAGGAGCGTTTCACTGCTTTCAAGGCTTCACAGGAAGAATTTCGGAATGTTGCTGACGGCAGCCCTCCAGGTGTTCCGGGTGAACATTTTCTTGTAAATCCCCAGTGGTTTCTTGTACACCCGTGAAATTGGCCAGGTTATGCAGCTCTCATTGCTGCACAATTGCGCCTGCCTAGCTCTGCCCCGGTTGCAAACATTCAGGAGTGGCACCCAGATAGGCTGGTCCCCGTAGGACAGTGCCAGCGGACTGGGTATATCTGCTTCCGTTCTTCTCACCTGAGTGCTACTGATTCCAGCTTTGACGGTTACACTCTACTCAACTGCAGTAGTAAGTTGAACCTCAACTTGTGGCACTTTGTGAAACTGTTGAGAACTAGAGCGCAGTTGTTTGGCACGCCACCACAGTCCATCCAGCACTATGGAAGGCACTGCCTACATCTGGCTCTAATTAGTCCACGGTTGTGTTCAGCTGAATGACCTCTGCCGGGAACACTCAGAATGAGGTTTTGAGTTATTGCAACATCATTGCGTTTCAGTGATTTCAAGGCTTCTTATGAAGGATTCCGTAATCTTGCTGCCGGCAGCACTCCGGCTGTTCCGGGTGAACATCTACTTGTAAATCCCCCGTGGTTTCTGGTACACCCGTTTAATTTCGTAAGGTTATGTAGTTTGCATTGCTGCACAATTGCGCCTGCCTAGCTCTGCCCCAGTTGCAAACATTCAGGCGTGGCAGCCAGATAGGCTGGTCCCCGTAGGACACTGCCAGCGGATTGGGTATATCTGCTTCCCGTTCTTCTCACTTGAGTGCTACTGATTCCAGCTTTGACGGCTACACTCTACTCACGCGGAGCAGTAAGGTGAACCTCAACTTATGGCACTTTGTGAAAGTGTAGAGAACTAGAGCTCAGTTGTTTGGCACGCCACCACTGTCCATCCAGTACTATGGACGGCACTGCCTACATCTGGCTCTAATTATTCCACGGTTCTGTTCAGCCAAATGAACTCTGCCGGGAACACTCAGAATGAGGTTCTGAGTTACTGTCACAGAGGAGCATTTCACTTCTTTCAAGGCTTCTTAGGAAGGATTCCGGAATCTTGCTGCCGGCAGGCCTCCGGCTGTTCCGGGTGAACATCTACTTGTAAATCCCTGTGGTTTCTTGTACACCGGTGAAATTTGGCCAGGTGATGCAGTTTGTATTGCTGCACAATTGAGCATGCCTAGCTCTGCAGCGGTTGCAAACATTCAGCCGTGGCAGCCAGATAGGCTGGTCCCCGTAGGACACTGCCAGCGGACTGGGTATATCTGCTTCCCGTTCATCTCACCTGAGTGCTACTGATTCCAGCTTTGAAGTCTACACTCTACTCACCCGGAGCAGTAAGGTGAACCTCAACTTATGGCACTTTGTGAAAGTGTAGAGAACTAGAGCTCAGTTGTTTGGCACGCCACCACTGTCCATCCAGCACTATGGACGGCACTGCCTACATCTGGCTCTAATTAGTCCACGGTTCTGTTCAGCCAAATGACCTCTGCCGGGAACACTCAGAATAAGGTTCTGAGTTACTGTCACAGAGGAGCATTTCACTTCTTTCAAGGTTTCTTAGGAAGGATTCCGGAATCTTGCTGCCGGGAGGCCTCCGGCTGTTCCGGGTGAACATCTCCTTGAAAATCCCCCGTGGTTTCTTGTACACTCGTGATATTTGGCCAGTTTATGCAGTTTGCATTGCTGCACAATTGCGCCTGCCTAGCTCTGTCGTGGTTGCAAACACTCAGGCGTGGCAGCCAGATAGCCTGGTCCCCGTAGAACACTGCCAATGGACTGGTTATATCTGCTTCCCGTTCTTCTCACCTGAGTGCTACTGATGACAGGTTTGACCGCTACACTCTACTGAACCGGAGCAGTAATTTGAACCTCAACTTATGGTACTTTGTGAAAGTGTTGAGAACTAGAGCTCAGTTGTTTGGCATGCCACCACTGTCCATCCAACACTATGGACGGCATTGCCTACATCTGGCTCTAATTAATCCACGGTTGTGTTCAGCCAAATGACCTCTGCCAGGAACACTCAGAATGAGGTTCTGAGTTACTGTAACATAGGAGCTTTTCACTGCTTTCAAGGCTTCTCATGAAGAATTCCGGAATCTTGCTGCTGGAAGGCCTCCGGCTGTTCCGGGTGAACATCTCCTTGTAAATCCCCCGTGGTTTCTTGTACACCCATAAAATTTGGCCAGGTTATGCAGTTTGCATTGCTGCACAATTGCGCCTGCCTAGCTCTGCCGCGATTGCAAACATGCAGGCGTGGCAGTCAGATAGGCTGGTCCCCGTAGGACACTGCCAGAGGACTGGATATATCTGCTTCCTCATCTTCTCACCTGAGTGCTACTGATTCCAGCTTTGACGGCTACAATCTACTCAACCGGAGCAGTAAGTTAACCCTCAACTTATGGCCCTTTGTTAAAGTGTTGAGAACTAGAGCTCAGTTGTTTGGCACGCCACCACTGTCCATCCGGCACTCGACGGCATTGCCTACATCTGGCTCTAATTAGTCCACGGTTGTGTTCAGGAGAATGACCTCTGCCGGGAAGACTCAGAATGAGGTTCTGAGTTACTGTAACATAGGAGCGTTTCACTGCTTTCAAGGTTTCACAGGAAGAATTCCGGAATGTTGCTGACGGCAGCCCTCCAGGTGTTCCGGGTGAACATCTTCTTGTAAATCCCCAGTGGTTTCTTGTACACCCGTGAAATTGGCCAGGTTATGCAGCTCTCATTGCTGCACAATTGCGCCTGCCTAGCTCTGCCCCGGTTGCAAACATTCAGGAGTGGCACCCAGATAGGCTGGTCCCCGTAGGACAGTGCCAGCGGACTGGGTATATCTGCTTCCGTTCTTCTCACCTGAGTGCTACTGATTCCAGCTTTGACGGTTACACTCTACTCAACCGGAGTAGTAAGTTGAATCTCAACTTGTGGCACTTTGTGAAACTGTTGAGAACTAGAGCGCAGTTGTTTGGCACGCCACCACGGTCCATCCAGCACTATGGAAGGCACTGCCTACATCTGGCTCTAATTAGTCCACGGTTGTGTTCAGCTGAATGACCTCTGCCGGGAACACTCAGAATGAGGTTTTGAGTTATTGCAACATCATTGCGTTTCAGTGATTTCAAGGCTTATTATGAAGGATTCCGTAATATTGCTGCCGGCAGCACTCCGGCTGTTCCGGGTGAACATCTCCTTGTAAATCCCCCGTGGTTTCTGGTACACCCGTTTAATTTCGTAAGGTTATGTAGTTTGCATTGCTGCACAATTGCGCCTGCCTAGCTCTGCCCCAGTTGCAAACATTCAGGCGTGGCAGCCAGATAGGCTGGTCCCCTAGGACACTGCCAGCAGACTGGGTATATCTGCTTCCCGTTCTTCTCACCTGAGTGCTACTGATTCCAGCTTTGACGGCTACACTCTACTCACGCTGAGCAGTAAAGTGAACCTCAACTTATGGCACTTTGTGAAAGTGTAGAGAACTAGAGCTCAGTTGTTTGGCACGCCACCACTGTCCATCCAGCACTATGGACGGCACTGCCTACATCTGGCTCTAATTATTCCACGGTTCTGTTCAGCCAAATGAACTCTGCCGGGAACAATCAGAATGTGGTTCTGAGTTACTGTCACAGAGGAGCATTTCACTTCTTTCAAGGCTTCTTAGGAAGGATTCCGGAATCTTGCTGCCGGCAGGCCTCCGGCTGTTCCGGGTGAACATCTACTTGTAAATCCCCCGTGGTTTCTTGTACACCCGTGATATTTGGCCAGGTTATGCAGTTTGCATTGCTGCACAATTGCGCCTGCCTTGCTCTGTCGTGGTTGCAAACACTCAGGCGTCGCAGCCAGATAGCCTGGTCCCCGTAGAACACTGCGAGTGGACTGGTTATATCTGCTTCCCGTTCTTCTCATCTGAGTGATACTGATTCCAGCTTTGTCGGCTAAACTCTACTCAACCGGAGCAGTAAGGTGAAACTCAACTCATGGCACTTTGTGAAAAGGTTGAGAACTAGGACTCAGTTGTTTGGCACGCCACCACTGTCCATCCAGCACTATGGACGGCACTGCCTACATCTGCTTCTAATTAGTCCACGGTTGTTTTCAGCCAAATGACTTCTGCCGGGAACACTGAGAATGAGTTTCTGAGTTATTGCAACATAGGAGCGTTTCACAGCTTTCAAGGCTTCTTAGGAAGGATTCCGGAATCTTGCTGCCGGCAGGCCTCCGGCTGTTCCGGGTGAACATCTCCTTGTAAATCCCCCGTGGTTTCTTGTACACCCGTTAAATTTGGCCAGGTTATGCAGTTGGCATTGCTGCACAATGGCGCCTGACTATCTCTGCCCCAGTTGCAAACATTCAGGCGTGGCAGCCAGATACGCTGGTCCCCATAGGACACTGCCAGCGGACTGGGTATATCTGCTTCCCGTTCTTCTCACCTGAGTGCTACTGATTCTAGCTTTGACGGCTACACTCTACTCAACCGGAGCAGTAAGTTGAACCGCAAATTAAGGCATTTTGTGAAAATGTTGAGGAATAGAGCTCAGTTGTTTGGCACCCCACCACGGTCATTCCAACACTATGGACGGCACTGCCTCCATCTGGCTCTAATTAGTCCATGGTGGTGTTCAGCCGAATGACCTCTGCCGGGAACTCTCAGAATGAGGTTCTGACTTACTGCAACATAGGAGCGTTTCACTGCTTTCAAGGCATCGTAGGAAGAATTCTGTATTCTTGCTGCTGGCAGGCCTCCGGCTGTTCCGGGTGAACACCTCTTTGTAAATCCCACGTGGTGTCTTGTACACCCGTGAAATTTGGCTAGGTTATGCAGTTTGCATTGCTGCACAATTGCGCCTGCCTAGGCTGCCGCGATTGCAAACAATCAGGCGTAGCACCCAGATAGGCTGGTCCCCAAAGGACATTGCCAGCGGACTGGGTATATCTGCTTCCCGTTCTTCACACCTGAGTGCTACTTATTCCAGCTTTGACGGATAGACTCTACTCAACCGGAGCAGTAAGTTGAACCTCAAATTTTGGCACTTTGTGAAAGTGTTGAGAACTAGAGCTCAGTTGTTTGGCACGCCACTTCTGTCCATCCAACACTATGGAAGGCACTGCCTACATCTGGCTCTAATTAATCCACGGTTGTGTTCAGCCAAATGACCTCTGCCGGGAACACTCAAATCAGTTTCTGAATTATTGCAACATAGCAGCGTTTCACTGCTTTCAAGGCTTCTTAGGAAGAATTCCGGAATCTTGCTGACGGCAGGCCTCCTGCTGTTCCAGTGAACATCTCCTTGTAAATCCCAGGTGGTTTCCTGTACACCAGTGAAATTTGGCCAGGTTATGCAGTTTGCATTGCTGCACAATTGCGCCTGCCTAGCTCTGCCTCGGTTCCAAACTTTCAGGCGTGGCAGCCAGTTAGGCTGGTCCCCGTAGGACACTGCCAGCGGACTGGGTACATCTCCTTCCCATTGTTCTCACCTGAGTGCTACTGAATCCAGCTTTGACGGCTACACTCTACTCAACCAGAGCAGTGAGTTGGACTTCAAGTGATGGCATTTTGTGAAAGTGTGGAGAACTAGAGCTCAGTTGTTTGGCACGCCACAACTGTCCATCCACTACTATGGAAGGCAATGCCTTCATCTGACTCTAATTAGTCCATGGTTGTGTTCAGCCAAATGACCTCTGCCGGTTACACTGAGAATGAGGTTCTGAGTTATTGCAACATAGGAGCGTTTCACTGCTTTCAAGGCTTCTAAGGAAGAATTCCGGAATCTTGCTGCAGGCAGGCCTCCGGCTCTTCCGGGTGAACATCTCCATTTAAATCCCCGGTGGTTTCTTGTACACCCCTGAAATTTGGCCTGTTTATGCAGTTTGCATTGCTGCACAATTGCGCCTGTCTGACTCTGCCGCGGTTGGAAATATTCAGGCGTGGCAGCCAGATATGCAGGTCCCCGTAGGACACTGCCAGCGGACTGGGTATATCTGCTTCCCGTTCTTCTCACCTGAGTGCTACTGGTTCCAGCTTTGGCGGCTACAATCTACTCAACCGGAGCAGTAAGTTGAACCTCAACTGATGGCACTTTGTGAAAGTGTTGAGAACTAGAGCTCAGTTGTTTGGCACGCCACCACTGTCCATCCAGCACTATGGAAGGCACTGCCTACATCTGGCTCTAATTTGTCCACGGTTGTGTTCAGCCGAATGACCTCTGCCGGGAACACTCAGAATCAGTTTCTGAATTATTGCAACATAGGAGCGTTTCACTGCTTTCAAGGCTTCTTAGGAAGAATTCCGGAATCTTGCTGCCGGCAGGCCTCCGGCTGTTCCCGTGAACATCTCCTTGTATATCCCCCGTGGTTTCCTGTACACCCGTAAAATTTGGCCAGGTTATGCAGTTTGCATTGCTGCATAATTGCGCCTGCCTTGCTCTGCCGCGGTTCCAAACTTTCAGGCGTGGCAGCCAGTTAGGCTGGTCCCCGTAGGACACTGCCAGCAGACTGGGTATATCTGCTTCCCGTTCTTCTCACCTGAGTGCTACTGAATCCAGCTTTGACGGCTACACTCTACTCAACAATAGCAGTGAGTTGAACCTCAATTGATGGCATTTTGTGAAAGTGTGGAGAAGTAGAGCTCAATTGTTTGGCACGCCACAACTGTGCATCCACCACTATGGACGGCACTGCCTACATCTGACTCTAATTAGTCCACGGTTGTGTTCAGCCAAATGACCTCTGCCGGTTACACTCAGAATGAGGTTCTGAGTTATTGCAACATAGAAGCGTTTCAATGCTTTCAAGGCTTCTAAGGAAGAATTCCGGAATCTTGCTGCTGGCAGGCCTCCGGCTCTTCCAGGTGAACATCTCCTTGTAAATCCCCCATGGTTTCCTGTACACCCGTGAAATTTGGCCAGGTTATGCAGTTTGCATTGCTGCATAATTGGGTTGGCCTAGCTCTGCCGCGATTGCAAACATTCAGGTGTGGCAGCCAGTTAGGCTTTTCCCCTTAGAACAGTGCCAGCGGACTGGGTATATCTGCTTCCCGTTCTTCTCACCTGAGTGCTACTTATTCAAGATTTGACGGCTACACTCTACTCAACCGGAGCAGTGATTTGAACCTCAACTAATGGCACTTTGTGAAAGTGTTGAGAACTAGAGCTCAGTTGTTTGGCGCGCCACCACGCTCCATCCAGCACTATGGACGGCACTGCATACATCTCTCTCTAATTATTCCAAGGTTGTGTTCAGCTGAATGACCTCTGCCGGGAACACTCAGAATGAGGTTCTGAGTTATTGCAACAGAGGAGCGTTTCACTGCTTTCAAGGCTTCTAAGGAAGAATTCCGGAGTCTTGCTGCCGGCAGGCCTCGGCACTTCTAGGTGATCATCTCCTTGTTAATCCCCGGTGGTTTTTTGTACACCCGTGAAATTTGGCAAGGTTATGCAGCTTGCGTTGCTGCACAATTGCGCCTGCCTAGCTCTGCCACGATTGCAAAGATTCAGGCCTGGCAGCCAGATAGGCTGGTCCCCGAAGGACACTGCCAACGGACTGGGTATATCTGCTTCCCGTTCTTCTCACCTGAGTGCTACTTATTCCAGCTTTGACGGCTACAATCTACTCACCCGGAGCAGAAAGGTGAACCTCAACTGATGGCACTTTGTGAAAGTGTAGAGAACTAGAGCTCAGTTGTTTGGCACTCCACCACTGTCCATCCAGCACTATGGACGGCCCTGCCTACATCTGGCTCTAATTAGTCCACGGTTCTGTTCAGCCAAATGACCTCTGCCGGGAACACTCAGAATGAGGTTCTGAGTTAGTGTAACATAGGAGCATTTCACTTCTTTCAAGGATTCTCAGGAAGAATTCCGGAATCTTGCTGCCGGCAGGCCTCCGTCTCTTCCGGGTGAACATCTCCTCATAAATCCCCCGTGGTTTCTTGTACACCCGTGAAATTTGGCCAGGTGATGCAGTTTGCATTGCTGCACAATTGCACCTGGCTAACTCTACCGCGGTTGCAAACATTCAGGCGTGGGAGCCAGATAGTCTGGTCTCCGTAGGACACTGCCAACGGACTGGGTATATCTGCTTCCGGTTCTTCTCACCTGAGTGCAACTGATTCCAGCTTTGACGGCTACACTCTACTCAACCGGAACAGTTAGTTGAACCTCAAATTATGGCCCTTTGTGAAAGTGTTGAGAACTAGAGCTCAGTTGTTTGGCACGCCACCACTGTCCATCCAGCAGTATAGACGTCACTGCATATATCTGGCTCGAATTAGTCCACGGTTGTGTTCAGCTGAATGACCTCTGCCGGGAACACGCACAATGAGGTTCTGAGATACTTCGACATAGGAGTGTTTCACTGCTTTCAAGCCTTCTTAGGAAGAATTCCGGAATCTTGCTGCTGGCAGGCCTCCTGCTCTTCCTGATGAACATCGGCTTGTATATCCCCCGTGGTTTCTTCTACACCCGTCAAATTTGGCCAGGTTATGCAGTTTCCATTGCTGCACAATTGCGCCTACTTAGCTCTGCCGCGATTGCAAACATTCAGGCGTGGCAGCTAGATAGACTGGTCCCCGTACTACACTGCCAACGGACTGGGTATATCTGCTTCCCGTTCTTCTCACCTGAGTGCTACTGATTCCAGCTTTGACGGTTACACTCTACTCAACCGGAACAATAAATTGAACTTCAAGTTATGGTTCTATGTGAAAGTGTTGAGAACTAGAGCTCAGTTGTTTGGCATGCCACCACTGTCCATCCAGCACTATGGATGGCACTGCCTACCTCTGGCGCTAATTAGTACACGATTGTGTTCAGCCGCATGACCTCTGCCGGGAACACTCAGAATGAGGTTCTGAGTTATTGCAACATAGGAGCGTTTCACTCCTTTCAAGGATTCTTAGGAAGAATTTCGGAATCTTGCTGACGGCAGGTCTCCGGCGGTTCCGGGTGAACATCTCCTTGTAAATCTCCCGTGGTTTCTTGTACACCCGTGAAGTTTGGCCAGGTCATGCAGTTTGCATTGCTTCTCAATTGCGCCTGCCTAGCTCTGCCGCGGTTGCAAACATTCAGGCATGGAAGCCAGATAGGCTGGTCCCCATAGGACACTACCAGCGGACTGGGTATATCTGCTTCCCGTTCTTCTCACCTGAGTGCTACTGATTCCAGATTTGACGGCTACACTCTACTTAATCGGAGCAGTAAGTTGAACCTCAACTGATGGCATTTTGTGAAAGTGTTGAGAACTAGAGCTCAGTTGTTTGGCACGCCACCACTGTCCATCGAGAGCTATGGAATACACTGCCTACATCTGGCTCTAATTAGTCCACGGTTGTGTTCAGCCGAATGACCTCTGCCGGGAACACTCAGAATCAGTTTCTGAGTTATTGCAACATAGGAGCGTTTCACTGCTTTCAAGGCTTCTTAGGAAGAATTCCGGCATCTTGCTGCCGGCAGGCCTCCGACTGTTCCGGTGAACATCTCCTTGTAAATCCCCCGAGGTTTCCTGTACACCCGTGAAATTTGGCCAGGTTATGCAGTTTGCATTGCTGCATAATTGCGCCGGCCTAGCTCTGCCTCGGTTGCAAACATTCAGGTGTGGGAGCCATTTAGGCTTGTCCCCGTAGGACCCTGCCAGCGGACTGGGTATATCTGCTTCCCGTTCTTCTCACCTGAGTGCTACTTATTCCAGCTTTGACGGCTACACTCTACTCAACCCGAGTAGGGAGTTGAACCTCAACTGATGGCACTTTGTGAAAGTGTTGAGAACTAGAGCTCCGTTGCTTGGCACGCCACCACTGTCCATCCAGTACTATGGACATCACTGCCTACATCTGGCTCTAATTAGTCCATGTTTGTGTTCAGCCGCATGATCTCTGCCGGGAACACTCAGAACAGTTTCTGAGTTATTGCAACATAGGAGCGTTTCACTGCTTTCAAGGTTTCTTGTGAAGAATTCTGGAACTTTGCTGGCGTCAGGCCTCCGACTGTTCCGGGTGAACATCTCCTTGTAAATCCCCGTTGGTTTCTTGTACACCCCTGAAATTTGGTCAGGTTATGCAGTTTGCATGTCTGCACAATTGTGACTACCTAGCTCTGCCGGGGTTGCAAACATTCAGGCGTGGCAGCCAGATAGGCTGGTCCCCGTAGAACACTGCCAGCGGACAGGGTATATCTGCTTCCCGTTCTTTTACCTGAGTGTACTAATTTCAGCTTTGGGGGCTACAGTCTACTCATCCGGAGCAGTAAGTTGAACCTCAACTGATGGCACTTTGTGAAAGTGTTGAGATCTAGAGCTCCGTTGTTTGGCACGCCACCAATGTCCATCCAACAGTATGGACGGCACTGCCTACATCTGGCTCTAAGTAGTCCACGGTTGTTTTCAGTCGAATGACCTCTGCCGCCATCACTCAGAATCACTTTCTGAGTTATTGCAACATAGGAGCATTTAACTGCTTTCAAGGCTTCTTAGGAAGAATTCCAGAATCTTGCTGCCGGCAGGCCTCCCGCTGTTCCTGGTGAACGTCTCCTTGTAAATCCCCCGTGGTTTCTTGAACACCCGTGAAATTTGGCCAGGTTATGCAGTTTGCATTGCTGCACAATTGTGCTAGACTAGCTCTGCCGCAGTTGCAAACATTCAGTCGTGGCAGCCACATAGGCTGGTCCCGGTAGGACACTGCCAGCGGACTGGTTATATCGGCTTCCCGTTCTTCTCACCTGAGTGCTACTGAGTGCAGCTTTGGCGTCTACACTCTACTTATCCGCATCTGTACGCTGAACCTCAACTTATGGCACTTTGTGAAAGTGTTGAGAACTAGAGCTCAGTTGTTTGGCACGCCACCACTGTCCATCCAGCACTATGGACGGCACTGCCTACATCTGGCTCTAATTAGTCCACGGTTGGGTTCAGCCGAATGACCTCTGCCGGGAACACTCAGAATGAGGTTCTGAGATACTGCAACATAGGAGCGTTTCACTGCTTTCAAGGCTTCTTAGGAAGAATTCAGGAATCTTGCTGCTGGCAGGCTTCCGGCTGTTCCAGGTGAACATCTCCTGGTAAATCCCAAGTGGTTTCTTGTACACCTGTGAAATTTGGCCAGGTTATGCAGTTTGCATTGCTGCACAATTGCGCCTGCATAGCTCTGCCGCGGTTGCAAACATTCAGGCGAGGCAGCCAGATATTCTGGTCCCCGTAGGACACTGCCAGCTGACTGGGTATATCTGCTTCCCGTTCTTCTCACCTGAGTGCTACTGATTCCAGCTTTGACGGATACACTCTACTCAACCGGAGCAGTAAGTTGAACCTCAACTTATGGCACTTTGTGAAAGTGTTAAGAACTAGAGCTCAGTTGTTTGGCACGCCACCACTCTCCATCCAGCACAATGGAAGGCACTGCCTACATCTGGCTCTAATTAGTCCATGGTTGTGTTCAGCCGAATGACCTCTGCCGGGAACAATCAGAATGAGGTTATGAGTTACTGCAACATAGGAGCGTTTCAGTGCTTTCTAGGCTTCTTAGAAAGAATTCCGGAATGTTGCTGCCTGCAGGCCACAAGCTGTTCCGGGTGAACATCTCCTTGTAAATCCTCCGTGGTTTCTTGTACACACGTGAAATTTGGCCAGGTTATGCAGTTTGCATTGCTGCACAATTGTGCTAGACTAGCTCTGCCGCAATTGCAAACATTCAGGCGTGGCAGCCAGATAGGCTGGTCCCCGTGGGACACTGCCAGCAGACTGTGTATATCTGCTTCCCGTTCTTCTCACCTGAGTGCTACTGATTCCAGCTTTGACGGCTACACTCTACTCAACCGGTTCAGTTAGTTGAACCTCAACTGATGGCACTTTGTGAAAGTGTTGAGAACTAGAGCTCAGTTGTTTGGCACGCCACCACTGTCCATCCAGCACTATGGACGGCACTGCACACATCTGATTCTAATTACTCCACCGTTGTGTTCAGCCAAATGTTCTCTGCCGGGAACACTCAGAATGAGGTTCTGAGTTATTGCAACATTGGAGCGTTTCACTGCTTTCAAGGCTTCTTAGGAAGAATTCCGGAATCTTGCTGCTGGCAGGCCTCCGGCTGTTCCGGGTGAACATCTCCTTGTAAATCCACCGTGGTTGCTTGTACACCCGTGAAATTTGGCCAGGTTATGCAGTTTGCATTGCTGCACAATTGCGCCTGCCTAGCTCTGCCGTTGTTACGAACATTCAGGCGTGGCAGCCAGATAGGCTGGTCCCCTAGGACACTGCCAGCGGTCTGGGTAAATCTGCTGCCCGTACTTTTCACCTGATTGCTACTGATTCCAGCATTGACGGCTAAACTCTACTCAACTGGTGCAGTAAGTGGAACCACAACTTATGTCAATTTGTGAAAGTGTTGAGAACTAGAGCTCAGTTGTTTGGCACGCCACCAATGTCCATCCAGCACTATGGACAGCACTGCCTACATCTGGCTCTAATTAGTCCATGGTTGTGTTCAGTCGAATGACCTCTGCCGGGAACACTCAGAATCAGTTTCTGAGTTATTGCAACATAGGAGCATTTAACTGCTTTCAAGGCTTCTTAGGAAGAATTCCGGAATATTGGTGCCGCGAGGCCTCCAGCTGTACCGTGTGAACGTCTCCTTGTAAATCCCCCGTGGTTTCTTGTACACCCGTTAAATTTGGCCAGGTTATGCAGTTTGCATTGCTGCACAATTGAGCCTGCCTAGCTCTGCCGCGGTTGCAAACATTCAGGCGTGGCGGCCAGATATTCTGGTCGCCGTAGGAATCTGCCCGCGGACTGGGTATATTTGCTTCCCGTTCTTCTCACCTGAGTGCTACTGATTCCAGCTTTGACGGCTACACTCTACTCAACCGGAGCATGAAGTTGAACCTCAACTGATGGCACTTTGTGAAAGTGTTGAGAACTAGAGCTCAGTTGTTTGGCACTCCACCATTGTTCATCTAACACTATGGACGGCACTGCCCACATGTGGCTATAATTAGTCCACGGTTGTGTTCAGCCGAATGACCTCTGCCGCGAACAATCAGAATGAGGTTATGAGTTACTGCAACATAGGAGCGTTTCAGTGCTTTCAAGACTTCTTAGGAAGAATTCCGGAATGTTGCTGCCGGCAGGAAAATTCTGTTCCCGGTGAACATCTCCTTGTAAATCCTCCGTGGTTTCTTGTACACACGTGAAATTTGGCCAGGTTATGCAGTTTGCATTGCTGCACAATAGCGCCTGCCTATCTCTGCCGCGGTTGCAAACCTTCAGGCGAGACAGCCAGATAGGCTGGTCCCGGTAGAACACTGCCAGCGGACTGGGTATATCGGCTTCCCGTTCTTCTCACCTGAGTGCTACTGATTCCAGGTTTAACGGCTACACTCTATTCAACCGCAGCAGTAAGCTGAACCTCAACTTACGGCACTTTGTGAAGGTGTTGAGAACTAGAGCTCAGTTGTTTGGCACGCCAGAACTGTCCATCCAGCACTATGGACGGCACTGCCTACATCTGGCTCTAATTAGTCCACGGTTGTGTTCATCCGAATGACCTCTGCCTGGAACACTCAGAATGAAGTTCTGAGATATTGCAACATAGGAACGTTTCACTGCTTTCAAGGCTTCTTAGGAAAAATTCAGGAATCTTGCTGGAGCCATGCCTCCGACTGTTCCGGGTGAACATCTCCTGGTAAATCCCCCGTGGTTTCTTGTACACCCGTGAAATTTGGCCAGGTTATGCAGTTTGCATTGCTGCACAATTGCGCCTGCCTAGCTCTGCCGCGGTTGCAATCATTCAGGCGTGGCAGCCAGATAGGCTGGTCCCCGTAGGACACTGCCAGGGGACTGGGTATATTTGCTTCCCGTTCTTCTCACCTGAGTGCTACTGATTCCAGCTTTGATGGCTACACTCTACTCAACCGGATCATTAAGTTGAACCTCAACTGATGGCACTTTGTGAAAGTGTTGAGAACTAGAGCTCAGTTGTTTGGCACCCCACCACTGTCCATCCAGCACTATGGACGGCACTCCCTACATCTGGCTCTAATTAGTCCACGGTTGTGTTCAGTCGAATGACCTCTGCCGGGAACACTCAGAATCAGTTTCTGAGTTATTGCAACATAGGAGCATTTAACTGCTTTCAAGGCTTCTTAGGAAGAATTCCGGAATCTTGGTGCCGGCAGGCCTCCAGCAGTTCCGGGTGAACGTCTCCTTGTAAATGCAAACGTGGTTTCTTGAACACTCGTGAAATTTGTCCAGGTTATTCAGTTTGCATTGCTGCACAATGACGCCTGCCTAGCTCTGCCTCGTTTACAAACATTCAGGCGTGCCAGCCAGATAGGCTGGACCCCGTAGGACACTGCCAGCTGACTGGGTATGACGGCTGCCCGATCTTCTCACCTGAGTGCTACTGTTTCCAGCTTTGACAGCTATACTCTGCTGAACCTGAGCAGTAAGTTGAACCTCAACTTATGGCACTTTGTGAAAGTGTTGAGAACTAGAGCTCAGTTGTTTGGCACGCCACCAGTGTCCATCCAGCACTATGGACGGCATTGCCTACCTCTGGCTCTAATTAGTCCAAGGTTGTGTTCAGCCGCATGACCTATGCCGGGAACACTCAGAATCAGTTTCTTAGTTATTGAAACATAGGAGCGTTTCACTGCTTTCAAGGCTTCTTAGGAAGAATTTCGGAATCTTGCTGCCGGCAGGCCTCCAGGTGTTCCGGGTGAAGATCTCCTTGTATATCCCCCGTGGTTTCTTGTACACCCGTGAAATTTGGCCAGCTTATGCTGTTTGCATTGCTGCACAATTACGCCTGCCTAGCTCTGCCGCGGTTACAAACATTCAGGTGTGACAGCTAGATAGGCTGGTCCCCGTAGTACACTGCAAGCAGACTGGGTATATCTGCTTCCCGTTCTTGTCACCTGAGTGCTACTGATTCCAGCTTTGACGGCTACACTCTACTCAACCGCAGCAGTAAGCTGAACCTCAACTTATGGCACTTTGTGAAAGTGTTGAGAACTAGAGCTTAGTTGTTTGGCACGCCACCACGCTCCATCTAGCACTATGTACAGCACTGCTTACATCTTGCTCTAATTAGTCCATGGTTGTGTTCAGCCGAATGACCTCTGCCGGGAACACTCAGAATGAGATTGTGAGTTATTGCAACATAGGAGCGTTTCACTTCTTTCAAGAATTCTTAGGAAGAATTCCATAACCGTGCTGCCGGCACGCCTCCTGCTGTTCCGTGTGAACATCTAATTTTAAATCACCGGTGGTTTCTTATACTCCCGTGAAATTTGGCCAGGTTACGCAGTTTGCATTGCTGCACAATTGTGCCAGCCTAGCTCTGCCGCAGTTGCAAACATTCAGGCGTGGCAGCCACATAGGCTGGTCCCGGTAGGACACTGCCAGCGGACTGGTTATATCGGCTTCCCGTTCTTCTCACCTGAGTGCTACTGAGTACAGCTTTGGCGTCTACACTCTACTCATCCGCATCTGTACGCTGAACCTCAACTTATGGCACTTTGTGAAAGTGTTGAGAACTAGAGCTCAGTTGTTTGGCACGCCACCACTGTCCATCCAGCACTATGGACGGCACTGCCTACATCTGGCTCTAATTAGTCCACGGTTGGGTTCAGCCGAATGACCTCTGCCGGGAACACTCTGAATGAGGTTCTGAGATATTGCAACATAGGAGCGTTTCACTGCTTTCAAGGCTTCTTAGGAAGAATTCAGGAATCTTGCTGCTGGCAGGCTTCCGGCTGTTCCAGGTGAACATCTCCTGGTAAATCCCAAGTGGTTTCTTGTACACCTGTGAAATTTGGCCAGGTTATGCAGTTTGCATTGCTGCACAATTGCGCCTGCATAGCTCTGCCGCGGTTGCAAACATTCAGGCGAGGCAGCCAGATATTCTTGTCCCCGTAGGACACTGCCAGCTGACTGGGTATATCTGCTTCCCGTTCTTCTCACCTGAGTGCTACTGATTCCAGCTTTGACGGATACACTCTACTCAACCGGAGCAGTAAGTTGAACCTCAACTTATGGCACTTTGTGAAAGTGTTGAGAACTAGAGCTCAGTTGTTTGGCACGCCACCACTCTCCATCCAGCACTATGGAAGGCACTGCCTACATCTGGCTCTAATTAGTCCATGGTTGTGTTCAGCCGAATGACCTCTGCCGGGCATAATCAGAATGAGGTTATGAGTTACTGCAACATAGGAGCGTTTCAGTGCTTTCTAGGCTTCTTAGGAAGAATTCCGGAATGTTGCTGCCGGCAGGCCACAAGCTGTTCCGGGTGAACATCTCCTTGTAAATCCTCCGTGGTTTCTTGTACACACGTGAAATTTGGCCAGGTTATGCAGTTTGCATTGCTGCACAATTGTGCTAGACTAGCTCTGCAGCAATTGCAAACATTCAGACGTGGCAGCCAGATAGGCTGGTCCCCGTGGGACACTGCCAGCAGACTGTGTATATCTGCTTCCCGTTCTTCTCTGAGTGCTACTGATTCCAGCTTTGACGGCTACACTCTACTCAACCGGTTCAGTTAGTTGAACCTCAACTGATGGCACTTTGGGAAAGTGTTGAGAACTACAGCTCAGTTGTTTGGCACGCCACCACTGTCCATCCAGCACTATGGACGGCACTGCACACATCTGGTTCTAATTACTCCACCGTTGTGTTCAGCCAAATGTTCTCTGCCGGGAACACTCAGAATGAGGTTCTGAGTTATTGCAACATTGGAGCGTTTCACTGCTTTCAAGGCTTCTTAGGAAGAATTCCGGAATCTTGCTGCTGGCAGGCCTCCGGCTGTTCCGGGTGAACATCTCCTTGTAAATCCACCGTGGTTGCTTGTACACCCGTGAAATTTGGCCAGGTTATGCACTTTGCATTGCTGCACAATTGCGCCTGCCTAGCTCTGCCGTTGTTACGAACATTCAGGCGTGGCACCCAGATAGGCTGGTCCCCGTAGGACAGTGCCAGCGGTCTGGGTAAATCTGCTGCCCGTACTTTTCACCTGATTGCTACTGATTCCAGCATTGACGGCTAAACTCTACTCAACTGGAGCAGTAAGTGTAACCACAACTTATGTCAATTTGTGAAAGTGTTGAGAACTAGAGCTCAGTTGTTTGGCACGCCACCAATGTCCATCCAGCACTATGGACGGCACTGCCTACATCTGGCTCTAATTAGTCCACGGTTGTGTTCAGTCGAATGACCTCTGCCGGGAACACTCAGAATCAGTTTCTGAGTTATTGCAACATAGGAGCATTTAACTGCTTTCAAGGCTTCTTAGGAAGAATTCCGGAATATTGGTGCCGCGAGGCCTCCAGCTGTTCCGTGTGAACGTCTCCTTGTAAATCCCCCGTGGTTTCTTGTACACCCGTTAAATTTGGCCAGGTTATGCAGTTTGCATTGCTGCACAATTGAGCCTGCCTAGCTCTGCCGCGGTTGCAAACATTCAGGCGTGGCGGCCAGATATGCTGGTCCCCGTAGGACACTGCCAGGGGACTGGGTATATTTGCTTCCCGTTCTTCTCACGTAGGTGCTACTGATTCCAGCTTTGACGGCTACACTCTACTCAACCGGAGCATGAAGTTGAACCTCAACTGATGGCACTTTGTGAAAGTGTTGAGAACTAGAGCTCAGTTGTTTGGCACGCCACCACTGTTCATCTAACACTATGGATGGCACTGCCCACATGTGGCTATAATTAGTCCACGGTTGTGTTCAGCCGAATGACCTCTGCCGCGAACAATCAGAATGAGGTTATGAGTTACTGCAACATAGGAGCGTTTCAGTGCTTTCAAGACTTCTTAGGAAGAATTCCGGAATGTTACTGCCGGCAGGAAAAATCTGTTCCCGGTGAACATCTCCTTGTAAATCCTCCGTGGTTTCTTGTACACACGTGAAATTTGGCCAGGTTATGCAGTCTGCATTGCTGCACAATAGCGCCTGCCTATCTCTGCCCCGGTTGCAAACCTTCAGGCGAGGCAGCCAGATAGGCTGGTCCCGGTAGAACACTGCCAGCGGACTGGGTATATCGGCTTCCCGTTCTTCTCACCTGAGTGCTACTGATTCCAGGTTTAACGGCTACACTCTATTCAACCGCAGCAGTAAGCTGAACCTCAACTTACGGCACTTTGTGAAGGTGTTGAGAACTAGAGCTCAGTTGTTTGGCACGCCAGAACTGTCCATCCAGCACTATGGACGGCACTGCCTACATCTGGCTCTAATTAGTCCACGGTTGTGTTCATCCGAATGACCTCTGCCTGGAACACTCAGAATGAAGTTCTGAGATATTGCAACATAGGAACGTTTCACTGCTTTCAAGGCTTCTTAGGAAAAATTCAGGAATCTTGCTGGAGCCATGCCTCCGACTGTTCCGGGTGAACATCTCCTGGTAAATCCCCCGTGGTTTCTTGTACACCCGTGAAATTTGGCCAGGTTATGCAGTTTGCATTGCTGCACAATTGCGCCTGCCTAGCTCTGCCGCGGTTGCAATCATTCAGGCGTGGCAGCCAGATATTCTTGTCCCCGTAGGACACTGCCAGGGGACTGGGTATATTTGCTTCCCGTTCTTCTCACCTGAGTGCTACTGATTCCAGCTTTGATGGCTACACTCTACTCAACCGGATCATTAAGTTGAACCTCAACTGATGGCACTTTGTGAAAGTGTTGAGAACTAGAGCTCAGTTGTTTGGCACCCCACCACTGTCCATCCAGCACTATGGACGGCACTCCCTACATCTGGCTCTAATTAGTCCACGGTTGTGTTCAGTCGAATGACCTCTGCCGGGAACACTCAGAATCAGTTTCTGAGTTATTGCAACATAGGAGCATTTAACTGCTTTCAAGGCTTCTTAGGAAGAATTCCGGAATCTTGGTGCCGGCAGGCCTCCAGCAGTTCCGGGTGAACGTCTCCTTGTAAATGCAAACGTGGTTTCTTGAACACTCGTGAAATTTGTCCAGGTTATTCAGTTTGCATTGCTGCACAATGACGCCTGCCTAGCTCTGCCTCGTTTACAAACATTCAGGCGTGCCAGCCAGATAGGCTGGACCCCGTAGGACACTGCCAGCTGACTGGGTATGACGGCTGCCCGATCTTCTCACCTGAGTGCTACTGTTTCCAGCTTTGACAGCTATACTCTGCTGAACCTGAGCAGTAAGTTGAACCTCAACTTATGGCACTTTGTGAAAGTGTTGAGAACTAGAGCTCAGTTGTTTGGCACGCCACCAGTGTCCATCCAGCACTATGGACGGCATTGCCTACCTCTGGCTCTAATTAGTCCAAGGTTGTGTTCAGCCGCATGACCTATGCCGGGAACACTCAGAATCAGTTTCTTAGTTATTGCAACATAGGAGCGTTTCACTGCTTTCAAGGCTTCTTAGGAAGAATTTCGGAATCTTGCTGCCGGCAGGCCTCCAGGTGTTCCGGGTGAAGATCTCCTTGTATATCCCCCGTGGTTTCTTGTACACCCGTGAAATTTGGCCAGCTTATGCTGTTTGCATTGCTGCACAATTACGCCTGCCTAGCTCTGCCGCGGTTACAAACATTCAGGCGTGACAGCTAGATAGGCTGGTCCCCGTAGTACACTGCCAGCAGACTGGGTATATCTGCTTCCCGTTCTTCTCACCTGAGTGCTACTGATTCCAGCTTTGACGGCTACACTCTACTCAACCGCAGCAGTAAGCTGAACCTCAACTTATGGCACTTTGTGAAAGTGTTGAGAACTAGAGCTTAGTTGTTTGGCACGCCACCACGCTCCATCTAGCACTATGTACAGCACTGCTTACATCTTGCTCTAATTAGTCCATGGTTGTGTTCAGCCGAATGACCTCTGCCGGGAACACTCAGAATGAGATTGTGAGTTATTGCAACATAGGAGCGTTTCACTTCTTTCAAGAATTCTTAGGAAGAATTCCATAACCGTGCTGCCGGCACGCCTCCTGCTGTTCCGTGTGAACATCTAATTTTAAATCACCGGTGGTTTCTTATACTCCCGTGAAATTTGGCCAGGTTACGCAGTTTGCATTGCTGCACAATTGTGCCAGCCTAGCTCTGCCGCAGTTGCAAACATTCAGGCGTGGCAGCCACATAGGCTGGTCCCGGTAGGACACTGCCAGCGGACTGGTTATATCGGCTTCCCGTTCTTCTCAACTGAGTGCTACTGAGTACAGCTTTGGCGTCTACACTCTACTCATCCGCATCTGTACGCTGAACCTCAACTTATGGCACTTTGTGAAAGTGTTGAGAACTAGAGCTCAGTTGTTTGGCACGCCACCACTGTCCATCCAGCACTATGGACGGCACTGCCTACATCTGGCTCTAATTAGTCCACGGTTGGGTTCAGCCGAATGACCTCTGCCGGGAACACTCTGAATGAGGTTCTGAGATATTGCAACATAGGAGCGTTTCACTGCTTTCAAGGCTTCTTAGGAAGAATTCAGGAATCTTGCTGCTGGCAGGCTTCTGGCTGTTCCAGGTGAACATCTCCTGGTAAATCCCAAGTGGTTTCTTGTACACCTGTGAAATTTGGCCAGGTTATGCAGTTTGCATTGCTGCACAATTGCGCCTGCATAGCTCTGCCGCGGTTGCAAACATTCAGGCGAGGCAGCCAGATATTCTTGTCCCCGTAGGACACTGCCAGCTGACTGGGTATATCTGCTTTCGTTCTTCAACCTGAGTGCTACTGATTCCAGCTTTGTCAGCTACACTCTACTCAACCGGAGCAGTAAGTTGAACCTCAACTTATGGCACTTTGTGAAAGGGTTGAGAACTAGGGCTCAGTTGTTTGGCACGCCACCACTCTCCATCGAGCACTATGGACGGCACTGCATACATCTGCCTCTAATGAGTCCACGGTTGTGTTCAGCCGAATAACCTCTGCCGGGAACACTCAGAATGAGGTTCTGAGTTACTGCAACTTAGGATAGTTTCACTGCTTTCAAGGCTTCTTAGCAAGGATTACGGAATCTTGCTGCCGGCAGGCCTCCGGCTGTTCGGGGTGAACATTTCCTTGTAAATCCCCCGTGGTTTCTTGTACAATCGTGCAATTTGGCCAGGTTATGCTGTTTGCATTGCTGCACAATTGCGCCTGCCTAGCTCTGCCCCGCTTGCAAACATTCAGGCGTGGCAGTCAGATAGGCTGGTCCCCGTAGGACACTGCCAGCGGACTGGGTATATCTGCTTCCCGTTCTTCTCACCTGAGTGCTACTGATTCCAGCTTTGACCGCTACACTCTACTCAACCGGAGCAGTAAGTTGAACCTCAACTTATGTCCCTTTGTGAAAGTGTTGAGAACTAGAGCGCAATTGTTTGGCAAGCCACCACTCTCCACCCAGCACTATGGACGGCACTGCCTACATCTGGCTCTAATTAGTGCAAGGTTGTGTTCAGCCGAATGACCTCTGCCGGGAACACTCAGAATGAGGTTCTGAGTTATTGCAACATAGGAGCGTTTTACTGCTTTCCAGGTTTCTTAGGAAGGATTATGGAATCTTGCTGCCGGCAGGCCTCCGGCTTTTCGGGGTCAACATGTCCTTGTATATCCCCCCTGGTTTCTTGTACTCCCGTGAAATTTGGCCAGGTTATGCAGTTTGCATTGCTGCACAATTGCTCCTGCCTAGCTATGCCGCGGTAGCAAACATTCAGGCGTGGCACCCAGAAAGGTTGGTCCCCGTAGGACACTGCCAGCGGACTGGGTATATCTGCTTCCTGTTCTTCTCACCTGAGTGCTACTGATTCCAGCTTTGACGGCTACACTCTACTCAACCGGAGCAGGAAGTTGAACCTCAACTTATGGCACTTTGTGAAACTGTTGAACACTAGAGCTCAGTTTTTTGGCACTCCAACACTGTCCATGCAGCACTATGGACGGCAATCTCTACATCTGGCTCTAATTAGTCCACGGTTGTGTTCAGCTGAATGCCCTCTTCCGGGAACACTCAGAATGTGGTTCTTATTTGTTGCAACATAGGAGCGTTTCACTGCTTTCAAGGCTTCTTAGGAAGAATGACGGAATCTTGCTGCCGGCATGGCTCCGGCTGTTCCGGGTGAACATCTCCTTGTAAATCCAACGTGGTTTCTTGAACAACCGTGAAATTTAGCCACGTTATGCGGTTTGCATTGGTGCACAATTGCGCCTGCCTAGCTCTGCCGCGGTTGCATTCAGGCATGGCAGCCAGATAGGCTGATCAAAATAGGACACTGACGGTGGACTGGGTATATCTGCTTACGGTTCTTCTCACCTGAGTGCTACTGATTCCAGCTTTGACGGCTAAACTCTACTCAACCGGAGCAGTAAGTTGAACCTAAACTTATGGTACTTTGTGAAAGTGTTGAGAACTAGAGCTCAGTTGTTTGGCACGCCACCACAGTCCATGCAGCACTATGGACGGCACTGCATACATCTGGCTCTAATTAGTCCACAGTTGTGTTCAGCCGAATGACCTCTGCAGGGAACACTCAGAATGAGGTTCTGAGTTATTGCAACATAGGAGCGTTTCACTGCTTTCAAGGCTTCTTAGTAAGAATTCCGGAATCTTGTTGCCGGCAGACCTCCATCTGTTCCGGGTGAACTTCTCCATGTAAAAACCCGGGGGTTTCTTGTACACCCGTGAAATTTGGCCAAGTTATGCAGTTTGCATTGCTGCACAATTGCGCCTGCCTAGCTCTGCCGGGGTTGCAAACATTCAGGCATGGCAGCCACATCGGCTGGTCCCCATAGGTCACTGCCAGCGGACTGGGTATATCTGCTTCCCGTTCTTCTCACCTGAGTGCTACTGATTCCTGCTTTGACGGCTACACTCTACTCAACCGGAGTAGTAAGTTGAACCTCAACTTATGGCACTTTGTGAAAGTGTTGAGAACTAGAGCTCAGTTGTTTGGCATGCCACCACTGTCCATCCAGCACTATGGACGGCACTGCCTACACCTGGCTCTAATTAGTCCACAGTTGTGTTCACCCGAATGACCTCTGCCGGGAACACTCAGAATGAGTTTCTGAGTTATTGCAACATAGGAGCGTTTCAGTGCTTTCAAGCTTCTTAGGAAGAATTCCGCAATCTTGCTGCGGGCAGGCCTCCGACTGTTCCGGGTTAACATCTCCTTGTAAATCCCCCGTGGTTTCTTGTACACCCGTGAAATTTGGCCAGGTTATGCAGTTTGCATTGCTGCACAATTGCGCCTGCCTACCTCTGCCACAGTTGCAAATATTCAGGCGTGGCAGCCAGATAGGCTGGTGCCCGTAGGACACTGCCCCCGGACTGGGTATATCTGCTTCCCGTTCTTCTCACCTGAGTGCTACTGATTCCAGCTTTGACGGCTACACTCTACTCACCCGGAGCAGTAAGTTGAACCTCAACTTATGGCACTTTGTGAAAGTGTTGAGAACTAGAGCTCAGTTGTATGGTACGCCACCACTGTCCATCCAGCACTATGGAAGGCACTGCCTACATCTCGCTCTAGTTAGTCCACGGTTTTGTTCAGCCGAATGACCTCTGCCGGGAACACCCAGAATGAGGTTTTGAGTTATTGCAACATAGGCGCGTTTCACTGCTTTCAAGGCTTCTTAGGTAGAATTCTGGAATGTTGCTGGTGGCATGCCTCCGGCTGTTCCGGGTGAACATCTCCTTGTAAATTCCCGGTAGTTTCTTGTATACCCGTGAAATTTGGCCAGGTTATGCAGTTTGTATTGCTGGACAATTGCGCCTCCCTAGCTATGACGCTGTTGCAAACATTCAGGCGTGGCAGCCACATACGCTGTCCCCGTAGGACACTGCCAGCGGACTGGGTATATCTGCTTCCCGTTCTTCTCCCCTGAGTGCTACTGATTCTAGCTTTCACGGCTATAGTCTACTCAACCGGAGCAGTAAGTTGAACCTCAACTCATGGCACTTTGTGAAAGTGTTGAGAACTAGAGCTCAGTTGTTTGGCATGCCTCCACTCTCCATCCAGCACTATGGACGGCACTGCCTACATCTCGCTCTAATTAGTCCACGGTTGTGTTCAGCCGAATGACCTCTGCCGGCGGACTGGGTATATCTGCTTCCTGTTCTTCTCACTTGAGTGCTACTGATTCCAGCTTTGACGGCTACACTCTACTCAACCGGAGCAGGAAGTTGAACCTCAACTTATGGCACTTTGTGAAACTGTTGAACACTAGAGCTCAGTGTTTTGGCACGCCAACACTGTCCATGCAGCACTATGGACGGCACTGTCTACATCTGGCTCTAATTAGTCCACGGTTGTGTTCAGCTGAATGCCCTCTTCCGAGAACACTCAGAATGTGGTTCTTAGTTGTTGCAACATAGGAGCGTTTCACTGCTTTCAAGGCTTCTTAGGAAGAATTCCGGAATCTTGCTGCCGGCATGGCTCCAGCTGTTCCGGGTGAACATCTCCTTGTAAATCCAACGAGGTTTCTTGAACAACCGTGAAATTTAGCCACGTTATGCGGTTTGCATTGGTGCACAATTGCGCCTGCCTAGCTCTGCCGCGGTTGCATTCAGGCATGGCAGCCAGATAGGCTGATCAAAATAGGACACTGCCAGTGGACTGGGTATATCTGCTTACCGTTCTTCTCACCTGAGTGCTACTGATTCCAGCTTTGACGGCTACACTCTACTCACCCGGAGCAGTAAGTTGAACCTCAACTTATGGCACTTTGTGAAAGTGTTGACAACTAGAGCTCAGTTGTTTGGCACGCCACCACTGTCCATCCAGCACTATGGAACGCACAGCATACATCTGGCTCTAATTAGTCCACGGTTGTGTTCAGCCGAATGACCTCTGCCGGGAACACTCAGAATGAGGTTTTGAGATATTGCAACATAGGAGCGTTTCACTGCTTTCAAGGCTTCTTAGGAAGAATTCCGGAATGTTGCTGGGGGCATGCCTCCGGCTGTTCCGGGTGAACATCTCCTTGTAAATTCCCCGTATTTTCTTGTATATCCGTGAAATTTGGCCAGGTTATGCAGTTTGTATTGCTGCACAATTGCGCCTCCCTAGCTATGACGCGGTTGCAAACATTCAGGCGTGGCAGCCAGATAGGCTGTCCCCGTAGGACACTGCCAGCGGACTGGGTATATCTGCTTCCCGTTCTTTTCCTCTGAGTGCTACTGATTCTAGCTTTGACGGCAACACTCTACTCAAACGGAGCAGTAAGTTGAACCTCAACTCATGGCACTTTGTGAAAGTGTTGAGAACTAGAGCTCAGTTGTTTGGCATGCCTCCACTCTCTATCCAGCACTATGGACGGCACTGCCTACATCTCGCTCTAATTAGTCCACCGTTGTGTTCAGCCGAATGACCTCTGCCGGGAACACTCAGAATGAGGTTCTGAGTTATTGCAACATAGGAGCGTTTCACTGCTTTCAAGGCTTCTTAGGAAGAATTCCGGAATGTTGCTGGCGGCATAGCTCCGGCTGTTCCAGGTGAACATCTCCATGTAAATCCCCCGTGGTTTCTTGTACACCCTTGAAATTTGGCCAGGTTATGCAGTTTACATTGCTAAACAATTGCGCATGCCTACCTCTGCCGCGGTTGCAAACATTCAGGCGTGGCAGCCAGATGAGCTGGTCCCCGTAGGACACTGGCAGCGGACTGGGTATATGTGCTTCCAGTTCTTCTCACCAGAGTGCTACTGATTCCAGCTTTGACGGCTACACTCTACTCAACCGGAGCTGTAAGTTGCAACTCAACTTAGGGCAATTTGTGAAAGTGTTGAGAACTAGAGCTCAGTTGTTTGGCACGCCACCACTGTCCATCCATCACTATGGACCGCACTGCCTACATCTGGCTCTAATTAGTCCAAGGTTGTGTTCAGCCGAATGACCTCTGCCGGGAACACTCAGAAGGAGGTTCTGAGTTATTGCAACATAGGAGCGTTTCACTGCTTTAAAGGCTTCTTTGGAAGAATTCATCAATCTTGCTTCCCGCAGGACTCCTAATGTACCCGGTGAACATCTCCTTGTAAATCCCCCGTGGTTTCTTGTACACCCGTGAAATTTGGCCAGGTGATGCAGTTTGCATTGGTGCACAATTGCGCCTCCCTAGCTCTGCCTTGGTTGCAAACATTCAGGCGTGGCAGTCAGATAGGCTGGTCCACGTAGGACACTGCCAGCGGACTGGGTATATCTTCTTCCCGTTCTTCTCATCTGTGTACTACTGATTCCAGCTTTGACGACTACACTCTACTCAACAGGAGTAGTAAGTTGAACCTCAACTTATGGCACTTTGTGAAAGTGTTGAGAACTAGAGCTCAGTTGTTTGGCACGCCACCACTGTCCAGCACTATGGACGGCACTGCCTACACTTGGCTCTATTTAGTCCACGGTTGTGTTCAGCCGAATGACCTCTGCCGGGAACACTCAGAATGAGGTTCTGAGTTGTTGCAACATAGGAGCGTTTCACTCCTCTCAAGGCTTCTTAGGAAGAATTCCGCAATGTTGGTTCTGGCAGGCCTCCAGGTGTTCCGGGTGAACATCTCCTTGAAAATCCCCGTGGTTTCTTGTACACCCGTGAAATTTGGCCAGGTTATGCAGTTTGCATTGCTGCACAATTGCGCCTGCCTAGCTCTGCCGTTGTTACGAACATTCAGGCGTGGCAGCCAGATAGGCTGGTCCCCTAGGACACTGCCAGCGGTCTGGGTAAATCTGCTGCCCGTACTTTTCACCTGATTGCTACTGATTCCAGCATTGACGGCTAAACTCTACTCAACTGGTGCAGTAAGTGGAACCACAACTTATGTCAATTTGTGAAAGTGTTGAGAACTAGAGCTCAGTTGTTTGGCACGCCACCAATGTCCATCCAGCACTATGGACAGCACTGCCTACATCTGGCTCTAATTAGTCCATGGTTGTGTTCAGTCGAATGACCTCTGCCGGGAACACTCAGAATCAGTTTCTGAGTTATTGCAACATAGGAGCATTTAACTGCTTTCAAGGCTTCTTAGGAAGAATTCCGGAATATTGGTGCCGCGAGGCCTCCAGCTGTACCGTGTGAACGTCTCCTTGTAAATCCCCCGTGGTTTCTTGTACACCCGTTAAATTTGGCCAGGTTATGCAGTTTGCATTGCTGCACAATTGAGCCTGCCTAGCTCTGCCGCGGTTGCAAACATTCAGGCGTGGCGGCCAGATATGCTGGTCGCCGTAGGAATCTGCCCGCGGACTGGGTATATTTGCTTCCCGTTCTTCTCACCTGAGTGCTACTGATTCCAGCTTTGACGGCTACACTCTACTCAACCGGAGCATGAAGTTGAACCTCAACTGATGGCACTTTGTGAAAGTGTTGGGAACTAGAGCTCAGTTGTTTGGCACTCCACCATTGTTCATCTAACACTATGGACGGCACTGCCCACATGTGGCTATAATTAGTCCACGGTTGTGTTCAGCCGAATGACCTCTGCCGCGAACAATCAGAATGAGGTTATGAGTTACTGCAACATAGGAGCGTTTCAGTGCTTTCAAGACTTCTTAGGAAGAATTCCGGAATGTTGCTGCCGGCAGGAAAATTCTGTTCCCGGTGAACATCTCCTTGTAAATCCTCCGTGGTTTCTTGTACACACGTGAAATTTGGCCAGGTTATGCAGTTTGCATTGCTGCACAATAGCGCCTGCCTATCTCTGCCGCGGTTGCAAACCTTCAGGCGAGGCAGCCAGATAGGCTGGTCCCGGTAGAACACTGCCAGCGGACTGGGTATATCGGCTTCCCGTTCTTCTCACCTGAGTGTTACTGATTCCAGGTTTAACGGCTACACTCTATTCAACCGCAGCAGTAAGCTGAACCTCAACTTACGGCACTTTGTGAAGGTGTTGAGAACTAGAGCTCAGTTGTTTGGCACGCCAGAACTGTCCATCCAGCACTATGGACGGCACTGCCTACATCTGGCTCTAATTAGTCCACGGTTGTGTTCATCCGAATGACCTCTGCCGGGAACACTCAGAATGAAGTTCTGAGATATTGCAACATAGGAACGTTTCACTGCTTTCACGGCTTCTTAGGAAAAATTCAGGAATCTTGCTGGAGCCATACCTCCGACTGTTCCGGGTGAACATCTCTTGGTAAATCCCCCGTGGTTTCTTGTACACCCGTGAAATTTGGCCAGGTTATGCAGTTTGCATTGCTGCACAATTGCGCCTGCCTAGCTCTGCCGCGATTGCAAACATGCAGGCGTGGCAGTCAGATAGGCTGGTCCCCGAAGGACACTGCCAGCGGACTGGGTATATCTGCTTCCCGTTCTTCTCACCTGAGTGCTACTTATTCCAGCTTTGACGGCTACAATCTACTCACCCGGAGCAGAAAGGTGAACCTCAACTGATGGCACTTTGTGAAAGTGTAGAGAACTAGAGCTCAGTTGTTTGGCACTCCACCACTGTCCATCCAGCACTATGGACGGCCCTGCCTACATCTGGCTCTAATTAGTCCACGGTTCTGTTCAGCCAAATGACCTCTGCCGGGAACACTCAGAATGATGTTCTGAGTTAGTGTAACATAGGAGCATTTCACTTCTTTCAAGGATTCTCAAGAAGATTTCCGGAATCTTGCTTCCGGCAGGCCTCCGTCTCTTCCGGGTGAACATCTCCTCATAAATCCCCCGTGGTTTCTTGTACACCCGTGAAATTTGGCCAGGTGATGCAGTTTGCATTGCTGCACAATTGCTCCTGCCTAGCTATGCCGCGGTAGCAAACATTCAGGCGTGGCACCCAGAAAGGTTGGTCCCCGTAGGACACTGCCAGCGGACTGGGTATATCTGCTTCCTGTTCTTCTCACCTGAGTGCTACTGATTCCAGCTTTGACGGCTACACTCTACTCAACCGGAGCAGGAAGTTGAACCTCAACTTATGGCACTTTGTGAAACTGTTGAACACTAGAGCTCAGTTTTTTGGCACTCCAACACTGTCCATGCAGCACTATGGACGGCAATCTCTACATCTGGCTCTAATTAGTCCACGGTTGTGTTCAGCTGAATGCCCTCTTCCGGGAACACTCAGAATGTGGTTCTTATTTGTTGCAACATAGGAGCGTTTCACTGCTTTCAAGGCTTCTTAGGAAGAATGACGGAATCTTGCTGCCGGCATGGCTCCGGCTGTTCCGGGTGAACATCTCCTTGTAAATCCAACGTGGTTTCTTGAACAACCGTGAAATTTAGCCACGTTATGCGGTTTGCATTGGTGCACAATTGCGCCTGCCTAGCTCTGCCGCGGTTGCATTCAGGCATGGCAGCCAGATAGGCTGATCAAAATAGGACACTGACGGTGGACTGGGTATATCTGCTTACGGTTCTTCTCACCTGAGTGCTACTGATTCCAGCTTTGACGGCTAAACTCTACTCAACCGGAGCAGTAAGTTGAACCTAAACTTATGGTACTTTGTGAAAGTGTTGAGAACTAGAGCTCAGTTGTTTGGCACGCCACCACAGTCCATGCAGCACTATGGACGGCACTGCATACATCTGGCTCTAATTAGTCCACAGTTGTGTTCAGCCGAATGACCTCTGCAGGGAACACTCAGAATGAGGTTCTGAGTTATTGCAACATAGGAGCGTTTCACTGCTTTCAAGGCTTCTTAGTAAGAATTCCGGAATCTTGTTGCTGGCAGACCTCCATCTGTTCCGGGTGAACTTCTCCATGTAAAAACCCGGGGGTTTCTTGTACACCCGTGAAATTTGGCCAAGTTATGCAGTTTGCATTGCTGCACAATTGCGCCTGCCTAGCTCTGCCGGGGTTGCAAACATTCAGGCATGGCAGCCACATCGGCTGGTCCCCATAGGTCACTGCCAGCGGACTGGGTATATCTGCTTCCCGTTCTTCTCACCTGAGTGCTACTGATTCCTGCTTTGACGGCTACACTCTACTCAACCGGAGTAGTAAGTTGAACCTCAACTTATGGCACTTTGTGAAAGTGTTGAGAACTAGAGCTCAGTTGTTTGGCATGCCACCACTGTCCATCCAGCACTATGGACGGCACTGCCTACACCTGGCTCTAATTAGTCCACAGTTGTGTTCACCCGAATGACCTCTGCCGGGAACACTCAGAATGAGTTTCTGAGTTATTGCAACATAGGAGCGTTTCAGTGCTTTCAAGCTTCTTAGGAAGAATTCCGCAATCTTGCTGCGGGCAGGCCTCCGACTGTTCCGGGTTAACATCTCCTTGTAAATCCCCCGTGGTTTCTTGTACACCCGTGAAATTTGGCCAGGTTATGCAGTTTGCATTGCTGCACAATTGCGCCTGCCTACCTCTGCCACAGTTGCAAATATTCAGGCGTGGCAGCCAGATAGGCTGGTGCCCGTAGGACACTGCCAGCGGACTGGGTATATCTGCTTCCCGTTCTTCTCACCTGAGTGCTACTGATTCCAGCTTTGACGGCTACACTCTACTCACCCGGAGCAGTAAGTTGAACTTCAACTTATGGCACTTTGTGAAAGTGTTGAGAACTAGAGCTCAGTTGTATGGTACGCCACCACTGTCCATCCAGCACTATGGAAGGCACTGCCTACATCTCGCTCTAGTTAGTCCACGGTTTTGTTCAGCCGAATGACCTCTGCCGGGAACACCCAGAATGAGGTTTTGAGTTATTGCAACATAGGCGCGTTTCACTGCTTTCAAGGCTTCTTAGGTAGAATTCTGGAATGTTGCTGGTGGCATGCCTCCGGCTGTTCCGGGTGAACATCTCCTTGTAAATTCCCGGTAGTTTCTTGTATACCCGTGAAATTTGGCCAGGTTATGCAGTTTGTATTGCTGGACAATTGCGCCTCCTTAGCTATGACGCTGTTGCAAACATTCAGGCGTGGCAGCCACATACGCTGTCCCCGTAGGACACTGCCAGCGGACTGGGTATATCTGCTTCCCGTTCTTCTCCCCTGAGTGCTACTGATTCTAGCTTTCACGGATATAGTCTACTCAACCGGAGCAGTAAGTTGAACCTCAACTCATGGCACTTTGTGAAAGTGTTGAGAACTAGAGCTCAGTTGTTTGGCATGCCTCCACTCTCCATCCAGCACTATGGACGGCACTGCCTACATCTCGCTCTAATTAGTCCACGGTTGTGTTCAGCCGAATGACCTCTGCCGGCGGACTGGGTATATCTGCTTCCTGTTCTTCTCACTTGAGTGCTACTGATTCCAGCTTTGACGGCTACACTCTACTCAACCGGAGCAGGAAGTTGAACCTCAACTTATGGCACTTTGTGAAACTGTTGAACACTAGAGCTCAGTGTTTTGGCACGCCAACATTGTCCATGCAGCACTATGGACGGCACTGTCTACATCTGGCTCTAATTAGTCCACGGTTGTGTTCAGCTGAATGCCCTCTTCCGAGAACACTCAGAATGTGGTTCTTAGTTGTTGCAACATAGGAGCGTTTCACTGCTTTCAAGGCTTCTTAGGAAGAATTCCGGAATCTTGCTGCCGGCATGGCTCCAGCTGTTCCGGGTGAACATCTCCTTGTAAATCCAACGAGGTTTCTTGAACAACCGTGAAATTTAGCCACGTTATGCGGTTTGCATTGGTGCACAATTGCGCCTGCCTAGCTCTGCCGCGGTTGCATTCAGGCATGGCAGCCAGATAGGCTGATCAAAATAGGACACTGCCAGTGGACTGGGTATATCTGCTTACCGTTCTTCTCACCTGAGTGCTACTGATTCCAGCTTTGACGGCTACACTCTACTCACCCGGAGCAGTAAGTTGAACCTCAACTTATGGCACTTTGTGAAAGTGTTGACAACTAGAGCTCAGTTGTTTGGCACGCCACCACTGTCCATCCAGCACTATGGAACGCACAGCATACATCTGGCTCTAATTAGTCCACGGTTGTGTTCAGCCGAATGACCTCTGCCGGGAACACTCAGAATGAGGTTTTGAGATATTGCAACATAGGAGCGTTTCACTGCTTTCAAGGCTTCTTAGGAAGAATTCCGGAATGTTGCTGGGGGCATGCCTCCGGCTGTTCCGGGTGAACATCTCCTTGTAAATTCCCCGTATTTTCTTGTATATCCGTGAAATTTGGCCAGGTTATGCAGTTTGTATTGCTGCACAATTGGGCCTCCCTAGCTGTGACGCGGTTGCAAACATTCAGGCGTGGCAGCCAGATAGGCTGTCCCCGTAGGACACTGCCAGCGGACTGGGTATATCTGCTTCCCGTTCTTTTCCTCTGAGTGCTACTGATTCTAGCTTTGACGGCAACACTCTACTCAAACGGAGCAGTAAGTTGAACCTCAACTCATGGCACTTTGTGAAAGTGTTGAGAACTAGAGCTCAGTTGTTTGGCATGCCTCCACTCTCCATCCAGCACTATGGACGGCACTGCATACATCTCGCTCTAATTAGTCCACCGTTGTGTTCAGCCGAATGACCTCTGCCGGGAACACTCAGAATGAGGTTCTGAGTTATTGCAACATAGGAGCGTTTCACTGCTTTCAAGGCTTCTTAGGAAGAATTCCGGAATGTTGCTGGCGGCATAGCTCCGGCTGTTCCAGGTGAACATCTCCATGTAAATCCCCCGTGGTTTCTTGTACACCCTTGAAATTTGGCCAGGTTATGCAGTTTACATTGCTAAACAATTGCGCATGCCTACCTCTGCCGCGGTTGCAAACATTCAGGCGTGGCAGCCAGATGAGCTGGTCCCCGTAGGACACTGGCAGCGGACTGGGTATATGTGCTTCCAGTTCTTCTCACCAGAGTGCTACTGATTCCAGCTTTGACGGCTACACTCTACTCAACCGGAGCTGTAAGTTGAAACTCAACTTAGGGCAATTTGTGAAATTGTTGAGAACTAGAGCTCAGTTGTTTGGCACGCCACCACTGTCCATCCATCACTATGGACCGCACTGCCTACATCTGGCTCTAATTAGTCCAAGGTTGTGTTCAGCCGAATGACCTCTGCCGGGAACACTCAGAAGGAGGTTCTGAGTTATTGCAACATAGGAGCGTTTCACTGCTTTAAAGGCTTCTTTGGAAGAATTCATCAATCTTGCTTCCCGCAGGACTCCTAATGTACCCGGTGAACATCTCCTTGTAAATCCCCCGTGGTTTCTTGTACACCCGTGAAATTTGGCCAGGTGATGCAGTTTGCATTGGTGCACAATTGCGCCTCCCTAGCTCTGCCGTGGTTGCAAACATTCAGGCGTGGCAGTCAGATAGGCTGGTCCACGTAGGACACTGCCAGCGGACTGGGTATATCTTCTTCCCGTTCTGCTCATCTGTGTACTACTGATTCCAGCTTTGACGACTACACTCTACTCAACAGGAGTAGTAAGTTGAACCTCAACTTATGGCACTTTGTGAAAGTGTTGAGAACTAGAGCTCAGTTGTTTGGCACGCCACCACTGTCCAGCACTATGGACGGCACTGCCTACACTTGGCTCTATTTAGTCCACGGTTGTGTTCAGCCGAATGACCTCTGCCGGGAACACTCAGAATGAGGTTCTGAGTTGTTGCAACATAGGAGCGTTTCACTCCTCTCAAGGCTTCTTAGGAAGAATTCCGCAATGTTGGTTCTGGCAGGCCTCCAGGTGTTCCGGGTGAACATCTCCTTGAAAATCCCCGTGGTTTCTTGTACACCCGTGAAATTTGGCCAGGTTATGCAGTTTGCATTGCTGCACAATTGCGCCTGCCTAGCTCTGCCGCGATTGCAAACATGCAGGCGTGGCAGTCAGATAGGCTGGTCCCCGAAGGACACTGCCAGCGGACTGGGTATATCTGCTTCCCGTTCTTCTCACCTGAGTGCTACTTATTCCAGCTTTGACGGCTACAATCTACTCACCCGGAGCAGAAAGGTGAACCTCAACTGATGGCACTTTGTGAAAGTGTAGAGAACTAGAGCTCAGTTGTTTGGCACTCCACCACTGTCCATCCAGCACTATGGACGGCCCTGCCTACATCTGGCTCTAATTAGTCCACGGTTCTGTTCAGCCAAATGACCTCTGCCGGGAACACTCAGAATGATGTTCTGAGTTAGTGTAACATAGGAGCATTTCACTTCTTTCAAGGATTCTCAAGAAGATTTCCGGAATCTTGCTTCCGGCAGGCCTCCGTCTCTTCCGGGTGAACATCTCCTCATAAATCCCCCGTGGTTTCTTGTACACCCGTGAAATTTGGCCAAGTGATGCAGTTTGCATTGCTGCACAATTGCATCTGCCTAACTCTACCGCGGTTGCAAACATTCAGGCGTGGGAGCCAGATAGTCTGGTCTCCGTAGGACACTGCCAACGGACTGGGTATATCTGCTTCCGGTTCTTCTCACCTGAGTGCAACTGATTCCAGATTTGACGGCTACACTCTACTCAACCGGAACAGTTAGTTGAACCTCAAATTATGGCCCTTTGTGAAAGTGTTGAGAACTAGAGCTCAGTTGTTTGGCACGCCACCACTGTCCATCCAGCAGTATAGACGTCACTGCATATATCTGGTTCGAATTAGTCCACGGTTGTGTTCAGCTGAATGACCTCTGCCGGGAACACGCACAATGAGGTTCTGAGATACTTCGACATAGGAGTGTTTCACTGCTTTCAAGCCTTCTTAGGAAGAATTCCGGAATCTTGCTGCTGGCAGGCCTCCTGCTCTTCCTGATGAACATCGGCTTGTATATCCCCCGTGGTTTCTTCTACACCCGTCAAATTTGGCCAGGTTATGCAGTTTCCATTGCTGCACAATTGCGCCTACTTAGCTCTGCCGCGATTGCAAACATTCAGGCGTGGCAGCTAGATAGACTGGTCCCCGTACTACACTGCCAACGGACTGGGTATATCTGCTTCCCGTTCTTCTCACCTGAGTGCTACTGATTCCAGCTTTGATGGCTACACTCTACTGAACCGGAACAATAAATTGAACTTCAACTTATGGTACTTTGTGAAAGTGTTGAGAACTAGAGCTCAGTTGTTTGGCATGCCACCACTGTCCATCCAGCACTATGGATGGCACTGCCTACCTCTGGCGCTAATTAGTACACGATTGTGTTCAGCCGCATGACCTCTGCCGGGAACACTCAGAATGAGGTTCTGAGTTATTGCAACATAGGAGCGTTTCACTCCTTTCAAGGATTCTTAGGAAGAATTTCGGAATCTTGCTGACGGCAGGTCTCCGGCGGTTCCGGGTGAACATCTCCTTGTAAATCCCCCGTGGTTTCTTGTACACCCGTGAAGTTTGGCCAGGTCATGCAGTTTGCATTGCTTCTCAATTGCGCCTGCCTAGCTCTGCCGCGGTTGCAAACATTCAGGCATGGAAGCCAGATAGGCTGGTCCCCATAGGACACTACCAGCGGACTGGGTATATCTGCTTCCCGTTCTTCTCACCTGAGTGCTACTGATTCCAGATTTGACGGCTACACTCTACTTAATCGGAGCAGTAAGTTGAACCTCAACTGATGGCATTTTGTGAAAGTGTTGAGAACTAGAGCTCAGTTGTTTGGCACGCCACCACTGTCCATCGAAAGCTATGGAATGCAATGCCTACATCTGGCTCTAATTAGTCCACGGTTGTGTTCAGCCGAATGACCTCTGCCGGGAACACTCAGAATCAGTTTCTGAGTTATTGCAACATAGGAGCGTTTCACTGCTTTCAAGGCTTCTTAGGAAGAATTCCGGCATCTTGCTGCCGGCAGGCCTCCGGCTGTTCCGGTGAACATCTACTTGTAAATCCCCCGAGGTTTCCTGTACACCCGTGAAATTTGGCCAGGTTATGCAGTTTGCATTGCTGCATAATTGCGCCGGCCTAGCTCTGCCTCGGTTGCAAACATTCAGGTGTGGGAGCCATTTAGGCTTGTCCCCGTAGGACCCTGCCAGCGGACTGGGTATATCTGCTTCCCGTTCTTCTCACCTGAGTGCTACTTATTCCAGCTTTGACGGCTACACTCTACTCAACCCGAGTAGGGAGTTGAACCTCACCTTATGGCCCTTTGTGAAAATGTTGAGAACTAGAGCTCAGTTGTTTGGCACGCCAGCACTGTCCATCCAGCACTATGGACGGCACTGCACACATCTGGCTCTAATTAGTCCACGATTGTGTTCAGCCGAATGACCTCTGCAGGGAACACTCAGAATGAGGTTCTGAGTTATTGCAACATAGGAGCGTTTCACTGCTTTCAAGGCTTCTTAAGAAGAATTCCAGAGACTTGCTGGCGGCAGGCCTCCGGCTGTTCCAGGAGAACATCTCTTTCTATATCCCCCGTGGTTTCTTGTAAAACCCCGAAATTTGTCCAGGTTATGCAGTTTGCATTGTTTCACAATTGCGCCTGCCTAGCTCTGCCGCGGTTGCAAACATTCAGGCGTGGCAGCCAGATAGGCTGGTCCCCGTAGGACACTGCCAGCAGACTGGGTATATCTGCTTCCCGTTCTTTTCATCTGAGTGCTACTGATTCCAGCTTTTACGGCTACACTCTACTCAACCAGAGCAGTAAGTTGAACCTCAACTGATGGCACTTTGTGAAAGTGTTGAGAACTAGAGTTCAGTTGTTTGGCACGCCACCACTCTCCATCCAGGACTATGGACGGCAGTGCCTACATCTGGCTCTAATTAGTCCACGGTTGTATTCAGCAGAATGACCTCTGCCGGGAACACTCAGAATGAGGTTCTGAGTTATTGCAACATAGGAGCGTTTCACTGCTTTCAAGGCTTCTAAGGAAAAATTCCGGAATGTTGCTGCCGGCAGGCCTCCATCTGTTCCATGTGAACATCTCCATGTAAATCGCCGTGGTTTCTTGTACACCCCTGAAATTTGGCCAGGTTATGCAGTTTGCATTGCTGCACGATTGCGCCTGCCCAGCTCTGCCGCGGTTGCAAACATTCAGGCGTGACAGCCAGTTAGGCTGGTCGGCGTAGGACACTGCCAGGGGACTGGGTATATCTGCTTTTCATTCTTCTCTCCTGAGTGCTACTGATTCCACCTTTGACGTCTACACTCTACTCAACCGGAGCAGTAAGTTGAACCTCAACTGATGGCACTTTGTGAAAGTGTTGAGAACTAGAGCTCAGTTGTTTGGTACGCCACCAGTGTCCACCCAGCACTATGGACGGCACTGCATACCTCTGGCTGTAATTAGTCCACGGTTGTGTTCAGCCACATGACCTCTGCCGGGAACACTCAGAATCAGTTTTTGAGTAATTGCAACATAGGAGCGTTTCAATGCTTTCAAGGCTTATTAGAAAGACTTCCGGAATCTTGCTGCCATCAGGCCTCCCGCTGTTCCGGGTGAACGTCTCCTTGTAAATCCCCCGTTGTTTCTTGAACACCCGTGAAATTTGGCCAGGTTATGCAGTTTGCATTGCTGCACAATTGTGCTAGACTAGCTCTGCCGCCGTTGCAAACATTCAGGGGTGGCAGCCAGATAGGCTGGTCCCCGAAGGACACTGCCAACGGACTGGGTCTATCTACTTCCCGTTCTTCTCACCTGAGTGCTACTTATTCCAGTTTTGACAGCTACACTCTACTCAACCAGAGCAGTGAGTTGAAGCTCAAGTGATGGCACTTTGTGAAAGTGTTGAGAACTAGAGCTCCGTTGCTTGGCCCGCCACCACTGTCCATCCAGTACTATGGACATCACTGCCTACATCTGGCTCTAATTAGTCCATGGTTGTGTTCAGCCGCATGATCTCTGCCGGGAACACTCAGAACAGTTTCTGAGTTATTGCAACATAGGAGCGTTTCACTGCTTTCAAGGCTTCTTGTGAAGAATTCTGGAACTTTGCTGGCGTCAGGCCTCCGACTGTTCCGGGTGAACATCTCCTTGTAAATCCCCGTTGGTTTCTTGTACACCCCTGAAATTTGGTCAGGTTATGCAGTTTGCATGTCTGCACAATTGTGACTACCTAGCTCTGCCGGGGTTGCAAACATTCAGGCGTGGCAGCCAGATAGGCTGGTCCCCGTAGAACACTGCCAGCGGACTGGGTATATCTGCTTCCCGTTCTTCTCACCTGAGTGTACTAATTTCAGCTTTGGGGGCTACACTCTACTCAACCGGAGCAGTAAGTTGAACCTCAACTGATGGCACTTTGTGAAAGTGTTGAGATCTAGAGCTCCGTTGTTTGGCACGCCACCAATGTCCATCCAACAGTATGGACGGCACTGCCTACATCTGGCTCTAAGTAGTCCACGGTTGTTTTCAGTCGAATGACCTCTGCCGCCATCACTCAGAATCACTTTCTGAGTTATTGCAACATAGGAGCATTTAACTGCTTTCAAGGCTTCTTAGGAAGAATTCCAGAATCTTCCTGCCATCAGGCCTCCCGCTGTTCCGGGTGAACGTCTCCTTGTAAATCCCCCGTGGTTTCTTGAACACCCGTGAAATTTGGCCAGGTTATGCAGTTTGCATTGCTGCACAATTGTGCTAGACTAGCTCTGCCGCAGTTGCAAACATTCAGGCGTGGCAGCCACATAGGCTGGTCCCGGTAGGACACTGCCAGCGGACTGGTTATATCGGCTTCCCGTTCTTCTCACCTGAGTGCTACTGAGTACAGCTTTGGCGTCTACACTCTACTCATCCGCATCTGTACGCTGAACCTCAACTTATGGCACTTTGTGAAAGTGTTGAGAACTAGAGCTCAGTTGTTTGGCACGCCACCACTGTCCATCCAGCACTATGGACGGCACTGCCTACATCTGGCTCTAATTAGTCCACGGTTGGGTTCAGCCGAATGACCTCTGCCGGGAACACTCTGAATGAGGTTCTGAGATATTGCAACATAGGAGCGTTTCACTGCTTTCAAGGCTTCTTAGGAAGAATTCAGGAATCTTGCTGCTGGCAGGCTTCCGGCTGTTCCAGGTGAACATCTCCTGGTAAATCCCAAGTGGTTTCTTGTACACCTGTGAAATTTGGCCAGGTTATGCAGTTTGCATTGCTGCACAATTGCGCCTGCATAGCTCTGCCGCGGTTGCAAACATTCAGGCGAGGCAGCCAGATATTCTTGTCCCCGTAGGACACTGCCAGCTGACTGGGTATATCTGCTTCCCGTTCTTCTCACCTGAGTGCTACTGATTCCAGCTTTGACGGATACACTCTACTCAACCGGAGCAGTAAGTTGAACCTCAACTTATGGCACTTTGTGAAATTGTTGAGAACTAGAGCTCAGTTGTTTGGCACGCCACCACTCTCCATCCAGCACTATGGAAGGCACTGCCTACATCTGGCTCTAATTAGTCCATGGTTGTGTTCAGCCGAATGACCTCTGCCGGGCATAATCAGAATGAGGTTATGAGTTACTGCAACATAGGAGCGTTTCAGTGCTTTCTAGGCTTCTTAGGAAGAATTCCGGAATGTTGCTGCCGGCAGGCCACAAGCTGTTCCGGGTGAACATCTCCTTGTAAATCCTCCGTGGTTTCTTGTACACACGTGAAATTTGGCCAGGTTATGCAGTTTGCATTGCTGCACAATTGTGCTAGACTAGTTCTGCAGCAATTGCAAACATTCAGACGTGGCAGCCAGATAGGCTGGTCCCCGTGGGACACTGCCAGCAGACTGTGTATATCTGCTTCCCGTTCTTCTCTGAGTGCTACTGATTCCAGCTTTGACGGCTACACTCTACTCAACCGGTTCAGTTAGTTGAACCTCAACTGATGGCACTTTGGGAAAGTGTTGAGAACTACAGCTCAGTTGTTTGGCACGCCACCACTGTCCATCCAGCACTATGGACGGCACTGCACACATCTGGTTCTAATTACTCCACCGTTGTGTTCAGCCAAATGTTCTCTGCCGGGAACACTCAGAATGAGGTTCTGAGTTATTGCAACATTGGAGCGTTTCACTGCTTTCAAGGCTTCTTAGGAAGAATTCCGGAATCTTGCTGCTGGCAGGCCTCCGGCTGTTCCGGGTGAACATCTCCTTGTAAATCCACCGTGGTTGGTTGTACACCCGTGAAATTTGGCCAGGTTATGCAGTTTGCATTGCTGCACAATTGCGCCTGCCTAGCTCTGCCGTTGTTACGAACATTCAGGCGTGGCACCCAGATAGGCTGGTCCCCGTAGGACAGTGCCAGCGGTCTGGGTAAATCTACTGCCCGTACTTTTCACCTGATTGCTACTGATTCCAGCATTGACGGCTAAACTCTACTCAACTGGAGCAGTAAGTGGAACCACAACTTATGTCAATTTGTGAAAGTGTTGAGAACTAGAGCTCAGTTGTTTGGCACGCCACCAATGTCCATCCAGCACTATGGACGGCACTGCCTACATCTGGCTCTAATTAGTCCACGGTTGTGTTCAGTCGAATGACCTCTGCCGGGAACACTCAGAATCAGTTTCTGAGTTATTGCAACATAGGAGCATTTAACTGCTTTCAAGGCTTCTTAGGAAGAATTCCGGAATATTGGTGCCTCGAGGCCTCCAGCTGTTCCGTGTGAACGTCTCCTTGTAAATCCCCCGTGGTTTCTTGTACACCCGTTAAATTTGGCCAGGTTATGCAGTTTGCATTGCTGCACAATTGAGCCTGCCTAGCTCTGCCGCGGTTGCAAACATTCAGGCGTGGCGGCCAGATATGCTGGTCGCCGTAGGAATCTGCCCGCGGACTGGGTATATTTGCTTCCCGTTCTTCTCACGTAGGTGCTACTGATTCCAGCTTTGACGGCTACACTCTACTCAACCGGAGCATGAAGTTGAACCTCAACTGATGGCACTTTGTGAAAGTGTTGAGAACTAGAGCTCAGTTGTTTGGCACGCCACCACTGTTCATCTAACACTATGGATGGCACTGCCCACATGTGGCTATAATTAGTCCACGGTTGTGTTCAGCCGAATGACCTCTGCCGCGAACAATCAGAATGAGGTTATGAGTTACTGCAACATAGGTGCGTTTCAGTGCTTTCAAGACTTCTTAGGAAGAATTCCGGAATGTTACTGCCGGCAGGAAAAATCTGTTCCCGGTGAACATCTCCTTGTAAATCCTCCGTGGTTTCTTGTACACACGTGAAATTTGGCCAGGTTATGCAGTCTGCATTGCTGCACAATAGCGCCTGCCTATCTCTGCCCCGGTTGCAAACCTTCAGGCGAGGCAGCCAGATAGGCTGGTCCCGGTAGAACACTGCCAGCGGACTGGGTATATCGGCTTCCCGTTCTTCTCACCTGAGTGCTACTGATTCCAGGTTTAACGGCTACACTCTATTCAACCGCAGCAGTAAGCTGAACCTCAACTTACGGCACTTTGTGAAGGTGTTGAGAACTAGAGCTCAGTTGTTTGGCACGCCAGAACTGTCCATCCAGCACTATGGACGGCACTGCCTACATCTGGCTCTAATTAGTCCACGGTTGTGTTCATCCGAATGACCTCTGCCTGGAACACTCAGAATGAAGTTCTGAGATATTGCAACATAGGAACGTTTCACTGCTGTCAAGGCTTCTTAGGAAAAATTCAGGAATCTTGCTGGAGCCATGCCTCCGACTGTTCCGGGTGAACATCTCCTGGTAAATCCCCCGTGGTTTCTTGTACACCCGTGAAATTTGGCCAGGTTATGCAGTTTGCATTGCTGCACAATTGCGCCTGCCTAGCTCTGCCGCGGTTGCAATCATTCAGGCGTGGCAGCCAGATAGGCTGGTCCCCGTAGGACACTGCCAGGGGACTGGGTATATTTGCTTCCCGTTCTTCTCACCTGAGTGCTACTGATTCCAGCTTTGATGGCTACACTCTACTCAACCGGATCATTAAGTTGAACCTCAACTGATGGCACTTTGTGAAAGTGTTGAGAACTAGAGCTCAGTTGTTTGGCACCCCACCACTGTCCATCCAGCACTATGGACGGCACTCCCTACATCTGGCTCTAATTAGTCCACGGTTGTGTTCAGTCGAATGACCTCTGCCGGGAACACTCAGAATCAGTTTCTGAGTTATTGCAACATAGGAGCATTTAACTGCTTTCAAGGCTTCTTAGGAAGAATTCCGGAATCTTGGTGCCGGCAGGCCTCCAGCAGTTCCGGGTGAACGTCTCCTTGTAAATCCAAACGTGGTTTCTTGAACACTCGTGAAATTTGTTAGGTTATTCAGTTTGCATTGCTGTACAATGACGCCTGCCTAGCTCTGCCTCGTTTACAAACATTCAGGCGTGCCAGCCAGATAGGCTGGACCCCGTAGGACACTGCCAGCTGACTGGGTATGACGGCTGCCCGATCTTCTCACCTGAGTGCTACTGTTTCCAGCTTTGACAGCTATACTCTGCTGAACCTGAGCAGTAAGTTGAACCTCAACTTATGGCACTTTGTGAAAGTGTTGAGAACTAGAGCTCAGTTGTTTGGCACGCCACCAGTGTCCATCCAGCACTATGGACGGCATTGCCTACCTCTGGCTCTAATTAGTCCAAGGTTGTGTTCAGCCGCATGACCTATGCCGGGAACACTCAGAATCAGTTTCTTAGTTATTGCAACATAGGAGCGTTTCACTGCTTTCAAGGCTTCTTAGGAAGAATTTCGGAATCTTGCTGCCGGCAGGCCTCCAGGTGTTCCGGGTGAAGATCTCCTTGTATATCCCCCGTGGTTTCTTGTACACCCGTGTAATTTGGCCAGCTTATGCTGTTTGCATTGCTGCACAATTACGCCTGCCTAGCTCTGCCGCGGTTACAAACATTCAGGCGTGACAGCTAGATAGGCTGGTCCCCGTAGTACACTGCCAGCAGACTGGGTATATCTGCTTCCCGTTCTTCTCACCTGAGTGCTACTGATTCCAGCTTTGACGGCTACACTCTACTCAACCGCAGCAGTAAGCTGAACCTCAACTTATGGCACTTTGTGAAAGTGTTGAGAACTAGAGCTTAGTTGTTTGGCACGCCACCACGCTCCATCTAGCACTATGTACAGCACTGCTTACATCTTGCTCTAATTAGTCCATGGTTGTGTTCAGCCGAATGACCTCTGCCGGGAACACTCAGAATGAGATTGTGAGTTATTGCAACATAGGAGCGTTTCACTTCTTTCAAGAATTCTTAGGAAGAATTCCATAACCGTGCTGCCGGCACGCCTCCTGCTGTTCCGTGTGAACATCTAATTTTAAATCACCGGTGGTTTCTTATACTCCCGTGAAATTTGGCCAGGTTACGCAGTTTGCATTGCTGCACAATTGTGCCAGCCTAGCTCTGCCGCGGTTGCAAACATTCAGGCATAGCAGCCAGATAGGCTGGTCCCCGTAGGACACTGCCAGCGGACTGGGTATATCTGCTTCCGGTTCTTCTCACCTGAGTGATACCGATTCCAGCTTTGACGACTACACTCTACTCAACCGGAGCAGTAAGTTGAAACTGAATTTATGGCACTTTGTGAAAGTGTTGAGAACTAGAGCTCACTTGTTTGGCACGCCACCACTGTCCATCCAGCACTATGGACGGCACTGCCGATATCTGGCTCTATTTAGTCCACGTTCATGTTCAGTCAAATGACATCTGCCGGGAATACTCAGAATGAGGTTCTGAGTTATTGCAACATAGGAGCGTTTCACTGCTTTCAAGGCTTCACAGGAAGAATTCCGGAATCTTGCTGCTGGCAGGCCTCAGGCTGTTCCGGGTGAACATCTCCTTGTAAATCCCCCGTGGTTTCTTGTACAACCGTGAAATTTGGCCTGGTTATGCAGCTTGCATTTTTGCACAATTGCGCCTGCCTAGCTCTGCCGCGCTTGCAAACCTTCAGGCCTGGCAGCCAGATAGGCTGGTCCCAGTAGTACACTGCCAGCGGACTGGGTATATCTGCTTTCGTTCTTCAACCTGAGTGCTACTGATTCCAGCTTTGTCAGCTACACTCTACTCAACCGGAGCAGTAAGTTGAACCTCAACTTATGGCACTTTGTGAAAGGGTTGAGAACTAGGGCTCAGTTGTTTGGCACGCAACCACTGTCCATCGAGCACTATGGACGGCACTGCATACATCTGCCTCTAATGAGTCCACGGTTGTGTTCAGCCGAATAACCTCTGCCGGGAACACTCAGAATGAGGTTCTGAGTTACTGCAACATAGGATAGTTTCACTGCTTTCAAGGCTTCTTAGCAAGGATTACGGAATCTTGCTGCCGGCAGGCCTCCGGCTGTTCCGGGTGAACATCTCCTTGTAAATCCCCTGTGGTTTCTTGTACACACCTGAAATTTGTCCAGGTTATGCAGTTTGCATTGCTGTACAATTCCTCATGCCTAGCGCTGCCGCGGTTGCAAACATTCAGGCGTGGCAGCCAGATAGGCTGGTCCCCGAAGGACACTGCCAGCAGACTGGGTATATCTGCTTCCCGTTCTTCACACCTGAGTGATGCTGATTCCAGCTTTGACGGCCACACTCTATTCAACCGGGGCAGTAAGGTGAACCTCAACTTATGGCACTTTTTGAAAATGTTGAGAACTAGAGCTCAGTTGTTTGGCACGCCACCACTGTCCATCCAGCACTATGGACGGCACTGCCTACATCTCGCTCTAATTAGTCCACGGTTGTGTTCAGCCGAATGACCTATGCCGGGAACACTCAGAATGAGGTTCTGAGTTAATGGAACATTGCAACGTTTCACTGCTTTCAAGGCTTCTTAGGAAGGATTCTGGAATCTTGCTGCCGGCAGGCCTCCGGCTGTTCGGGGTGAACATCTCCTTGTAAATCCCCCGTGGTTTCTTGTACAATCGTGCAATTTGCCCAGGTTATGCTGTTTGCATTGCTGCACAATTGCGCCTGCCTAGCTCTGCCCCGCTTGCAAACATTCAGGCGTGGCAGTCAGATAGGCTGGTCCCCGTAGGACACTGCCAGCGGACTGGGTATATCTGCTTCCCGTTCTTCTCACCTGAGTGCTACTGATTCCAGCTTTGACCGCTACACTCTACTCAACCGGAGCAGTAAGTTGAACCTCAACTTATGTCCCTTTGTGAAAGTGTTGAGAACTAGAGCGCAATTGTTTGGCAAGCCACCACTCTCCACCCAGCACTATGGACGGCACTGCCTACATCTGGCTCTAATTAGTGCAAGGTTGTGTTCAGCCGAATGACCTCTGCCGGGAACACTCAGAATGAGGTTCTGAGTTATTGCAACATAGGAGCGTTTTACTGCTTTCCAGGTTTCTTAGGAAGGATTATGGAATCTTGCTGCCGGCAGGCCTCCGGCTTTTCGGGGTCAACATGTCCTTGTATATCCCCCCTGGTTTCTTGTATTCCGGTGAAATTTGGCCAGGTGATGCAGTTTGCATTGCTGCACAATTGCTCCTGCCTAGCTATGCCGCGGTAGCAAACATTCAGGCGTGGCACCCAGAAAGGTTGGTCCCCGTAGGACACTGCCAGCGGACTGGGTATATCTGCTTCCTGTTCTTCTCACCTGAGTGCTACTGATTCCAGCTTTGACGGCTACACTCTACTCAACCGGAGCAGGAAGTTGAACCTCAACTTATGGCACTTTGTGAAACTGTTGAACACTAGAGCTCAGTTTTTTGGCACTCCAACACTGTCCATGCAGCACTATGGACGGCAATCTCTACATCTGGCTCTAATTAGTCCACGGTTGTGTTCAGCTGAATGCCCTCTTCCGGGAACACTCAGAATGTGGTTCTTATTTGTTGCAACATAGGAGCGTTTCACTGCTTTCAAGGCTTCTTAGGAAGAATGACGGAATCTTGCTGCCGGCATGGCTCCGGCTGTTCCGGGTGAACATCTCCTTGTAAATCCAACGTGGTTTCTTGAACAACCGTGAAATTTAGCCACGTTATGCGGTTTGCATTGGTGCACAATTGCGCCTGCCTAGCTCTGCCGCGGTTGCATTCAGGCATGGCAGCCAGATAGGCTGATCAAAATAGGACACTGACGGTGGACTGGGTATATCTGCTTACGGTTCTTCTCACCTGAGTGCTACTGATTCCAGCTTTGACGGCTAAACTCTACTCAACCGGAGCAGTAAGTTGAACCTAAACTTATGGTACTTTGTGAAAGTGTTGAGAACTAGAGCTCAGTTGTTTGGCACGCCACCACAGTCCATGCAGCACTATGGACGGCACTGCATACATCTGGCTCTAATTAGTCCACAGTTGTGTTCAGCCGAATGACCTCTGCAGGGAACACTCAGAATGAGGTTCTGAGTTATTGCAACATAGGAGCGTTTCACTGCTTTCAAGGCTTCTTAGTAAGAATTCCGGAATCTTGTTGCCGGCAGACCTCCATCTGTTCCGGGTGAACTTCTCCATGTAAAAACCCGGGGGTTTCTTGTACACCCGTGAAATTTGGCCAAGTTATGCAGTTTGCATTGCTGCACAATTGCGCCTGCCTAGCTCTGCCGGGGTTGCAAACATTCAGGCATGGCAGCCACATCGGCTGGTCCCCATAGATCACTGCCAGCGGACTGGGTATATCTGCTTCCCGTTCTTCTCACCTGAGTGCTACTGATTCCTGCTTTGACGGCTACACTCTACTCAACCGGAGTAGTAAGTTGAACCTCAACTTATGGCACTTTGTGAAAGTGTTGAGAACTAGAGCTCAGTTGTTTGGCATGCCACCACTGTCCATCCAGCACTATGGACGGCACTGCCTACACCTGGCTCTAATTAGTCCACAGTTGTGTTCACCCGAATGACCTCTGCCGGGAACACTCAGAATGAGTTTCTGAGTTATTGCAACATAGGAGCGTTTCAGTGCTTTCAAGCTTCTTAGGAAGAATTCCGCAATCTTGCTGCGGGCAGGCCTCCGACTGTTCCGGGTTAACATCTCCTTGTAAATCCCCCGTGGTTTCTTGTACACCCGTGAAATTTGGCCAGGTTATGCAGTTTGCATTGCTGCACAATTGCGCCTGCCTACCTCTGCCACAGTTGCAAATATTCAGGCGTGGCAGCCAGATAGGCTGGTGCCCGTAGGACACTGCCAGCGGACTGGGTATATCTGCTTCCCGTTCTTCTCACCTGAGTGCTACTGATTCCAGCTTTGACGGCTACACTCTACTCACCCGGAGCAGTAAGTTGAACCTCAACTTATGGCACTTTGTGAAAGTGTTGAGAACTAGAGCTCAGTTGTATGGTACACCACCACTGTCCATCCAGCACTATGGAAGGCACTGCCTACATCTCGCTCTAGTTAGTCCACGGTTTTGTTCAGCCGAATGACCTCTGCCGGGAACACCCAGAATGAGGTTTTGAGTTATTGCAACATAGGCGCGTTTCACTGCTTTCAAGGCTTCTTAGGTAGAATTCTGGAATGTTGCTGGTGGCATGCCTCCGGCTGTTCCGGGTGAACATCTCCTTGTAAATTCCCGGTAGTTTCTTGTATACCCGTGAAATTTGGCCAGGTTATGCAGTTTGCATTGCTGGACAATTGCGCCTCCCTAGCTATGACGCTGTTGCAAACATTCAGGCGTGGCAGCCACATAAGCTGTCCCCGTAGGACACTGCCAGCGGACTGGGTATATCTGCTTCCCATTCTTCTCCCCTGAGTGCTACTGATTCTAGCTTTCACGGCTACAGTCTACTCAACCGGAGCAGTAAGTTGAACCTCAACTCATGGCACTTTGTGAAAGTGTTGAGAACTAGAGCTCAGTTGTTTGGCATGCCTCCACTCTCCATCCAGCACTATGGACGGCACTGCCTACATCTCGCTCTAATTAGTCCACGGTTGTGTTCAGCCGAATGACCTCTGCCGGCGGACTGGGTATATCTGCTTCCTGTTCTTCTCACTTGAGTGCTACTGATTCCAGCTTTGACGGCTACACTCTACTCAACCGGAGCAGGAAGTTGAACCTCAACTTATGGCACTTTGTGAAACTGTTGAACACTAGAGCTCAGTGTTTTGGCACGCCAACACTGTCCATGCAGCACTATGGACGGCACTGTCTACATCTGGCTCTAATTAGTCCACGGTTGTGTTCAGCTGAATGCCCTCTTCCGAGAACACTCAGAATGTGGTTCTTAGTTGTTGCAACATAGGAGCGTTTCACTGCTTTCAAGGCTTCTTAGGAAGAATTCCGGAATCTTGCTGCCGGCATGGCTCCAGCTGTTCCGGGTGAACATCTCCTTGTAAATCCAACGAGGTTTCTTGAACAACCGTGAAATTTAGCCACGTTATGCGGTTTGCATTGGTGCACAATTGCGCCTGCCTAGCTCTGCCGCGGTTGCATTCAGGCATGGCAGCCAGATAGGCTGATCAAAATAGGACACTGCCAGTGGACTGGGTATATCTGCTTACCGTTCTTCTCACCTGAGTGCTACTGATTCCAGCTTTGACGGCTACACTCTACTCACCCGGAGCAGTAAGTTGAACCTCAACTTATGGCACTTTGTGAAAGTGTTGACAACTAGAGCTCAGTTGTTTGGCACGCCACCACTGTCCATCCAGCACTATGGAACGCACAGCATACATCTGGCTCTAATTAGTCCACGGTTGTGTTCAGCCGAATGACCTCTGCCGGGAACACTCAGAATGAGGTTTTGAGATATTGCAACATAGGAGCGTTTCACTGCTTTCAAGGCTTCTTAGGAAGAATTCCGGAATGTTGCTGGGGGCATGCCTCCGGCTGTTCCGGGTGAACATCTCCTTGTAAATTCCCCGTATTTTCTTGTATATCCGTGAAATTTGGCCAGGTTATGCAGTTTGTATTGCTGCACAATTGTGCCTCCCTAGCTGTGACGCGGTTGCAAACATTCAGGCGTGGCAGCCAGATAGGCTGTCCCCGTAGGACACTGCCAGCGGACTGGGTATATCTGCTTCCCGTTCTTTTCCTCTGAGTGCTACTGATTCTAGCTTTGACGGCAACACTCTACTCAAACGGAGCAGTAAGTTGAACCTCAACTCATGGCACTTTGTGAAAGTGTTGAGAACTAGAGCTCAGTTGTTTGGCATGCCTCCACTCTCCATCCAGCACTATGGACGGCACTGCCTACATCTCGCTCTAATTAGTCCACCGTTGTGTTCAGCCGAATGACCTCTGCCGGGAACACTCAGAATGAGGTTCTGAGTTATTGCAACATAGGAGCGTTTCACTGTTTTCAAGGCTTCTTAGGAAGAATTCCGGAATGTTGCTGGCGGCATAGCTCCGGCTGTTCCAGGTGAACATCTCCATGTAAATCCCCCGTGGTTTCTTGTACACCCTTGAAATTTGGCCAGGTTATGCAGTTTACATTGCTAAACAATTGCGCATGCCTACCTCTGCCGCGGTTGCAAACATTCAGGCGTGGCAGCCAGATGAGCTGGTCCCCGTAGGACACTGGCAGCGGACTGGGTATATGTGCTTCCAGTTCTTCTCACCAGAGTGCTACTGATTCCAGCTTTGACGGCTACACTCTACTCAACCGGAGCTGTAAGTTGAAACTTAACTTAGGGCAATTTGTGAAAGTGTTGAGAACTAGAGCTCAGTTGTTTGGCACGCCACCACTGTCCATCCATCACTATGGACCGCACTGCCTACATCTGGCTCTAATTAGTCCAAGGTTGTGTTCAGCCGAATGACCTCTGCCGGGAACACTCAGAAGGAGGTTCTGAGTTATTGCAACATAGGAGCGTTTCACTGCTTTAAAGGCTTCTTTGGAAGAATTCATCAATCTTGCTTCCCGCAGGACTCCTAATGTACCCGGTGAACATCTCCTTGTAAATCCCCCGTGGTTTCTTGTACACCCGTGAAATTTGGCCAGGTGATGCAGTTTGCATTGGTGCACAATTGCGCCTCCCTAGCTCTGCCGTGGTTGCAAACATTCAGGCGTGGCAGTCAGATAGGCTGGTCCACGTAGGACACTGCCAGCGGACTGGGTATATCTTCTTCCCGTTCTTCTCATCTGTGTACTACTGATTCCAGCTTTGACGACTACACTCTACTCAACAGGAGTAGTAAGTTGAACCTCAACTTATGGCACTTTGTGAAAGTGTTGAGAAGTAGAGCTCAGTTGTTTGGCACGCCACCACTGTCCAGCACTATGGACGGCACTGCCTACACTTGGCTCTATTTAGTCCACGGTTGTGTTCAGCCGAATGACCTCTGCCGGGAACACTCAGAATGAGGTTCTGAGTTGTTGCAACATAGGAGCGTTTCACTCCTCTCAAGGCTTCTTAGGAAGAATTCCGCAATGTTGGTTCTGGCAGGCCTCCAGGTGTTCCGGGTGAACATCTCCTTGAAAATCCCCGTGGTTTCTTGTACACCCGTGAAATTTGGCCAGGTTATGCAGTTTGCATTGCTGCACAATTGGGCCTCCAAGCTCTGCCGCGGTTGCAAATATTCAGGCGTGGCAGCCAGATAGGCTGGTGCCCGTAGGACACTGCCAGGGGACTGGGTATATCTGCTTCCCGTTCTTCTCACATGAGTGCTACTGATTCCAGCTTTGACGGCTACACTCTACTCAACCGGAGCAGTAAGTTGAACCTCAACTTATGGCACTTTGTGAAAGTGTTGAGAACTAGAGCTCAGTTGTTTGGCAGGCCACCGCTGTCTACCCAGCACTATGGACGGCACTGCCTACATCTGGCTCTAATTAGTCCACGGTTGTGTTCAGCCGAATGACCTCTGCCGGGAACACTCAGAATGAGGTTCTGAGTTATTCCAACATAGGAGCGTTTCACTGCTTTCAAGGCTACTTAGGAAGAATTTCGGAATGTTGCTGTTCCGGGTGAACATCTCCTTGTAAATACCCCGTGGTTTCTTGTACACCCGTGAATTTTGGCCAGGTTATGCAGTTTGTATTGCTGCACAATTGTGCCTGCCTAGATCTGCCGAGGTTGCAAACATTCTGGCGTGGCAGCCAGATAGGCTGTTCCCCGTAGGACACTGCCAGCGGACTGGGTATATCTGCTTCCCGTTCTTCTCTCCTGAGGGCTACTGATTCTAGCTTTGACGGCTACACTCTACTCAACCGGCGCAGCAAGTTGAACCTCAACTTATGGCACTTTGTGAAAGTGTTGAGAACTAGATCTCACTTGTTTGTCACGCCACCACTGTCCATCTAGCACTATGGACGGCACTGCCTACATCTGGCTCTAATTAGTAAACGGTTGTGTTCAACCGAATGACCTCTGCCGGGAACACTCAGAATGAGGTTCTGAGTTATTGCAACATAGGAGCGTTTCACTGCTTTCAAAGTTCTTAGGAAGAATTCCGGAATCTTCTGCCGGCAGGCCTCCGGCTGCTCTGGGTGAACATCTCCTTGTAAATCCCCCATGGATTCTTGTACATCCGTGAAATTTGGCCAGGTTATGCAGTTTGCATTGCTGCACAATTGCACCTGCCTAACTCTGCCACGGTTGCAAACATTCAGTCCTGGCAGCCAGATAGGCTAGACCACGGAAGACATTGCAAGCGGACTGGGTATATCTGCTTCCGATTCTTCTCACTTGACTGCTACTGGTTCCAGCTTTGACGGCTACACTCTACTCAACCGGAGCAGTAAGTTGAACCTCAACTTAAGGCACTTTTTGAAAGTGAGGAGAACTAGAGCTCAGTTGTTTCGCAGGCCCTCACTGTCCATCCAGCACTATGGACGGCACTGCCTACATCTGGCTCAAATTAGTCCACGGTGTGTTCAGCAGAACGACCTCTGCCGGGAACACTCAGAATGAGGTTCTGAGTTATTGCAACATAGGAGCGTTTCACTGCTTTCAAGGCTTCTTAGGTAGAATTCCGTAATGTTGCTGCCGGCAGGCCTCCGGCTGTTCCGGGTGAACATCTCCTTGTAAATCCCCCGTGGTTTCTTGTACACCTGTGAAATTTGGCCAGCTTATGCAGTTTGCATTGCTGCACAATTGCACCTGCCTAGCTCTGCCGTGGTTGCAAATATTCAGGCGTGGCAGTCAGAGAGGCTGGTCCCCGTAGGACACTGCCCTCGGACTGGGTATATCTACTTCCTGTTCTTCTCACCTGAGTGCTACTGATTCCAGCTTTGACGGCTACACTCTACTCAACGGAAGCAGTAAGTTGAACCTCAACTTATGGCATTTTGTGAAAGTGTTGAGAACTAGAGCTCAATTGTTTGGCACGCCATCATTGTCCATCCAGCATTATGGACGGCAGTGCTTACATCTGGCTCTAATTAGTCCACGGTTGTGTTCAGCCGAATGACCTCTGCCGGGAACACTCAAAATGAGGTTCTGAACAATTGCAACATAATAGCATTTCACTGCTTTCAAGGCTTCTTAGGAAGGATTCTTGAATTTTGCTGCAGGCAGGCCTCCGTATGTTCCGGGTGAACATCTCCTTGTAAATTCCCCGTGGATTCTTGTACACCCGTGAAATTTGGCCAGGTTATGCAGTTTGCATTGCTGCACAATTGCGCCTGCCTAGGTACGCCTAGGTTCCAAACATTCAGTCATGGCAACCAGATTCCCTGGTCCCCGTAGGACACTGCCCGCGGACTGGGTATATCTGCTTCACGTTCTTCTCACCTGAGTGCTACTGATTACAGCTTTGACATATACACTCTACTCAACTGGAGCAGTAAGTTGAACCTCAATTATGGCACTGTGTGAAAGTGTTGAGAACTAGAGCTCAGTTGTTTGGCACGCCACCACAGTCCATTGAGCACTGTGGATGGCACTGCCTACATCTGGCTCTAATTAGTCCACGGTTGTGTTCAGCCCAATGACCTCTGCCGGGAACACTCAGAATGAGGTTCTTAACAATTGCAAAATAGGAGCGTTTCACTGCTTTCAAGGCTTCTTAGGAAGGATTCTGGAATCTTGCTAACGGCAGGCCTCCGTCTGTTCCTGGTGAACATCTTGTAAATCCCCCGTGGTTTCAAGTACATCCGTGAAATTTGGCCAGGTTATGCAGTTTGCATTGCTGCACAATTGCGCCTGCCTAGCTCTCCCGCGGTTGCAAACATTCAGGCATGGCAGCCAGAGAGGCTGGAACCCGTAGGACACTGCCAGCAGACTGTGTCAATCTGCTTCCCCTTCTTCTCACCTGAGTGCTACTGACTCCAGCTTTGATGGCTACACTCTACTCAACCATAGCAGTAAGTTGAACCTCAACTTATGCCACTTTGTGAAAGTGTTGAGAACTAGAGGTCATTGGTTTGGCACGCACCCACTGTCCATCGAACACTATGGACGACATTGCCTACATCTGGCTCTAATTTGTCCACGGTTGTGTTCAGCCGAATGACCTCTGCCAGGAACACTCAGAATGAGGTTCTTAGAAGCGTATCACTGCTTTCAAGGCTTCTTAGGAAGGATTCCGGATTCTTGCTGCCAGCAGCCAGATAGGCTGGTCCCGGTAGGACACTGCCAGCTTTCTGGGTATATCTGCTTCCCGTTCTTCTCACCTGAGTGCTACTGATTCCAGCTTTCACGGCTACACGCTCCTCAACCGGAGCAGTAAGTTGAACCTCAACTCATGGCAATTTGTGAAAGTGTTGAGAACTAGAGCTCAGTTGTTTGGCACGCCACCACTGTCCATCCAGCACGATGGACTGCAGTGTTTACATCTGGCTCTAATTAGTCCACGGTTGTGTTCATCCGAATGACCTCTGCCGGGAACACTCAGAATGAGGTTCTGACTTATTGCCACATAGGAGCGTTTCACTGCTTTCAAGGCTTCTTAGGAAAAATTCCGGAATCTCGCTGCCGGCAGGCCTCCGAATGTTCTGGGTGAACATCTCCTTGTAAATCCCCCGTGGTTTCTTGTACACCCGTGATATTTGGCCAGGTTATGCAGTTTGCATTGCTGCACAATTGCGCCGGCCTAGCTCTGCCGCGGTTGCAAACATTCAGGTGTGGCAGCCAGATAGGCTGGTCCCCGTAAGACACTGCCAGCGGACTGGGTATATCTGCTTCCCGTTCTTCTCACCTGAGTGCTACTGATTCCAGCTTTGACGGCTACACTCTACTCAACCGGAACAATAAGTTGAACCTTAACTTAAGGCTCTTTGTGAAAGTGTTGAGAACTAGAGCTCAGTTCTTTGGCACGCCACCACAGTCTTTCCAGCACTATGGACGGCACTGCCTATATCTGGCTCTAATTATTCCACGGTAGTGTTCAGCTGAATCACCTCTGCCGGGAACACTCAAAATGAGGTTCTGAGTTATTCCAACATAGGAGCGTTTCACTGCTTTCAAGGCTTCTTAGGAAGAATTCCGGAATCTTGCTGCCGGCAGGCCTCCGGATGTTCCGGGTGAACATCTCCTTGTAAATCCCCCATGGTTTCTTGTACAACCGTGAAATTTGGCCAGGTTATGCATTTTGCATTGCTGCACAATTGTGCCTGCCTAGCTCTGCCCCAGTTGTAAACATTCAGGCGTGGCAGCCAGATAGGCTGCTCCCCGTAGTACACTGACAGCGGACTGGGTATATCTGCTTCCCGTTCTCATCCCCTGAGTGCTTCTGATTCCACCTTTGACAGTTCCGGGTGAACATCTCCTTGTAAATCCCCCGTGGTTCCTTGCACACCCGTGAAATTTGGCCAGGTTATGCAGTTTGCATTGCTGCACAATTGTTCCTCCCTAGCTCTGACGCGGTTGCAAACATTCAGGCGTGGCAGCCAGATAGGCTGGTCCCCGTAGAACACTGCCAGCGGACTGGGTATATCTGCTTCCCGTTCTTCTCACCTGAGTGCTACTGATTCCAGCTTTGACGGCAACAGTCTACTCAACCGCAGCAGTAAGTTGAACCTTAACTTATGGCACTTTGTGAAAGTGTTGAGAACTAGAGCTCAGGTGTTTGTCACGCCACCACTGTCCATCCAGCTCTATGGACGGCACTGCCTACATCTGGCTCTAATTAGTCCACGGTTGTGTTCAGCCGAAGGACCTCTGCCGGCAACACTCAGAATGAGTTTCTGAGTTATTGCAACGTAGGAGCGTTTCACTGCTTTCAAGGCTTCTTAGGAAGAATTCCTCAATCTTGCTTCCGGCAGGCCTCCGGCTGTTCCGGGTGAACATCTACTTGTATATCCCCCGTGGTTTATTGTACACCCGTGAAATTTGGCCAGGTTATGCAGTTTGAATTGCTCTTCAATGGCGCCTGCCTAGCTCTGCCACGGTTGCAAACATTCAGGCGTGGCAGCAAGATTGGCTGGTTCCCGTAGGACACTGCCAGCCGACTGGGTATATCTGATTCCCGTTCTTCTCATCTGAGTGCTACTGATTCCAGCTTTGACGGCTACACTCTACTCAACCAGAGCAGTAAGTTGAACCTCAAATCATGGCACTTTGTGAAAGTGTTGAGAACTAGAGCTCAGTTGTTTGGCACGCCACCACTGTCCATCCAGCACTATGGACGGCACAGCCTACATATGGCTCTAATTAGACCACGGTTGTGTTCAGCCGAATGACCACGGCGGGGAACACTCAGAATGAGGTTCTGAGTTATTGCAACATAGGAGCGTTTCACTGCTTTCAAGGCTTCTTAGGAAGAATTCCGGAATGTTTCTGCCCGCAGGACTCCAGCTGTTCCGTGTGAACATCTCCTTGAAAATTCCCCGTGGTTTGTTGTACACCCGTGAAATTTGGCCAGGTTATGCAGTTTGCATTGCTGCACAATGGCGCCTGCCTAGCTCTGCCATGGTTGCAATCATTCAGGCGTGGCAGCTAGATACGCTGGTCCCCGTAGGACACTGCCAGCGTTCTGGTTATATCTGCTTCCCGTTCTTCTCACCTGAGTGCTACTGATTCCAGCTTTCATGGCTACACGCTACTCAACCGGAGCAGTAAGTTGAACCCCAACTTATGGCACTTTGTGAAAGTGTTGAGATCTTCTCCCAATCGGTGGGCTTTCTATTGATCTTGCCAGCTATGTCATTTGCCCTGCAGAAGCTCTGCAATCTTATGCAATCCCATTTGTCCAACCTTTCTTTGATTTGTTGTGCTTCCGGGTCTCTATTCAGAAAATTTCGACCTGAGCCAAGGAGACCGATTGGGAGAAGATCTTTACTAGCCATACAACGGACCAACGTCTCATATCTAAAATATACTTGGAACTCAAAAAATTAAACCACCCAACAACAAATCCTCAAAGAATCAACTGCCCAATAAATATGTGGGCGAAAGACTTAAAGAGAAGCTTCTCTGAAGAAGAAACAAGGATGGCCAATAGACACATGAAGAAATGTTCAACATCCCTAGCCATAAAAGAAATGCAAATCAAAACAACATTGAGATATCACCTCACTCCAGTTAGAACAGCAAAAATCAAGAACTCTAACAACAACAGATGCTGGAGGGGATGTGGACAGAAAGGAACCTTACTTCATTGTTGGTGGGAATGTAAACTTGTTCAACCACTTTGGAAAGCAGTATGGAGGTTCCTCAGAAGACTTCACATAGATCTCCCCTATGATCCAGCAATCCCACTTTTGGGCATTTACCCAAATGTTTACAAACAAGACCACACTAAAGCTACCAGCACAACTATGTTTATTGCAGCATTATTTACCATAGCTAAGATATGGAACCAACCCAGATGCCCCTCAGTAGATGAATGGATCAAGAAAATGTGGTATATATACACAATGGAATTCTATGCCTCCATCAGAAAGAATGACATTTCCCCATTTGTTAGGAAATGGAAAGGTTTGGAAAAAATTATATTAAGTGAAGTAAGCCAGGCCCAAAGAAGCATAGGTCCCATGGTTTCCCTTATTTGCAATATCTAGTATAGGTATGAGTCAAGCGGAAAAGGTCAGATAATGTGATGTTAGGACAATGAACCCTTAAATATGTATTTTAATGTTTTCGTTTCTTTCATGCATGTGTTTCTAACGCATTTATAAGATTATTTCTTTGTTGCTTTGTATGTCCCTCCCCCACAGTGTAACGCCCGCTTTCACTATATTTGATGTCAGTATAATATGTGGAGGAGATGGGGACAGACAAGTCGTTTAAGGATTCAGGTGGACCTGTTGCAACAATGAGAAGTACAAAATGTCATGTCAAAACCAGCTTTACAATGTCGGTGTGTGGGGGGAAGGGGGGTATAATTGGGTGGGAGGAGGGGGGTAAAATTGGGTGGGGCGAGGGGGGAGGCAGGGAAGGGAAGTGAAGGGTAAACAAAGGAGGAGGCTGCAATGCTTGGTAAGAAATGTATGCATTACCCTGCCCATGTAATTGTAGCCCCCCTGTACAGTATGTTCTCAAATAAAATAAAATACAATTAAAAAAAAAAAAAAAAAAGAAAGTGTTGAGAACTAGAGCTCAGTTGTTTGGCACGCCACCACTGTCCATCCAGCACTATGGACTGCAGTGTCTACATCTGGCTCTAATTAGTCCACGGTTGTGTTCAGCCGAATGACCTCTGCCGGGAACACTCAGAATGAGGTTCTGAGTTATTGCAACATAGGAGCGTTTCACAGCTTTCAAGGCTTCTTTGGAAAAATTCCTTAACGTTGCTGCCGGCAGGCCTCCGGCTGTTCCGGGTGAACATCTCCTTGTAAATCCCCCGTGGTTTCTTGTACACCCGTGAAATTTGGCCAGGTTATGCAGTTCGCATTACTGCACAACTGCGCCTGCCTAGCTCGGTTGCGGATGCAAAAATTCAGGCGTGGCAGCCTGATAGGCTGGTCCCCGTAGGACACTGCCAGCGCACTGGGTTTTTCTGCTTCCCGTCCTTCTCACCTAGTTCTTCTGATTCCAGCTTTGATGGCTACACTCTACTCAACCGGAGCAGTAAGTTGAAACTCAACTCATGGCAATTTGTGAAAGTGTTGAGAACTAGAGCCCAGTTGTTTGGCAGGCCATCACTGTCCATCCAGCATTATGGACGGCACTGCCTACATCTGGCTCTAATTAGTCCACGGTGTGTTCAGCAGAATGATCTCTGCCGGGAACACTCAGAATGAGGTTCTGACTTATTGCAACATAGGAGCTTTTCACTGCTTTCAAGGCTTCTTAGGAAGAATTTCGGAATCTTGCTGCCAGCAGGCCTCCGAACGTTCCGGGTGAACATCTCCTTGTAAATCCCCCGTGGTTTCTTGTAAACCCGGGAAATTTGGCCAGGTGATGCAGTTTGCATTGCTGCACAATTGTGACTGCCTAGCTCTGCCGCGGTTGCAAACATTCAGGTGTGGCAGCCAGATAGGCTAGTCCCCGCAGGACACTGCCAGCGAACTGGGTATATCTGCTTCCCGTTCTTCTCACCTGAGTGCTACTGATTCCAGCTTTGAGGGCTACACTCTACTCCACTGGAGCAGTAAGTTGAACCTCAAATTATGGCACTTTGTGAAAATGTTGAGACCTAGAGCTCAGTTGTTTGGCACGCCATGACTGTCCATTGAGCACAATGGACGGTATTGCCTACTCATAGCTCTAATTAGTCCACGGTTGTGTTCAGCCAAATGACCTCTGCCAGGAACACTCAGACTGAGGTTCTGAGTTGTTGAAACATAGGAGCTTTTCACTGCTTTCAAGGCATCTTAGGAAGAATTCCGGAATGTTGCTGCATGCAGGCCTCCGGCTGTTCCGGGAGAACATCTCCTTGTAAATTCCCCGTGGTTTTTTGTACACCCGTGAAATTTGGCCAGGTTATACAGTTTGCATTGCTGCACAATTGCGCCTGCCTAGCTCTGCCTCGCTGTCAAACATTCAGGCTTGGCAGACAGATAGGCTGGTCCCCGTCGGACACTGCGAGCAGACTGGGTATACCTGCTTCCCGTTCTTCTCACCTGAGTGCTACTGATTCCAGCTTTGACGGCTACACTCTACTCAACCGGAGCAGTAAGTTGAACCTCAACTTATGGCACTTTGTGAAAGTGTTGAGACCTAGAGCTCAGTTGTTTGGCACGCCACCACTGTCCACCCAGCACTATAGACGGCACTCCCTACATCTGGCTCTAATTAGTCCACGGTTGTGTTCAGCCGAATGTCCTCTGCCGGGAACACTATGAGGTTCTGAGTTATTGCTACATAGGAGTGTTTCACTGCTTTCAAGGCTACTTAGGAAGAATTTCGGAATGTTGCTGCCGGCAGGCCTCAGGCTGTTCCGGGTGAACATCTCCTTGTAAATTCCCCGTGGTTTCTTGTACACCCGTGAAATTTGGCCAGGTTATTCAGTTTTCATTGCTGCACAATTGCGCCTGCCTAGCTCTGCCTCGCTGGCAAACATTCAGGCGTGGCAGCCAGATAGGCTGGTCCCCGTATTACACTGCCAGCGGACTGTTTATATCTGCTTCCCATTCTTCTCACCTGAGTGCTACTGATTCCAGGTTGACGGCTACACTCTACTCAACCGGAGCAGTAAGTTGAAGCTCAACTTATGGCACTTTATGAAAGTGTTGAGAACTAGAGCTCAGTTGTTTGGCAGGCCATCACTGTCCATCCAGCACTATGGACGGCACTGCCTATATCTGGCTCAAATTAGTCCACGGTGTGTTCAGCAGAATGACCTCTGCAGGGAACACTCAGAATGAGGTTCTGAGTTATTGCAACATAGGAGCGTTTCACTGCTTTCAAGGCTTCTTAGGAAGAATTCCGTAATGTTGCTGCCGGCAGGCCTCCGGCAGTTCCGGGTGAACATCTCCTTGTAAATCCCCCGTGGTTTCTTGTACACCCGTGAAATTTGGCCAGGTTATGCAGTTTCCATTGCGGCACAATTGCGCCTGCCTAACTCTTCCTCGGGTGCAAACATTCAGGCGTGTCAGCCAGATAGGCTAGTCCCCGTAGGACACTGCCAGTGCCCTGGGTATATGTGCTTCCCGTTCTTCTCACCTGAGTGCTACTAATTCCAGCTTTGACGGCTACACTCTACTCAACTGCAGCAGTAAGTTGAACCTCAACTTATGGCACTTTGTGAAGGTGTTGGGAACTAGAGTTCAGTTGTTTGGCACGCCACCACTGTCCATCCAGCACTATGGACGGTATTGCCTAAATCTGGCTCTAATTAGTCCACGTTTGTGTTCAGCCGAATGACCTCTGCCGGGAACACTCAGAATGAGGTTCTGAGTTATTGCTACATAGGAGCGTTTCACTGCTTTCAAGTCTTCTTAGGAAGAATTCTGGAATCTTGCTGCCAGCAGGCCTCCGGCTGTTCCGGGTGAACATCTACTTGTAAATCCCCCGTGGTTTTTTGTACACCCGTGAAATTTAGCCAGGTAATGCAGTTTGCATTGCTGCACAATTGCGCCGGCCTAGCTCTGCCGCGATTGCAAACATTCAGGTGTGGCAGCCAGAAAGGCTGGTCCCCGTAGGACACTGCCAGCGATCTGGGTATATCTGCTTCCCGTTCTTCCCACCTGAGTGCTACTGATTCCAGCTTTGACGACTACACTCTACTCATCCCGAGCAGTAAATTGAACCTCAACTCATGGCACTTTGTGAAAGTGTTGAGAACTAGAGCTCAGTTGGTTGGCACCCCACCACTGTCCATCCAGCATTATGGACGGCACTGCCTACTCATAGCTCCAATTAGTCCACGGTTGTGTTCAGCCAAATGACCTCTGCCGGGAACATTCAGAATGAGGTTCTGAGTTATTGCCACATAGGAGTGTTTCACTGCTTTCAAGGCTTCTTAGGTAGAATTCCGTAATGTTGCTGCTGGCAGGCCTCCGGCTGTTCCGGGTGAACATCTCCTTTTAAATCCCCCTGGTTTCTTGTACACCCGTCAAATTTGGCCAGGTTATGCAGTTCGCATTGCTGCACAATTGCGCCTGCCTAGCTCTGCTGCGGATGCAAAAATTCAGGCATGGCAGCCAGATAGGCTGGTCCCCATAGGACACTGCCAGCGGACTGGGTTTTTCTGCTTCCAGTTCTTCTCACCTAGTGCTACTGATTCCAGCTTTGATGGATACACTCTACTCAACCGGAGCAGTAAGTTGAACCTCAACTTATGGCACTTTGTGAAAGTGTTGAGAACTAGAGCTCAGTTGTTTGGCATGCCACCACAGTCCATCCAGCACTATGGACGGCATTGCATACATCTGGCTCTAATTAGTCCAGGGTTGTGTTCAGCCGAATCACCTCTGCCGGGAACACTCAAAATGAGGTTCTGAGTTGTTGCAACATAGGAGCGTTCCACTGCTTTCAAGGCTTCTTAGGAAGAATTCCGGAACGTTGCTGCCTTCAGGCCTCCGGCTGTTACGGGTGAACATCTCCTTGTAAATCCCCGTGGTTTCTTGTACACCCGTGAAATTTGGCCAGGTTATGCAGTTTGCATTGCTGCACAATTGGGCCTCCAAGCTCTGCCGCGGTTGCAAATATTAAGGCGTGGCAGCCAGATAGGCTGGTCCCCGTAGGACACTGCCAGCGGACTGGGTATATCTGCTTCCCGTTCTTCTCACCTGAGTGCTACTGATTCCAGCTTTGACGGCTACATTCTACTCAACCGGAGCAGTAAGTTGAACCTCAACTTATGGCACTTTGTGAAAGTGTTGAGAACTAGAGCTCAGTTGTTTGGCAGGCCACCGCTGTCTACCCAGCACTATGGACGGCACTGCCTACATCTGGCTCTAATTAGTCCACGGTTGTGTTCAGCCCAATGACCTCTGCCGGGAACACTGAGAATGAGGTTCTGAGTTATTCCAACATAGGAGCGTTTCACTGCTTTCAAGGCTACTTAGGAAGAATTTCGGAATGTTGCTGTTCCGGGTGAACATCTCCTTGTAAATCCCCCGTGGTTTCTTGTACGCCCGTGAATTTTGGCCAGGTTATGCAGTTTGTATTGCTGCACAATTGCGCCTGCCTAGATCTGCCGAGGTTGCAAACATTCAGGCGTGGCAACCAGATAGGCTGTTCCCCGTAGGACACTGCCAGCGGACTGGGTATATCTGCTTCCCGTTCTTCTCTCCTGAGGGCTACTGATTCCAGCTTTGACGGCTACACTCTACTCAACCGGCGCAGCAAGTTGAACCTCAACTTATGGCACTTTGTGAAAGTGTTGAGAACTAGATCTCAGTTGTTTGTCACGCCACCACTGTCCATCCAGCACTATGGACGGCACTGCCTACATCTGGCTCTAATTAGTCCACGGTTGTGTTCAGCCGAATGACCTCTGCCGGGAACACTCAGAATGAGGTTCTGAGTTATTGCAACATAGGAGTGTTTCACTGCTTTCAAGGTTCTTAGGAAGAATTCCGGAATCTTCTGCCGGCAGGCCTCCGGCTGTTCTGGGTGAACATCTCCTTGTAAATCCCCCATGGATTCTTGTACATCCGTGAAATTTGGCCAGGTTATGCAGTTTGCATTGCTGCACAATTGCACCTGCCTAGCTCTTCCACGGTTGCAAACATTCAGTCCTGGCAGCCAGATAGGCTAGACCACGGAAGACATTGCAAGCGGACTGGGTATATCTCTTCCGGTTCTTCTCACTTGAGTGCTACTGGTTCGAACTTTGACGGCTACACTCTACTCAACCGGAGCAGTAAGTTGAACCTCAACTTATGGCAGTTTGTGAAAGTGAGGAGAACTACAGCTCAGTTGTTTCGCAGGCCATCACTGTCCATCCAGTACTATGGACGGCACTGCCTACATCTGGCTCAAATTAGTCCACGGTGTGTTCAGCAGAACGACCTCTGCCGGGAACACTCAGAATGAGGTTCTGAGTTATTGCAACATAGGAGCGTTTCACTGCTTTCAAGGCTTCTTAGGTAGAATTCCGTAATATTGCTGCCGGCAGGCCTCCAGCTGTTCCGGGGGAACATCTCCTTGTAAATCCCCCGTGGTTTCTTGTACACCTGTGAAATTTGGCCAGCTTATGCAGTTTGCATTGCTGCACAATTGCGCCTGCCTAGCTCTGCCGTGGTTACAAATATTCAGGCGTGGCAGTCAGAGAGGCTGGTCCCCGTAGGACACTGCCAGCAGACTGGGTATATCTGCTTCCGGTTCTTCTCACCTGAGTGCTACTGATTCCAGCTTTGACGGCTACACTCTATTCAACCGGAGCAGTAAGTTGAACCTCAACTTATGGCACTTTGTGAAAGTGTTGAGAACTAGAGCTCAATTGTTTGGCACGCCATCATTGTCCATCCAGCATTATGGACGGCAGTGCTTACATCTGGCTCTAATTAGTCCACGGTTGTGTTCAGCCGAATGACCTCTGCCGGGAACACTCAAAATGAGGTTCTGAACAATTGCAACATAATAGCATTTCACTGCTTTCAAGGCTTCTTAGGAAGGATTCTTGAATCTTGCTGCCGGCAGGGCTCCGGATGTTCCGGGTGAACATCTCCTTGTAAATCCCCCGTGGATTCTTGTACACCCGTGAAATTTGGCCAGGTTATGCAGTTTGCATTGCTGCACAATTGCGCCTGCCTAGGTACGCCTAGGTTCCAAACATTCAGTCATGGCAACCAGATTCCCTGGTCCCCGTAGGACACTGCCAGCGGACTGGGTATATCTGCTTCACGTTCTTCTCACCTGAGTGCTACTGATTACAGCTTTGACATATACACTCTACTCAACTGGAGCAGTAAGTTGAACCTCAATTATGGCACTGTGTGAAAGTGTTGAGAACTAGAGCTCAGTTGTTTGGCACGCCACCACAGTCCATTGAGCACTGTGGATGGCACTGCCTACATCTGGCTCTAATTAGTCCACGGTTGTGTTCAGCCCAATGACCTCGGCCGGGAACACTCAGAATGAGGTACTTAACAATTGCAAAATAGGAGCGTTTCACTGCTTTCAAGGCTTCTTAGGAAGGATTCTGGAATCTTGCTAACGGCAGGCCTCCGTCTGTTCCTGGTGAACATCTTGTAAATCCCCCGTGGTTTCAAGTACATCCGTGAAATTTGGCCAGGTTATGCAGTTTGCATTGCTGCACAATTGCGCCTGCCTAGCTCTCCCGCGCTTGCAAACATTCAGGCATGGCAGCCAGAGAGGCTGGAACCCGTAGGACACTGCCAGCAGACTGTGTCAATCTGCTTCCCCTTCTTCTCACCTGAGTGCTACTGACTCCAGCTTTGATGGCTACATTCTACTCAACCATAGCAGTACGTTGAACCTCAACCTATGCCACTTTGTGAAAGTGTTGAGAACTAGAGGTCAGTGATTTGGCACGCACCCACTGTCCATCCAACACTATGGACGACACTGCCTACATCTGGCTCTAATTTGTCCACGGTTGTGTTCAGCCGAATGACCTCTGCCAGGAACACTCAGAATGAGGTTCTGAGTTATTGCAACATAGAAGCGTATCACTGCTTTCAAGGCTTCTTAGGAAGGATTCCGGAATCTTGCTGCCAGCAGCCAGATAGGCTGGTCCCTGTAGGACACTGCCAGCGGACTGGGTATATCTGCTTCCCGTTCTTCTCACCTGAGTGCTACTGATTCCAACTTTGACGGCTACACTCTACTTAACCGGAGTAGTAAATTGAATCTCAACTATGGCACTTTGTTAAAATGTTGAGAACTAGAACTGAGTTTTCTGGCACGCCACCACTGTCCATCAAGCACTATGAACCGCACTGCCTACATCTGGCTCTAATTAGTCCAAGGTTGTGTTCAGTCGAATGACCTCTGCCGGGAACACTCAGAATGAGGTTCTGAGTTACTGCAACATAGGAGTGTTTTAATGCTTTCAAGGCTCCTTAGGAAGGATTCTGGAATCGTGCTCCCGGCAGGCCTCCTTCTGTTCCGGGTGAACATCTTCTTGTAAATCCCCCGTGGTTTCTTTTGCACCCGTGAATTTCAGCCAGGTTATGCAGTTTGCATTGCTTCACAATTTTGCCTGTCTAGCTCTGCATCGGTTGCAAATATTTAGGCGTGGCAGCCAGTTAGGCTGGTCCCCGTAGGACATTGCCAGCGGACTGGGTATATGTGCTTCCCGATCTTCTCAACTGAGTGCTACTGATTCCAGCTTTGACGGCTGCACTCTACTCAACCGGAGCAGTAAGGTGAACCTCAACTTATGGCACTTTGTGAAAGTGTTGAGAACTAGAGCTCAGTTGTTTGGCACGCCACCACTGTCCATCCAGCACTATGGACGGCACTACATACATCTGGCTCTAATTAGTCCACAGTTGTGTTCAGCCAAATGACCTCTGCCGGGAACACTCAGAATGAGGTTCTGAGTTACTGCAACATAGGAGCGTTTCACTGCTTTCAACGCACCTTAGGAAGAATTCCGGAATCTTGCTGCCGGCAGGCCTCCGGCTGTTCCGGGTGAACATCTCCTTGTAAATCCCCCGTGGTTTCTTGTACACCCGTGATTTTTGGCCAGGTTATGCAGTTTGCATTGCTGCACAATTGCGCATGCCTAGCTCTGCCACGGTTGCAAATATTCAGGTGTGGCAGCCAGATAGGCTGTCCCCGTAGGACACTGCCAGTGGACTGGGGATATCTGCTTCCCGTTCTTCTCACTTGAGTGCTACTGATTCCAGCTTTGACGACTACACTCTACTCAACCGGAGCAGTTAGTTGAACCTCAACTTATGGCACTTTGTGAAAGTGTTGAGAACTAGAGCTCAGTTGTTTAGCATGCCACAACTCTCCATCCAGCACTATGGACGGCACTGCCTACATCTGGCTCTAATTAGTCCAAGGTTGTGTTCAGCCGAATGACCTCTGCCGGGAACACTCAGAATGAGGTTCTGACTTATTGCAACATAGGAGCGTTTCACTGCTTTCAAGGCTTCTTAGGATGAATTCCGGAATCTTGCTGCCGGCAGGCCTTTGCACGTTCCGGGTGAACATCTCCTTGTAAATCCCCCGTGGTTTCTTGTACACCCCTGAAATTTGGCCAGGTTATGCAGTTTGCACTGCTGCACAATTGGCCCTGACTAGCTCTGCCGCGGTTGCAAACATTGAGGCGTGGCAGCCAGATAGGCTGGTTCCCGTAGGACACTGCCAGCGGACTGGGGATATCTGCTTCCCGTTCTTCTCACCTGAGTGCCACTGATTCCAGCTTTGACAGCTACACTCTACTCAACCGGAGGAGTAAAATGAACCTCAACTTATGGCACTTTGTGGAAGTGTGGAGAACTAGAGCTCAGTTGTTTGGCAGGTCACCACGGTTCATCCAGCACTATGAACCCTACTGCGTACATCTGGCTCTAATTAGTCCACGGTTGTGTTCAGCCGAATGACCTCTGCCGGGAACACTCAGAATGAGGTTCTGAGTTATTGCAACATATCAGCGTTTCACTGCTTTCAAGGATTCTTAGGAAGAATTCCGGAATCTTGCTGCCGGCAGGCCTCCGGCTGTTCCAGGTGAACATCTCCTTGTGTATCCCACGTGGTTTCTTGAACACCCGTGAAATTTAGCCAGGTTATGCAGTTTGCATTGCTGCACAATTGCGCCTACCTAGCTCTGCCGCGGTTGCAAACATTCAGGCGTGGCAGCCATATAGGCTGGTCCCCGTAGGACACTGCCAGCGGACAGGGTATATCTGCTTCCCGTTCTTCTCACCGAGTGCTCCTGATTCCAGCTTTGTCGGCTACACTCTACTCAACGGGAGCAGTAAGTTGAACAACTTATGGCACTTTGTGAAAGTGTTGAGAACTAGAGCTCAGTTGCTTGGCACTCCACCACAGTCCATCCAGCACTATGGACGGCATTGCCTACATCTGGCTCTAATTAGTCCACGGTTGTGTTCAGCCGAATGACCTGTGCTGGGAACTCTCAGAATGAGGTTCTGAGTTACTGCAACATAGGAGCTTTGCATTGCTTTCAAGGCTTCACAGGAAAAATTCTGGAATCTTGCTACAGGTAGACCTCCGGCTGTTCCGGCTGAACATCTCCCTGTAAATAACCCGTGGTTTCTTGTTCACCCGTGAAATTTGGCCAGGTTATGCAGTTTGCATTGCTGCACAATTGCGCTTGCCTAGCTCTGCCGCGGTTACAAACATTCAGGCGTGGCAGCCATATACTCTCGTCCCCTTAGGACACTGCCAGCGGACTGGGTATATCTACCTCCCGTTCTTCTCACCTGAGTGCTACTGATTCCATCTTTGACGGCTACACTCTACTCAACCGGAAGGGTAAGTTGAACCTCAACTTCTGGCACTTTGTGAAAGTGTTGAGAACTAGAGCTCAGTTGTTTGGCACGTCACCAATGTTCATCCAGCACTATGTACGGCACTGCCTAAATCTGTCTCTAATTAGTCCACTGTCTGTTCAGCAGAATGACCTCTGCGGGAACACTCAGAATGATTTTCTGACATATTGCAACATAGGAGCGTTTCACTGCTTTCAACGCTTCTTAGGAAGAATTCCGGAATCTTGCTGCCGGCAGGCCTCCGGCTGTTTCGGGTGAACATCTAGTTGTAAATCCCCCGTGTTTTCTTGTACACCCGTGAAATTTGGCCAGGTTATGCAGTTTGCATTGCTGCACAATTGTGCCTGCCTGGCTCTGCCGAGGTTGCAAACATTCAGGCGTGGCAGCCAGATAGGCTGGTCTCCATAGGACACTGCCATCCGACTGGGGATATCTGCTTCCCGTTCTTCTCACCTGAGTGCTACTGATTCCAGCTTTGACGGCTACACTCTACTCAACGGGAGCAGTAAGTTGAACCTCAACTTATGGCACTTTGTGAAAATGTTGAAACTAGAGCTCAGTTGTTTGGCACGCCACCACTGTCCAGCACTATGGACGGCACTGCCTACACTTGGCTCTATTTAGTCCACGGTTGTGTTCAGCCGAAGGATCTCTGCCGTGAACACTCAGAATGAGGTTCTGAGTTGTTGCAACATAGGAGCGTTTCACTCCTCTCAAGGCTTCTTAGTAAGAATTACGCAATGTTGGTTCTGGCAGGCCTCCAGGTGTTCCGGGTGAACATCTCCTTGTAAATCCCCGTGGTTTCTTGTACACCCGTGAAATTTGGCCAGGTTATGCAGTTTGCATTGCTGCACAATTGGGCCTCCAAGCTCTGCCGCGGTTGCAAATATTAAGGCGTGGCAGCCAGATATGCTGGTCCCCGTAGGACACTGCCAGCGGACTGGGTATATCTGCTTCCCGTTCTTCTCACCTGAGTGCTACTGATTCCAGCTTTGACGGCTAAACTTTACTCAACCGGCGCAGCAAGTTGAACCTCAACTTATGGCACTTTGTGAAAGTGTTGAGAACTAGATCTCAGTTGTTTTTCACGCCACCACTGTCCATCCAGCACTATGGACCTCACTGCCTACATCTGGCTCTAATTAGTCCACGGTTGTGTTCAGCCAAAAGACCTCTGCCGGGAACACTCAGAATGAGGTTCTGAGTTATTGCAACATAGGAGTGTTTCACTGCTTTCAAGGTTCTTAGGAAGAATTCCGGAATCTTCTGCCGGCAGGCCTCCGGCTGTTCTGGGTGAACATCTCCTTGTAAATCCCCCATGGATTCTTGTACATCCGTGAAATTTGGCCAGGTTATGCAGTTTGCATTGCTGCACAATTTCACCTGCCTAGCTCTGCCACGGTTGCAAACATTCAGTCCTGGCAGCCAGATAGGCTAGACCACGGAAGACATTGCAAGCGGACTGGGTATATCTGCTTCCGGTTCTTCTCACTTGAGTGCTACTGGTTCGTGCTTTGACGGCTACACTCTACTCAACCGGAGCAGTAAGTTGAACCTCAACTTATGGCAGTTTGTGAAAGTGAGGAGAACTAGAGATCAGTTGTTTCGCAGGCCATCACTGTCCATCCAGTACTATGGACGGCACTGCCTACATCTGGCTCAAATTAGTCCACGGTGTATTCAGCAGAATGACCTCTGCCGGGAACACTCAGAATGAGGTTCTGAGTTATTGCAACATAGGAGCGTTTCACTGCTTTCAAGGCTTCTTAGGTAGAATTCCGTAATATTGCTGCCGGCAGGACTCCGGCTGTTCCGGGTGAACATCTCCTTGTAAATCCCCCGTGGTTTCTAGTACACCTGTGAAATTTGGACAGCTTATGCAGTTTGCATTGCTGCACAATTGCGCCTGCCTAGCTCTGCCGTGGTTGCAAATATTCAGGCGTGGCAGTCAGAGAGGCTGGTCCCCGTAGGACACTGCCAGCAGACTGGGTATATCTGCTTCCCGTTCTTCTCACCTGAGTGCTACTGATTCCAGCTTTGACGGCTACACTCTACTCAACCGGAGCAGTAAGTTGAACCTCAACTTATGGCACTTTGTGAAAGTGTTGAGAACTAGAGCTCAATTGTTTGGCATGCCATCATTGTCCATCCAGCATTGTGGACGGCAGTGCTTACATCTGGCTCTAATTAGTCCACGGTTGTGTTCAGCCGAATGACCCCTGCCGGGAACACTCAAAATGAGGTTCTGAACAATTGCAACATAATAGCATTTCACTGCTTTCAAGGCTTCTTAGGAAGGATTCTTGAATCTTGCTGCCGGCAGGCCTCCGGATGTTCCGGGTGAACATCTCCTTGTAAATCCCCCGTGGATTCTTGTACACCCGTGAAATTTGGCCAGGTTATGCAGTTTGCATTGCTGCACAATTGCGCCTGCCTAGGTACGCCTAGGTTCCAAACATTCAGTCATGGCAACTAGATTCCCTGGTCCCCGTAGGACAATGCCAGCGGACTTGCTATATCTGCTTCACGTTCTTCTCACCTGAGTGCTACTGATTACAGCTTTGACATATACACTCTACTCAACTGGAGCAGTAAGTTGAACCTCAATTATGGCACTGTGTGAAAGTGTTGAGAACTAGAGCTCAGTTGTTTGGCACGCCACCACAGTCCATTGAGCACTGTGGATGGCACTGCCTACATCTGGCTCTAATTAGTCCACGGTTGTGTTCAGCCCAATGACCTCGGCCGGGAACACTCAGAATGAGGTACTTAACAATTGCAAAATAGGAGCGTTTCACTGCTTTCAAGGCTTCTTAGGAAGGATTCTGGAATCTTGCTAACGGCAGGCCTCCGTCTGTTCCTGGTGAACATCTTGTAAATCCCCCGTGGTTTCAAGTACATCCGTGAAATTTGGCCAGGTTATGCAGTTTGCATTGCTGCACAATTGCGCCTGCCTAGCTCTCCCGCGGTTGCAAACATTCAGGCATGCCAGCCAGAGAGGCTGGTCCCCGACGGACACTGCCAGCAGACTGTGTCAATCTGCTTCCCCTTCTTCTCACCTGAGTGCTACTGACTCCAGCTTTGACGGCTACACTCTACTCAACCATAACAGTACGTTGAACCTCAACTTATGCCACTTTGTGAAAGTGTTGAGAACTAGAGGTCAGTGGTTTGGCACGCACCCACTGTCCATCCAACACTATGGACGACACTGCCTACATCTGGCTCTAATTTGTCCACGGTTGTGTTCAGCCGAATGACCTCTGCCAGGAACACTCAGAATGAGGTTCTGAGTTATTGCAACATAGAAGCGTATCACTGCTTTCAAGGCTTCTTAGGAAGGATTCCGGAATCTTGCTGCCAGCAGCCAGATAGGCTGGTCCCTGTAGGACACTGCCAGCGGACTGGGTATATCTGCTTCCCGTTCTTCTCACCTGAGTGCTACTGATTCCAACTTTGACGGCTACACTCTACTTAACCGGAGTAGTAAATTGAATCTCAACTATGGCAATTTGTTAAAATGTTGAGAACTAGAACTGAGTTTTTTGGCACGCCACCACTGTCCATCAAGCACTATGAACCGCATTGCCTACATCTGGCTCTAATTAGTCCAAGGTTGTGTTCAGTCGAATGACCTCTGCCGGGAACACTCAGAATGAGGTTCTGAGTTACTGCAACATAGGAGTGTTTTAATGCTTTCAAGGCTCCTTAGGAAGGATTCTGGAATCGTGCTCCCGGCAGGCCTCCTTCTCTTCCGGGTAAACATCTTCTTGTAAATCCCCCGTGGTTTCTTTTGCACCCGTGAATTTCAGCCAGGTTATGCAGTTTGCATTGCTGCACAATTGCGCCTGCCTGGCTCTGCCGAGGTTGCAAACATTCAGGAATGGCAGCCAGATAGGCTGGTCTCCATAGGACACTGCCAGCGGACTGGGGATATATGCTTCCCGTTCTTCTCCCCTGAGTGCTACTGATTCCAACTTTGACGGCTACACTCTACTCAACCGGAGCAGTAAGTTGAATCTCAACTTATGGCACTTTGTGAAAGTGTTGAGAACTAGAGCTCAGTTGTTTGGCATGCCACCACTCTCCATCCAGCACTATGGACGGCACTGCCTACACCTGGTTCTAATTAGTCCACGGTTGTGTTCAACCGAATGACCTCTGCCCGGAACACTCAGAATGAGGTTCTGAGTTATTCCATCATAGGAGCGTTTCACTGCTTTCAAGGCTTCACAGGAAGAATTCCGTAATCTTGCTGCCGGCAGGCCTCTGGCTCTTCCGGGTGAACATCTCCTTGTAAATCCCCGTTGGTTTCTTGTACACCCGTGAAATTCAGCCAGGTTATGCAATTTGCATTGCTGCATAATGGCGCCTGCCTAGCTCTGCCACTGTTGCAAACATTCAGGCGTGGAAGCCAGATAGGCTGGTCCGCGTAGGACACTGCCAGCGGACTGGGTATATCTGCTTCCCGTTCTTCTCACCTGAATGCTACTGACTCCAGCATTGACGGCTACACTCTACTCAACCGGAGCAGTAAGTTGAACCTCAACTTATCTCACTTTGTTAAAGTGTTGAGAACTAGAGCTCAGTTGGTTGGTATGCCACCACTGTCCATCCATCACTATGGACGGCACTGCCTACATCTGGCTCTAATTAGTCCACGGTTGTGTTCAGCCGAATGACTTCTGCCGGGGAAACTCAGAATGAGGTTCTGAGTTATTGCAACATAGGAGCGTGTCACTGCTTTCAAGGCTTCTTAGGAAGAATTCCGGAATCTTACTGCCGGCAGGCCTCCGGCTGTTCCGGGTGAACATGTCCTTGTAAATCCCCCGTGGTTTCTTGTACACCCATGAAATTTGGCCAGGATATGCAGTTTGCATTTCTGCACAATTGCGCCTGCCTTGCTCTGCCGCGGTTACAAACATTCAGGCGTGGCAGCCATACAGACAAGTCCCCGTAGGACACTGCCAGCGGACACATTATATCTGTTTCCCGTTCTTCTAACCTGAGTGCTACTGATTCCATCTTTGACGGCTACACTCTACTCCACTGGAGCAGTAAGTTGAACCTCAAATTATGGCACTTTGTGAAAATGTTGAGACCTAGAGCTCAGTTGTTTGGCACGCCATGACTGTCCATCCAGCACAATGGACGGTATTGCCTACTCATAGCTCTAATTAGTCCACGGTTGTGTTCAGCCTAATGACCTCTGCCGGGAACACTCAGACTGAGGTTCTGAGTTGTTGAAACATAGGAGCTTTTCACTGCTTTCAAGCCATCTTAGGAAGAATTCCGGAATGTTGCTGCATGCAGGCCTCCGGCTGTTCCGGGAGAACATCTCCTTGTAAATTCCCCGTGGTTTCTTGTACACCCGTGAAATTTGGCCAGGTTATTCAGTTTTCATTGCTGCCCAATTGCGCCTGCCTAGCTCTGCTTCGCTGGCAAACATTCAGGCGTGGCAGCCAGATAGGCTGGTCCCCGTATTACACTGCCAGCGGACTGTTTATATCTGCTTCCCATTCTTCTCACCTGAGTGTTACTGATACCAGGTTGAAGGCTCCACTCTACTCAACCGGAGCAGTAAGTTGAAGCTCAACTTATGGCACTTTATGAAAGTGTTGAGAACTAGAGCTCAGTTGTTTGGCAGGCCATCACTGTCCATCCAGCACTATGGACGGCACTGCCTACATCTGGCTCAAATTAGTCCACGGTGTGTTCAGCAGAATGACCTCTGCCGGGAACACTCAGAATGAGGTTCTGAGTTATTGCAACATAGGAGCGTTTCACTGCTTTCAAGGCTTCTTAGGAAGAATTCCGTAATGTTGCTGCCGGCAGGCCTCCGGCTGTTCCTGGTGAACATCTCCTTGTAAATTCCCCGTGGTTTCTTGTACACCCGTGCAATTTGGCCAGGTTATTCAGTTTTCATTGCTGCACAATTGCGCCTGCCTAGCTCTGCCTCCCTGGCAAACATTCAGGCGTGGCAGCCAGATAGGCTGGTCCCCGTATTACACTGCCAGCGGACTGTTTATATCTGCTTCCCATTCTTCTCACCTGAGTGCTACTGATTCCAGGTTGACGGCTACACTCTACTCAACCGGAGCAGTAAGTTGAAGCTCAACTTATGGCACTTTATGAAAGTGTTGAGAACTAGAGCTCAGTTGTTTGGCAGGCCATCACTGTCCATCCAGCACTATGGACGGCACTGCCTACATCTGGCTCAAATTAGTCCACGGTGTGTTCAGCAGAATGACCTCTGTCGGGAACACTCAGAATGAGGTTCTGAGTTATTGCAACATAGGAGCGTTTCACTGCTTTCAAGGCTTCTTAGGAAGAATTCCGTAATGTTGCTGCCGGCAGGCCTCCGGCAGTTCCGGGTGAACATCTCCTTGTAAATCCCCCGTGGTTTCTTGTACACCCGTGAAATTTGGCCAGGTTATGCAGTTTCCATTGCGGCACAATTGCGCCTGCCTAGCTCTTCCTCGGGTGCAAACATTCAGGCGTGTCAGCCAGATAGGCTGGTCCCCGTAGGACACTGCCAGTGCCCTGGGTATATGTGCTTCCCGTTCTTCTCACCTGAGTGCTACTGATTCCAGCTTTGACGGCTACACTCTACTCAACCGCAGCAGTAAGTTGAACCTCAACTTATGGCACTTTGTGAAGGTGTTGGGAACTAGAGTTCAGTTGTTTGGCACGCCACCACTGTCCATCCAGCACTATGGACGGTATTGCCTACATCTGGCTCTAATTAGTCCACGTTTGTGTTCAGCCGAATGAACTCTGCTGGGAACACTCAGAATGAGGTTCTGAGTTATTGCTACATAGGAGCGTTTCACTGCTTTCAAGTCTTCTTAGGAAGAATTCTGGAATCTTGCTGCCAGCAGGCCTCCGGCTGTTCCGGGTGAACATCTCCTTGTAAATCCCCTTGGTTTTTTGTACACCCGTGAAATTTAGCCAGGTAATGCAGTTTGCATTGCTGCACAATTGCGCCGGCCTAGCTCTGCCGCGGTTGCAAACATTCAGGTGTGGCAGCCAGATAGCCTGGTCCCCGTAGGACACTGCCAGCGATCTGGGTATATCTGCTTCCCGTTCTTCCCACCTGACTGCTACTGATTCCAGCTTTGACGGCTACACTCTACTCATCCCGAGCAGTAAGTTGAACCTCAACTCATGGCACTTTGTGAAAGTGTTGAGAACTAGAGCTCAGTTGTTTGGCACCCCACCACTGTCCATCCAGCATTATGGACGGCACTGCCTACTCTTAGCTCTAATTAGTCCACGGTTGTGTTCAGCCAAATGACCTCTGCCAGGAACACTCAGAATGAGTTTCTGAGTTGTTGCAACATAGAAGATTTTCACTGTTTTCAAGGCATCTTAGGAAGAATTCCGGAATGTTCCTGCATGCAGGCCCCCGGCAGTTCCGGGAGAACATCTCCTTGTAAATCCCCCGTGGTTTTTTGTACACCCGTGAAATTTGGCCAGATTATACAGTTTGCATTGCTGCACAATTGCGCCTGCGTAGCTCTGCCTCGCTGCAAACATTCAGGCCTGGCAGCCAGATAGGCGGGTCCCCGTCGGACACTGGCAGCGGACTGGGTATATCTGCTTCCCGTTCTTCTCACCTGAGTGATACTGATTCCAGCTTTGACGGCTACACTCTACTCAACCGGAGCAGTAAGGTGAACCTCAACTTATGGCACTTTGTGAAAACGTTGAGACCTAGAGCTTAGTTGTTTGGCACGCCACCACTGTCAAACAAGCACTATGGACGGCACTGCCTATATCTGGCTCAAATTAATCCACGGTGTGTTCAGCCAAATGACCTCTGCCGGGAACATTCAGAATGAGGTTCTGAGTTATTGCAACATAGGAGCGTTTCACTGCTTTCAAGACTTCTTAGGTAGAATTCCGTAATGTTGCTGCTGGCAGGCCTCCGGCTGTTCTGGGTGAACATCTCCTTTTAAATCCCCCTGGTTTCTTGTACACCCGTGAAATTTGGCCAGGTTATGCAGTTCGCATTGCTGCACAATTGCGCCTGCCTAGCTCTGCTGCGGATGCAAAAATTCAGGAATGGCAGCCAGATAGGCTGGTCCCCGTATGACACTGCCAGCGGAATGGGTTTTTCTGCTTCCAGTTCTTCTCACCTAGTGCTACTGATTCCAGCTTTGATGGATACACTCTACTCAACCGGAGCAGTAAGTTGAACCTCAACTTATGGCACTTTGTGAAAGTGTTGAGAACTAGAGCTCAGTTGTTTGGCACGCTACCACAGTCCATCCAGCACTATGGACGGCATTGCATACATCTGGCTCTAATTAGTCCAGGGTTGTGTTCAGCCGAATCACCTCTGCCGGGAACACTCAGAATGAGGTTCTGAGTTGTTGCAACATAGGAGCGTTCCACTGCTTTCAAGGCTTCTTAGGAAGAATTCCGGAACGTTGCTGCCTTCAGGCCTCCGGCTGTTACGGGTGAACATCTCTTTGTAAATCCCCCGTGGTTCCTTGTACACCCGTGCAATTTTGCCAGGTTATGCAGTTTGCATTGCTGCACAAATGCACCTGCCTAGCTCTGTCGCGGTTGCAAACATTCAGGCTTGGCAGCCAGATAGGCTGGTCCCCGTAGGACATTGCCAGCGGACTGGGTATATCTGCTTCCCTTTCTTCTCACCTGAGTGCTACTGATTCTAGATTTGATGGCTACACTCTACTCAACAGGAGCAGTAAGTTGAACCTCAACTTATGGCACTTTGTGAAAGTGTTGAGAACTAGAGCTCAGTTGTTTGTCATGCCACCACTGTCCATCCAGCGCTAAGGACTGCACTGCATACACCTGGCTCTAATTAGTCCACGGTTGTGTTCAGCCGAATGACCTCTGCCGGGAACACTCAGAATGAGGTTCTGAGTTATTGTAACATAGGAGGGTTTCATTGCTTTCATGGCTTCTTAGGAAGAATTCCGGAATCTTGCTGGCAGCAGGCCTCCAGCTGTTCCGGGTGAACATCTCCTTGTAAATCCCCCGTGGTTCCTTGTACAACCATGCAATTTTGCCAGGTTATGCAGTTTGCATTGCTGCACAATTGCATCTGACTGGCTCTGCCGCAGTTGCAAACATTCAGGCGTGGCAGCCAGATAGGCTGGTCTCCATAGGACACTGCCAGCGGACTGGGTACATCTGCTTCCCGTTCTTCTCACCTGAGTGCTACTGATTCCAGCTTTGACGGCTACACTCTACTCACCCGGAGCAGTAAGTTGAACCTCAACTTATGGCACTTTGTGAAAGTGTTGAGAACTAGAGCTCAGTTGTTTGGCACGCCAGCACTGTCCATCCAGCACTATTGACAGCACTGCCTACATCTGGCTCTATTTAGTCCACGGTTGTGTTCAGCCGAATGACCTCTGCCGGGAACACTAAGAATGAGGTTCTGAGTTATTGCAACATAGGAGCCTTTCACTGCTTTCAAGGCTACTTAGGAAAAATTTTGGAATGTTGCTGCCTACAGGACTCCGGCTGCCCCGGGTGAACATGTCCTTGTAAATCCCCTGTGGTTTCTTGTACACTCGTGAAATTTGGCCAGGTTATGCAGTTTACATTGCTAAACAATTGCGCATGCCTACCTCTGCCATGGTTGCAAACATTCAGGCGTGGCAGCCAGATGGGCTGGTCCCCGTAGGACACTGCCAGCAGACTGGGTATATGTGCTTCCAGTTCTTCTCACCTGAGTGCTACTGATTCCAGCTTTGACGGCTACACTTTACTCAACCGGAGCTGTAAGTTGAAACTCAACTTATGGCAATTTGTGAAAGTGTCGAGAACTAGAGCTCAGTTCTTTGGCATGCCACCACTGTCCATCCATCACTATGGACCGCACTGCCTACATCTGGCTCTAATTAGTCCACGGTTGTGTTCAGCCGAATGACCTCTGCCGGGAACACTCAGAAGGAGGTTCTGAGTTATTGCAACATAGGAGCGTTTCACTGCTTTCAAGGCTTCTTAGGAAGAATTCATCAATCTTGCTTCCCGCAGGCCTCCTAATGTTCTGGGTGAACATCTCCTTGTAAATCCCCCGTGGTTTCTTGTACATCCGTGAAATTTGGCCAGGTGATGCAGTTTGCATTGGTGCACAATTGCGCCTCCCTAGCTCTGCCGTGGTTGCAAACATTCAGGCGTGGCAGTCAGATAGGCTGGTCCACGTAGGACACTGCCAGCGGACTGGGTATATCTTCTTCCCGTTTTTCTCATCTGTGTACTACTGATTCCAGCTTTGACAACTACACTCTACTCAACAGGAGCAGTAAGTTGAACCTCAACTTATGGCACTTTGTGGAAGTGTTGAGAACTAGAGCTCAGTTGTTTGGCACGCCACCACTGTCCAGCACTATGGACGGCACTGCCTACACTTGGCTCTATTTAGTCCACGGTTGTGTTCAGCCGAATGACCTCTGCCGGGAACACTCAGAATGAGGTTCTGAGTTGTTGCAACATAGGAGCGTTTCACTCCTCTCAAGGCTTCTTAGTAAGAATTCTGCAATGTTGGTTCTGGCAGGCCTCCAGGTGTTCCGGGTGAACATCTCCTTGTAAATCCCCGTGGTTTCTTGTACACCCGTGAAATTTGGCCAGGTTATGCAGTTTGCATTGCTGCACAATTGGGCCTCCAAGCTCTGCCGCGGTTGCAAATATTAAGGCGTGGCAGCCAGATAGGCTGGTCCCCGTAGGACACTGCCAGAGGACTGGGTATATCTGCTTCCCGTTCTTCTCACCTGAGTGCTACTGATTCCAGCTTTGACGGCTACATTCTACTCAAACGGAGCAGTAAGTTGAACCTCAACTTATGGCACTTTGTGAAAGTGTTCAGAACTAGAGCTCAGTTGTTTGGCAGGCCACCGCTGTCTACCCAGCACTATGGACGGCACTGCCTACATCTGTCTCTAATTAGTCCACGGTTGTGTTCAGCCCAATGACCTCTGCCGGGAACACTCAGAATGAGGTTCTGACTTATTCCAACATAGGAGCGTTTCACTGCTTTCAAGGCTACTTAGGAAGAATTTCGGAATGTTGCTGTTCCGGGTGAACATCTCCTTGTAAATCCCCCGTGGTTTCTTGTACGCCCGTGAATTTTGGCCAGTTTATGCAGTTTGTATTGCTGCACAATTGCGCCTGCCTAGATCTGCCGAGGTTGCAAACATTCAGGCGTGGCAACCAGATAGGATGTTTCCCGTAGGACACTGCCAGCGGATTGGGTATATCTGCTTCCCGTTCTTCTCTCCTGAGGGCTACTGATTCCAGCTTTGACGGCTACACTCTACTCAACCGGCGCAGCAAGTTGAACCTCAACTTATGGCACTTTGTGAAAGTGTTGAGAACTAGATCTCAGTTGTTTGTCACGCCACCACTGTCCATCCAGCACTATGGACCGCACTGCCTACATCTGGCTCTAATTAGTCCACGGTTGTGTTCAGCCGAATGACCTCTGCCGGGAACACTCAGAATGAGGTTCTGAGTTATTGCAACATAGGAGTGTTTCACTGCTTTCAAGGTTCTTAGGAAGAATTCCGGAATCTTCTCCCGGCAGGCCTCCGGCTGCTCTGGGTGAACATCTCCTTGTAAATCCCCCATGGATTCTTGTACATCCGTGAAATTTGGCCAGGTTATGCAGTTTGCATTGCTGCACAATGGCACCTGCCTAGCTCTGCCACGGTTGCAAACATTCAGTCCTGGCAGCCAGATAGGCTAGACCACGGAAGACATTGCAAGCGGACTGGGTATATCTGCTTCCGGTTCTTCTCACTTGAGTGCTACTGGTTCAAGCTTTGACGGCTACACTCTACTCAACCGGAGCAGTAAGTTGAACCTCAACTTATGGCAGTTTGTGAAAGTGAGGAGAACTAGAGCTCAGTTGTTTCGCAGGCCATCACTGTCCATCCAGTACTATGGACGGCACTGCCTACATCTGGCTCAAATTAGTCCACGGTGTGTTCAGCAGAACGACCTCTGCCGGGAACACTCAGAATGAGGTTCTGAGTTATTGCAACATAGGAGCGTTTCACTGCTTTCAAGGCTTCTTAGGAAGGATTCTTGAATCTTGCTGCCGGCAGGCCTCCGGATGTTCCGGGTGAACATCTCCTTGTAAATCCCCCGTGGATTCTTGTACACCCGTGAAATTTGGCCAGGTTATGCAGTTTGCATTGCTGCACAATTGTGCCTGCCTAGGTACACCTAGGTTCCAAACATTCAGTCATGGCAACCAGATTCCCTGCTCCCCGTAGGACACTGCTAGCGGACTGGGTATATCTGCTTCACGTTCTTCTCACCTGAGTGCTACTGATTACAGCTTTGACATATACACTCTACTCAACTGGAGCAGTAAGTTGAACCTCAATTATGGCACTGTGTGAAAGTGTTGAGAACTAGAGCTCAGTTGTTTGGCACGCCACCACAGTCCATTTAGCACTGTGGATGGCACTGCCTACATCTGGCTCTAATTAGTCCACGGTTGTGTTCAGCCCAATGACCTCTGCCGGGAACACTCAGAATGAGGTTCTTAACAATTGCAAAATAGGAGCGTTTCACTGCTTTCAAGGCTTCTTAGGAAGGATTCTGGAATCTTGCTAACGGCAGGCCTCCGTCTGTTCCTGGTGAACATCTTGTAAATCCCCCGTGGTTTCAAGTACATCCGTGAAATTTGGCCAGGTTATGCAGTTTGCATTGCTGCACAATAGCGCCTGCCTAGCTCTCCCGCGGTTGCAAACATTCAGGCATGCCAGCCAGAGAGGCTGGTCCCCGTAGGACTCTGCCAGCAGACTGTGTCAATCTGCTTCCCCTTCTTCTCACGTGAGTGCTACTGACTCCAGCTTTGATGGCTACACTCTACTCAACCATAGCAGTAAGTTGAACCTCAAACTATGCCACTTTGTGAAAGTGTTGAGAACTAGAGGTCAGTGGTTTGGCACGCACCCACTGTCCATCCAACACTATGGACGACACTGCCTACATCTGGCTCTAATTTGTCCACGGTTGTGTTCAGCCGAATGACCTCTGCCAGGTACACTCAGAATGAGGTTCTGAGTTATTGCAACATAGGAGCGTTTCACTGCTTTCAAGGCTTCTTAGGCAGTATTCCTCAATCTTGCTTCCGGCAGGGCTCAGGCTGTTCCGGGTGAACATCTCCTTGTAAATCCCCCGTGGTTTCTTGTACACCCGTGAAATTTAGCCAGGTTATGCAGTTTGCAATGCTGCACAATTGCGCCTGCCTAGTTCTGCTGCGGTTGCAAACATTCAGGCGTGGCAGCCAGATAGGCTGGTGCCTTAGGACACTGCTAGCGAACTGGGTATAATTGCTTCCCGTTCTTCTCACCTGAGTGCTACTGATTCCAGCTTTGACGGCTACACCCTACTCAACCGAAGTAGTAAGTTGAACCTCAACTCATGGCACTTTGTGAAAGTGTTGAGAACTAGAACTCAGTTGTTTGGCAGGCCATCACTGTCCATCCAGCATTATGGACGGCACTGCCTACATCTGGCTCTAATTAGTCCACGGTTGTGTTCAGCCGAATGACCTCTGCCGGGTACACTATGAGATTTTGAGTTATTGCAACATAGGAGTGTTTCACTGCTTTCAAGGCTACTTAGGAAGAATTTCAGAATTATGCTGCGGGCAGGCCTCCCGCTGTTCCGGGTGAACATCTCCTTGTAAATCCCGCGTGGTTTCTTATACCACCGTGAAATTTGGCCAGGTTATGCAGTTTGCATTGCTGTTCAATGGCCCCTGCCTAGCTCTGCCGCTGTTGCAAACATTCAGGCGAGGCAGCTACATAGGTTGGTCCCCGTAGGACACTGCCAGCGGAATGGGTATATCTGCTTCCCGTTTTTCTCATCTGAGTGCTACTGATTCCAGCTTTGACGGCTACACTCTCCTCAACCGCAGCAATAAGTTGAACCTCAAATCATGGCACTTTTTGAAAGTGTTGAGAACTAGAGATTAGTTGTTTGGCACGCCACCACAGTCCATGCAGCACTATGGACGTCACTGCCTACATCTGGCTCTAATTAGTCCACGGTTGTGTTCAGCAAGTGACCTCTGCCGGGAACACTTAGAATGAGGCTCTGAGTTATTGCAACAAAGGAGCGTTTCACTGCTTTCAAGGCTTCTTAGGAAGAATTCCGGAATCTTGCTTCAGGCTGGCTTCCGGTTGCTCCGGGTGAACATCTATTTGTAAATCCTCCGTGGTTTCTTGTACACCGTGAAATTTGGCCAGGTTATGCAGTTTGCATTGCTGTTCAATCGCGCCTGCCTAGCTCTGGAACACTTGCAAACATTCAAGTGGCAGCTAGATAGGCTGGTCCCCGTAGCACACTCCCAGCGGACTGGATATATCTGCTGCCCGATCTTCTCATCTGAGTGCTACTGAATCCAGCTTTGACGGCTACACTCTACTCAACCGGAGCAGTAAGTTGAACCTCAACCCATGGCACTGTGTGAAAGTGTTGAGAACTAGAGCTCAGTTGTTTGGCACGCCACCACAGTCCATCCAGCACTATGTACGGCAATGCCTACATCTGGCTCTAATTACTCCACGGTTTTGTTCAGACTAATGTCCTCTGCCGGGAACACTATGAGGTTCTGAGTTATTGCAACATAGGAGCGTTTCACTGCTTTCAATGCTTCTTAGGAAGAATTCCGGAATATTGCTGCCGGCAGGCCTCCGGCTGTTCCGGGTGAACATCTATTAGTAAATCCCCCGTGGTTTCTTGTACACCCGTGAAATTTGGCCAGGTTATGCAGTTTGCATTCCTGCACAATTCCGCCTGCCTAGCTCTGCCGCGGTTGCAAACATTCAGGCCTGGTAGCAAGATAGGCTGGTACCCGCAGGACACTGCCAGAGGACTGGGTATATCTGCTTCCCGTTCTTCTCACCTGAGTGCTACTGATTCCAGATTTGACTGCTACACTCTACTCAACCGGAGCAGTAAGTTGAACCTCAACTTATGGCACTTTGTGAAAGTGTTGAGAACTAGAGCTCAGTTGTTTGGCATGCCACCACTGTCCATCCAGCTCTATGGACGGCACTGCCTACATCTGGCTCTAATTAGTCCACGATTGTGTTCAGCCGAAGGACCTCTGCCGGCAACACTCAGAATGAGTTTCTGAGTTATTGCAACATAGGAGCGTTTCACTGCTTTCAAGGCTTCTTAGGAAGGATTCCTCAATCTTGCTTCCGGCAGGCCTCCCGCTGTTACGGGTGAACATCTATTTGTAAATCACCCGTGGTTACTTGTACACCCGTGAAATTTGCCAGGTTATGCAGTTTGCATTGCTGCACAATTGCGCCTGCCTAGCTCTGCCACGGTTGCAAATATTCAGGCGTGGCAGCAAGATTGGCTGGTTCCCGTAGGACACTGCCAGCCGACTGGGTATATCTGCTTCCCGTTCTTCTCATCTGAGTGCTACTTATTCCAGCTTTGAGGGCTACACTCTAATCAACCAGAGCAGTAAGTTGAACCTCAACTCATGGCACTTTGTGAAAGTGTTGAGAACTAGAGCTCAGTTGTTTGGCACGCCACCACTGTCCATCCAGCACTATGGACGGCACTGCCTACATATGGCTCCAATTAGACCACGGTTGTGTTCAGCCGAATGACCACGGCGGGGAACACTCAGAATGAGGTTCTCAGTTATTGCAACATAGGAGCGTTTCACTGCTTTCAAGACTTCTTAAGAAGAATTCCGTAAAGTTTCTGCCTGCAGGACTCCGGCTGTTCTGTGTGAACATCTCCTTGTAAATCCCCCGTGGTTTGTTGTACACCGTGAAATTTGGCCAGGTTATGCAGTTTGCATTGCTGCACAATGGCGCCTGCCTAGCTCTGCCGCGCTGGCAAACATTCAGGCGTGGCAGCTAGATAGGCTGGTCCCCGTAGGACACTGCCAGCTTTCTGGGTATATCTGCTTCCCGTTCTTCTCACCTGAGTGCTACTGATTCCAGCTTTCACGGCTACACGCTACTCAACCGGAGCAGTAAGTTGAACCTCAACTTATGGCATTTTGTGAAAGTGTTGAGAACTAGAGCTCAGTTGTTTGGCACGCCACCACTGTCCATCCAGCACTATGGACGGCACTGCCTACATCTGGCTCTAATTAGTCCACGGTTGTGTTCATCCCAATGACCTCTGTCGGGAACACTCAGAATGAGGTTCTGAGTTGTTCCAACATAGGAGCGTTTCACTGCTTTCAAGGCTTCTTAGGAAGAATTCCTCAATCTTGCTTCCAGCAGTCCTCTGGCTGTTAAGGGTGAACATCTATTTGTAAATCCCCCATGGTTACTTGTACACCCGTGAAATTTGCCAGGTTATGCAGTTTGCATTGCTGCACAATTGCGCCTGCCTAGTTCTGCCGCACTGGCAAAGATTCAGGCGTGGCAGCCAGATAGGCTGGTCCCCGTAGGACACTGCCAACGGACTGGGTATATCTGCTTCCCGTTCTTCTCACCTGAGTGCTACTGATTCCAGCTTTGACGGCTACACTCTACTCAACCGGAACAATAAGTTGAACCTTAACTTATGGCTCTTTGTGAAAGTGTTGAGAACTAGAGCTCAGTTCTTTGGCACGTCACCACTGTCCATCCAGCACTATGGACGGCACTGCCTACATCAGGCTCTAATTAGTCCACGGTTGTGTTCAGCCCAATGACCTCTGTCGGGAACACTCAGAATGAGGTTCTGAGTTATTCCAACATAGGAGCGTTTCACTGCTTTCAAGGCTTCACAGGAAGAATTCCGGAATCTTGCTGCCGGCAGGCCTCTGGCTGTTCCGGGTGAACATCTCCTTGTAAATCCCCGTTGGTTTCTTGTACACTCGTGAAATTCGGCCAGGTTATGCAATTTGCATTGCTGCATAATGACGCCTGCCTAGCTCTGCCCCAGTTGTAAACATTCAGGCGTGGCAGCCAGATAGGCTGCTCCCCGTAGTACACTGACAGCGGACTGGGTATATTTGCTTCCCGTTCTCATCCCCTGAGTGCTTCTGATTCCACCTTTGACAGTTCCGGGTGAACATCTCCTTGTAAATCCCCCGTGGTTCCTTGTACACCCGTGAAATTTGGCCAGGTTATGCAGTTTGCATTGCTGCACAATTGTGCCTGCCTAGCTCTGACGCGGTTGCAAACATTCAGGCGTGGCAGACAGATAGGCTGCTCCCCGTAGGACACTGCCAGCGGACTGGGTATATCTGCTTCCCGTTCTTCTCACCTGAGTGCTACTGATTCCAGCTTTGACGGCAACAGTCTACTCAACCGCAGCAGTAAGTTGAACCTTAACTTATGGCACTTTGTGAAAGTGTTGAGAACTAGAGCTCAGTTGTTTGGCACGCCACCACTGTCCATCCACCTCTATGGACGGCACTGCCTACATCTGGCTCTAATTAGTCCACGGTTGTGTTCAGCCGAAGGACCTCTGCCGGCAACACTCAGAATGAGTTTCTGAGTTATTGCAACGTAGGAGCGTTTCACTGCTTTCAAGGCTTCTTAGGAAGAATTCCGGAATCTTGCTTCAGGCTGGCTTCCGGTTGCTCCGGGTGAACATCTATTTGTAAATCCTCCGTGGTTTCTTGTACACCCGTGAAATTTGGCCAGGTTATGCAGTTTGCATTGCTGTTCAATCGCGCCTGCCTAGCTCTGGAACACTTGCAAACATTCAAGTGGCAGCTAGATAGGCTGGTCCCCGTAGCACACTCCCAGCGGACTGGATATATCTGCTGCCCGATCTTCTCATCTGAGTGCTACTGAATCCAGCTTTGACGGCTACACTCTACTCAACCGGAGCAGTAAGTTGAACCTCAACCCATGGCACTGTGTGAAAGTGTTGAGAACTAGAGCTCAGTTGTTTGGCACGCCACCACAGTCCATCCAGCACTATGTACGGCAATGCCTACATCTGGCTCTAATTACTCCACGGTTTTGTTCAGACTAATGACCTCTGCCGGGAACACTATGAGGTTCTGAGTTATTGCAACATAGGAGCGTTTCACTGCTTTCAATGCTTCTTAGGAAGAATTCCGGAATATTGCTGCCGGCAGGCCTCCGGCTGTTCCGGGTGAACATCTATTAGTAAATCCCCCGTGGTTTCTTGTACACCCGTGAAATTTGGCCAGGTTATGCAGTTTGCATTCCTGCACAATTCCGCCTGCCTAGCTCTGCCGCGGTTGCAAACATTCAGGCCTGGCAGCAAGGTAGGCTGGTACCCGCAGGACACTGCCAGAGGACTGGGTATATCTGCTTCCCGTTCTTCTCACCTGAGTGCTACTGATTCCAGATTTGACTGCTACACTCTACTCAACCGGAGCAGTAAGTTGAACCTCAACTTATGGCACTTTGTGAAAGTGTTGAGAACTAGAGCTCAGTTGTTTGGCATGCCACCACTGTCCATCCAGCTCTATGGACGGCACTGCCTACATCTGGCTCTAATTAGTCCACGATTGTGTTCAGCCGAAGGACCTCTGCCGGCAACACTCAGAATGAGTTTCTGAGTTATTGCAACATAGGAGCGTTTCACTGCTTTCAAGGCTTCTTAGGAAGGATTCCTCAATCTTGCTTCCGGCAGGCCTCCCGCTGTTACGGGTGAACATCTATTTGTAAATCACCCGTGGTTACTTGTACACCCGTGAAATTTGCCAGGTTATGCAGTTTGCATTGCTGCACAATTGCGCCTGCCTAGCTCTGCCACGGTTGCAAATATTCAGGCGTGGCAGCAAGATTGGCTGGTTCCCGTAGGACACTGCCAGCCGACTGGGTATATCTGCTTCCCGTTCTTCTCATCTGAGTGCTACTTATTCCAGCTTTGAGGGCTACACTCTAATCAACCAGAGCAGTAAGTTGAACCTCAACTCATGGCACTTTGTGAAAGTGTTGAGAACTAGAGCTCAGTTGTTTGGCACGCCACCACTGTCCATCCAGCACTATGGACGGCACTGCCTACATATGGCTCCAATTAGACCACGGTTGTGTTCAGCCGAATGACCACGGCGGGGAACACTCAGAATGAGGTTCTCAGTTATTGCAACATAGGAGCGTTTCACTGCTTTCAAGACTTCTTAAGAAGAATTCCGTAATGTTTCTGCCTGCAGGCCTCTGGCTGTTCCGCGTGAACATCTCCTTGTAAATCCCCCGTGGTTTGTTGTACACCGTGAAATTTGGCCAGGTTATGCAGTTTGCATTGCTGCACAATGGCGCCTGCCTAGCTCTGCCGCGCTGGCAAACATTCAGGCGTGGCAGCTAGATAGGCTGGTCCCCGTAGGACACTGCCAGCTTTCTGGGTATATCTGCTTCCCGTTCTTCTCACCTGAGTGCTACTGATTCCAGCTTTCACGGCTACACGCTACTCAACCGGAGCAGTAAGTTGAACCTCAACTTATGGCATTTTGTGAAAGTGTTGAGAACTAGAGCTCAGTTGTTTGGCACGCCACCACTGTCCATCCAGCACTATGGACGGCACTGCCTACATCTGGCTCTAATTAGTCCACGGTTGTGTTCATCCCAATGACCTCTGTCGGGAACACTCAGAATGAGGTTCTGAGTTGTTCCAACATAGGAGCGTTTCACTGCTTTCAAGGCTTCTTAGGAAGAATTCCTCAATCTTGCTTCCAGCAGTCCTCTGGCTGTTAAGGGTGAACATCTATTTGTAAATCCCCCATGGTTACTTGTACACCCGTGAAATTTGCCAGGTTATGCAGTTTGCATTGCTGCACAATTGCGCCTGCCTAGTTCTGCCGCACTGGCAAAGATTCAGGCGTGGCAGCCAGATAGGCTGGTCCCCGTAGGACACTGCCAACGGACTGGGTATATCTGCTTCCCGTTCTTCTCACCTGAGTGCTACTGATTCCAGCTTTGACGGCTACACTCTACTCAACCGGAACAATAAGTTGAACCTTAACTTATGGCTCTTTGTGAAAGTGTTGAGAACTAGAGCTCAGTTCTTTGGCACGTCACCACTGTCCATCCAGCACTATGGACGGCACTGCCTACATCAGGCTCTAATTAGTCCACGGTTGTGTTCAGCCCAATGACCTCTGTCGGGAACACTCAGAATGAGGTTCTGAGTTATTCCAACATAGGAGCGTTTCACTGCTTTCAAGGCTTCACAGGAAGAATTCCGGAATCTTGCTGCCGGCAGGCCTCTGGCTGTTCCGGGTGAACATCTCCTTGTAAATCCCCGTTGGTTTCTTGTACACTCGTGAAATTCGGCCAGGTTATGCAATTTGCATTGCTGCATAATGACGCCTGCCTAGCTCTGCCCCAGTTGTAAACATTCAGGCGTGGCAGCCAGATAGGCTGCTCCCCGTAGTACACTGACAGCGGACTGGGTATATTTGCTTCCCGTTCTCATCCCCTGAGTGCTTCTGATTCCACCTTTGACAGTTCCGGGTGAACATCTCCTTGTAAATCCCCCGTGGTTCCTTGTACACCCGTGAAATTTGGCCAGGTTATGCAGTTTGCATTGCTGCACAATTGTGCCTGCCTAGCTCTGACGCGGTTGCAAACATTCAGGCGTGGCAGACAGATAGGCTGCTCCCCGTAGGACACTGCCAGCGGACTGGGTATATCTGCTTCCCGTTCTTCTCACCTGAGTGCTACTGATTCCAGCTTTGACGGCAACAGTCTACTCAACCGCAGCAGTAAGTTGAACCTTAACTTATGGCACTTTGTGAAAGTGTTGAGAACTAGAGCTCAGTTGTTTGGCACGCCACCACTGTCCATCCAGCTCTATGGACGGCACTGCCTACATCTGGCTCTAATTAGTCCACGGTTGTGTTCAGCCGAAGGACCTCTGCCGGCAACACTCAGAATGAGTTTCTGAGTTATTGCAACGTAGGAGCGTTTCACTGCTTTCAAGGCTTCTTAGGAAGAATTCCGGAATCTTGCTTCAGGCTGGCTTCCGGTTGCTCCGGGTGAACATCTATTTGTAAATCCTCCGTGGTTTCTTGTACACCCGTGAAATTTGGCCAGGTTATGCAGTTTGCATTGCTGTTCAATCGCGCCTGCCTAGCTCTGGAACACTTGCAAACATTCAAGTGGCAGCTAGATAGGCTGGTCCCCGTAGCACACTCCCAGCGGACTGGATATATCTGCTGCCCGATCTTCTCATCTGAGTGCTACTGAATCCAGCTTTGACGGCTACACTCTACTCAACCGGAGCAGTAAGTTGAACCTCAACCAATGGCACTGTGTGAAAGTGTTGAGAACTAGAGCTCAGTTGTTTGGCACGCCACCACAGTCCATCCAGCACTATGTACGGCAATGCCTACATCTGGCTCTAATTACTCCACGGTTTTGTTCAGACTAATGACCTCTGCCGGGAACACTATGAGGTTCTGAGTTATTGCAACATAGGAGCGTTTCACTGCTTTCAATGCTTCTTAGGAAGAATTCCGGAATATTGCTGCCGGCAGGCCTCCGGCTGTTCCGGGTGAACATCTATTAGTAAATCCCCCGTGGTTTCTTGTACACCCGTGAAATTTGGCCAGGTTATGCAGTTTGCATTCCTGCACAATTCCGCCTGCCTAGCTCTGCCGCGGTTGCAAACATTCAGGCCTGGCAGCAAGATAGGCTGGTACCCGCAGGAAACGGCCAGAGGACTGGGTATATCTGCTTCCCGTTCTTCTCACCTGAGTGCTACTGATTCCAGATTTGACTGCTACACTCTACTCAACCGGAGCAGTAAGTTGAACCTCAACTTATGGCACTTTGTGAAAGTGTTGAGAACTAGAGCTCAGTTGTTTGGCATGCCACCACTGTCCATCCAGCTCTATGGACGGCACTGCCTACATCTGGCTCTAATTAGTCCACGATTGTGTTCAGCCGAAGGACCTCTGCCGGCAACACTCAGAATGAGTTTCTGAGTTATTGCAACGTAGGAGCGTTTCACTGCTTTCAAGGCTTCTTAGGAAGGATTCCTCAATCTTGCTTCCGGCAGGCCTCCCGCTGTTACGGGTGAACATCTATTTGTAAATCACCCGTGGTTACTTGTACACCCGTGAAATTTGCCAGGTTATGCAGTTTGCATTGCTGCACAATTGCGCCTGCCTAGCTCTGTCACGGTTGCAAATATTCAGGCGTGGCAGCAAGATTGGCTGGTTCCCGTAGGACACTACCAGCCGACTGGGTATATCTGCTTCCCGTTCTTCTCATCTGAGTGCTACTTATTCCAGCTTTGAGGGCTACACTCTAATCAACCAGAGCAGTAAGTTGAACCTCAACTCATGGCACTTTATGAAAGTGTTGAGAACTAGAGCTCAGTTGTTTGGCACGCCACCACTGTCCATCCAGCACTATGGACGGCACTGCCTACATATGGCTCCAATTAGACCACGGTTGTGTTCAGCCGAATGACCACGGCGGGGAACACTCAGAATGAGGTTCTCAGTTATTGCAACATAGGAGCGTTTCACTGCTTTCAAGACTTCTTAAGAAGAATTCCGTAATGTTTCTGCCTGCAGGCCTCTGGCTGTTCCGCGTGAACATCTCCTTGTAAATCCCCCGTGGTTTGTTGTACACCGTGAAATTTGGCCAGGTTATGCAGTTTGCATTGCTGCACAATGGCGCCTGCCTAGCTCTGCCGCGCTGGCAAACATTCAGGCGTGGCAGCTAGATAGGCTGGTCCCCGTAGGACACTGCCAGCTTTCTGGGTATATCTGCTTCCCGTTCTTCTCACCTGAGTGCTACTGATTCCAGCTTTCACGGCTACACGCTACTCAACCGGAGCAGTAAGTTGAACCTCAACTTATGGCATTTTGTGAAAGTGTTGAGAACTAGAGCTCAGTTGTTTGGCACGCCACCACTGTCCATCCAGCACTATGGACGGCACTGCCTACATCTGGCTCTAATTAGTCCACGGTTGTGTTCATCCCAATGACCTCTGTCGGGAACACTCAGAATGAGGTTCTGAGTTGTTCCAACATAGGAGCGTTTCACTGCTTTCAAGGCTTCTTAGGAAGAATTCCTCAATCTTGCTTCCAGCAGTCCTCTGGCTGTTAAGGGTGAACATCTATTTGTAAATCCCCCATGGTTACTTGTACACCCGTGAAATTTGCCAGGTTATGCAGTTTGCATTGCTGCACAATTGCGCCTGCCTAGTTCTGCCGCACTGGCAAAGATTCAGGCGTGGCAGCCAGATAGGCTGGTCCCCGTAGGACACTGCCAACGGACTGGGTATATCTGCTTCCCGTTCTTCTCACCTGAGTGCTACTGATTCCAGCTTTGACGGCTACACTCTACTCAACCGGAACAATAAGTTGAACCTTAACTTATGGCTCTTTGTGAAAGTGTTGAGAACTAGAGCTCAGTTCTTTGGCACGTCACCACTGTCCATCCAGCACTATGGACGGCACTGCCTACATCAGGCTCTAATTAGTCCACGGTTGTGTTCAGCCCAATGACCTCTGTCGGGAACACTCAGAATGAGGTTCTGAGTTATTCCAACATAGGAGCGTTTCACTGCTTTCAAGGCTTCACAGGAAGAATTCCGGAATCTTGCTGCCGGCAGGCCTCTGGCTGTTCCGGGTGAACATCTCCTTGTAAATCCCCGTTGGTTTCTTGTACACTCGTGAAATTCGGCCAGGTTATGCAATTTGCATTGCTGCATAATGACGCCTGCCTAGCTCTGCCCCAGTTGTAAACATTCAGGCGTGGCAGCCAGATAGGCTGCTCCCCGTAGTACACTGACAGCGGACTGGGTATATTTGCTTCCCGTTCTCATCCCCTGAGTGCTTCTGATTCCACCTTTGACAGTTCCGGGTGAACATCTCCTTGTAAATCCCCCGTGGTTCCTTGTACACCCGTGAAATTTGGCCAGGTTATGCAGTTTGCATTGCTGCACAATTGTGCCTGCCTAGCTCTGACGCGGTTGCAAACATTCAGGCGTGGCAGCCAGATAGGCTGGTCCCCGTAGGACACTGCCAGCGGACTGGGTATATCTGCTTCCCGTTCTTCTCACCTGAGTGCTACTGATTCCAGCTTTGACGGCAACAGTCTACTCAACCGCAGCAGTAAGTTGAACCTTAACTTATGGCACTTTGTGAAAGTGTTGAGAACTAGAGCTCAGTTGTTTGGCACGCCACCACTGTCCATCCAGCTCTATGGACGGCACTGCCTACATCTGGCTCTAATTAGTCCACGGTTGTGTTCAGCCGAAGGACCTCTGCCGGCAACACTCAGAATGAGTTTCTGAGTTATTGCAACGTAGGAGCGTTTCACTGCTTTCAAGGCTTCTTAGGAAGAATTCCTCAATCTTGCTTCCGGCAGGCCTCCGGCTGTTCCGGGTGAACATCTACTTGTATATCCCCCGTGGTTCCTTGTACACCCGTGAAATTTGGCCAGGTTATGCAGTTTGAATTGCTCTTCAATGGCGCCTGCCTAGCTCTGCCACGGTTGCAAACATTCAGGCGTGGCAGCAAGATTGGCTGGTTCCCGTAGGACACTGCCAGCCGACTGGGTATATCTGATTCCCGTTCTTCTCATCTGAGTGCTACTGATTCCAGCTTTGACGGCTACACTCTACTCAACCAGAGCAGTAAGTTGAACCTCAACTCATGGCACTTTGTGAAAGTGTTGAGAACTAGAGCTCAGTTGTTTGGCACGCCACCACTGTCCATCCAGCACTATGGACAGCACAGCCTACATATGGCTCTAATTAGACCACGGTTGTGTTCAGCCGAATGACCACGGTGGGGAACACTCAGAATGAGGTTCTGAGTTATTGCAACATAGGAGCGTTTCACTGCTTTCAAGGCTTCTTAGGAAGAATTCCGGAATGTTTCTGCCCGCAGGACTCCAGCTGTTCTGTGTGAACATCTCCTTGTAAATTCCCCGTGGTTTGTTGTACACCCGTGAAATTTGGCCAGGTTATGCAGTTTGCATTGCTGCACAATGGCGCCTGCCTAGCTCTGCCACGGTTGCAAACATTCAGGCGTGGCAGCTAGATACGCTGGTCCCCGTAGGACACTGCCAGCGTTCTGGTTATATCTGCTTCCCGTTCTTCTCACCTGAGTGCTACTGATTCCAGCTTTCACGGCTACACGCTACTCAACCGGAGCAGTAAGTTGAACCCCAACTTATGGCACTTTGTGAAAGTGTTGAGATCTTCTCCCAATCGGTGGGCTTTCTATTGATCTTGCCAGCTATGTCATTTGCCCTGCAGAAGCTCTGCAATCTTATGCAATCCCATTTGTCCAACCTTTCTTTGATTTGTTGTGCTTCCGGGTCTCTATTCAGAAAATTTCGACCTGAGCCAAGGAGACCGATTGGGAGAAGATCTTTACTAGCCATACAACGGACCAACGTCTCATATCTAAAATATACTTGGAACTCAAAAAATTAAACCACCCAACAACAAATCCTCAAAGAATCAACTGCCCAATAAACATGTGGGCGAAAGACTTAAAGAGAAGCTTCTCTGAAGAAGAAACAAGGATGGCCAATAGACACATGAAGAAATGTTCAACATCCCTAGCCATAAAAGAAATGCAAATCAAAACAACATTGAGATATCACCTCACTCCAGTTAGAACAGCAAAAATCAAGAACTCTAACAACAACAGATGCTGGAGGGGATGTGGACAGAAAGGAACCTTACTTCATTGTTGGTGGGAATGTAAACTTGTTCAACCACTTTGGAAAGCAGTATGGAGGTTCCTCAGAAGACTTCACATAGATCTCCCCTATGATCCAGCAATCCCACTTTTGGGCATTTACCCAAATGTTTACAAACAAGACCACACTAAAGCTACCAGCACAACTATGTTTATTGCAGCATTATTTACCATAGCTAAGATATGGAACCAACCCAGATGCCCCTCAGTAGATGAATGGATCAAGAAAATGTGGTATATATACACAATGGAATTCTATGCCTCCATCAGAAAGAATGACATTTCCCCATTTGTTAGGAAATGGAAAGGTTTGGAAAAAATTATATTAAGTGAAGTAAGCCAGGCCCAAAGAAGCATAGGTCCCATGGTTTCCCTTATTTGCAATATCTAGTATAGGTATGAGTCAAGCGGAAAAGGTCAGATAATGTGATGTTAGGACAATGAACCCTTAAATATGTATTTTAATGTTTTCGTTTCTTTCATGCATGTGTTTCTAACGCATTTATAAGATTATTTCTTTGTTGCTTTGTATGTCCCTCCCCCACAGTGTAACGCCCTCTTTCACTATATTTGATGTCAGTATAATATGTGGAGGAGATGGGGACAAACAAGTCGTTTAAGGATTCAGGTGGACCTGTTGCAACAATGAGAAGTACAAAATGTCATGTCAAAACCAGCTTTACAATGTCGGTGTGTGGGGGGGAGGGGGGTATTATTGGGTGGGGGAGGGGGGTAAAATTGGGTGGGGCGAGGGGGGAGGCGGGGAAGGGAAGTGAAGGGTAAACAAAGGAGGAGGCTGCAATGCTTGGTAAGAAATGTATGCATTACCCTGCCCATGTAATTGTAGCCCCCATGTACAGTATGTTCTCAAATAAAATAAAATACAATTAAAAAAAAAAAAAAAAAAAGAAAGTGTTGAGAACTAGAGCTCAGTTGTTTGGCACGCCACCACTGTCCATCCAGCACTATGGACTGCAGTGTCTACATCTGGCTCTAATTAGTCCACGGTTGCGTTCAGCCGAATGACCTCTGCCGGGAACACTCAGAATGAGGTTCTGAGTTATTGCAACATAGGAGCGTTTCACAGCTTTCAAGGCTTCTTTGGAAAAATTCCTTAACGTTGCTGCCGGCAGGCCTCCGGCTGTTCCGGGTGAACATCTCCTTGTAAATCCCCCGTTGTTTCTTGTACACCCGTGAAATTTGGCCAGGTTATGCAGTTCGCATTACTGCACAACTGCGCCTGCCTAGCTCGGCTGCGGATGCAAAAATTCAGGCGTGGCAGCCAGATAGGCTGGTCCCCGTAGGACACTGCCAGCGCACTGGGTTTTTCTGCTTCCCGTCCTTCTCACCTAGTTCTTCTGATTCCAGCTTTGATGGCTACACTCTACTCAACCGGAGCAGTAAGTTGAACCTCAACTCATGGCAATTTGTGAAAGTGTTGAGAACTAGAGCCCAGTTGTTTGGCAGGCCATCACTGTCCATCCAGCATTATGGACGGCACTGCCTACATCTGGCTCTAATCAGTCCACGGTGTGTTCAGCAGAATGATCTCTGCCGGGAACACTCAGAATGAGGTTCTGACTAATTGCAACATAGGAGCGTTTCACTGCTTTCAAGGCTTCTTAGGAAGAATTTCGGAATCTTGCTGCCAGCAGGCCTCCGAACGTTCCGGGTGAACATCTCCTTGTAAATCCCCCGTGGTTTCTTGTAAACTCGGGAAATTTGGCCAGGTTATGCAGTTTGCATTGCTGCACAATTGTGACTGCCTAGCTCTGCCGCGGTTGCAAACATTCAGGTGTGGCCGCAAGATATGCTAGTCCCCGTAGGACACTGCCAGCGGACTGGGTATATCTGCTTCCCGTTCTTCTCACCTGAGTGCTACTGATTCCAGCTTTGAGGGCTACACTCTACTCCACTGGAGCAGTAAGTTGAACCTCAAATTATGGCACTTTGTGAAAATGTTGAGAACTAGAGCTCAGTTGTTTGGCACGCCATGACTGTCCATCCAGCACAATGGACGGTATTGCCTACTCATAGCTCTAATTAGTAAACGGTTGTGTTCAGCCAAATGACCTCTGCCGGGAACACTCAGACTGAGGTTCTGAGTTGTTGAAACATAGGAGCTTTTCACTGCTTTCAAGGCATCTTAGGAAGAATTCCGGAATGTTGCTGCATGCAGGCCTCCGGCTGTTCTGGGAGAACATCTCCTTGTAAATTCCCCGTGGTTTTTTGTACACCCGTGAAATTTGGCCAGGTTATACAGTTTGCATTGCTGCACAATTGCGCCTGCCTAGCTCTGCCTCGCTGTTAAACATTCAAGCTTGGCAGCCAGATAGGCTGGTCCCTGTCGGACACTGAGAGCGGACTGGGTATACCTGCTTCCCGTTGTTCTCACCTGAGTTCTAGTGATTCCAGCTTTGACGGCTACACTCTGATCAACCGGAGCAGTAAGTTGAACCTCAACTTATGGCACTTTGTGAAAGTGTTGAGACCTAGAGCTCAGTTGTTTGGCACGCCACCACTGTCCACCCAGCACTATGGACGGCACTCCCTACATCTGGCTCTAATTAGTCCACGGTTGTGTTCAGCCGAATGTCCTCTGCCGGGAACACTATGTGGTTCTGAGTTATTGCTACATAGGAGTGTTTCAATGCTTCCAAGGCTACTTAGGAAGAATTTCGGAATTATGCTGCCGGCAGGCCTCCGGCTGTTCCGGGTGAACATCTCCTTGTAAATCCCGCGTGGTTTCTTGTACACCCGAGAAATTTGGCCAGGTTATGCAGTTTGCATTGCTGTTCTATGGCCCCTGCCTCGCTCTGCCGCGGTTGCAAACATTCAGGCGTGGCAGCTACATAGGTTGGTCCCCGTAGGACACTGCCAGCAGACTGAGTATATCTGCTTCCCGTTCTCATCTGAGTGCTACTGATTCCAGCTTTGACGGCTACACTCTCCTCAACCGGAGCAATAAGTTGAACCTCAACTCATGGCACTTTGTGAAAGTGTTGAGAACTAGAGATTAGTTGTTTGGCATGCCACCACAGTCCATGCAGCACTATGGACGGCACTGCCTACATCTGGCTCTCATTAGTCCACGGTTGTGTTCAGCAAGTGACCTCTGCCGGGAACACTAAGAATGAGGTTCTGAGTTATTGCAACAAAGGAGCGTTTCACTGCTTTCAAGGCTTCTTAGGAAGAATTCCGGAATCTTGCTTCAGGCTGGCTTCCGGCGCAATGGGTATATCTGCTTCCCGTTTTTCTCACCTAAGTGCTAGTGATTCCAGCTTTGTCGGCTACACTCTACTCAACCGGCGCAGTAAGTTGAACCTCAACTTATGGCAGTTTGTGACAATGTTGAGAACTAGAGCTCAGTTGTTTGCCATGCCACCACTGTCCATCCAGCACTATGGACGGCATTGCCTACATCTGGCTCTAATTAGTCCACGGTTGTGTTCAGCCGAATGACCTCTGCCGGGAACACTCAGAATGAGGTTCTGAGTTTTTGCAACATAGGAGCTTTTCACTGCTTTCAAGGCTTCTTAGGAAGAATTCCGGAATCTTGCTGCCGGCAGGCCTCAGGGTGTTCCGGGTGAACATCTCCGTGTAAATCCCCCGTGGTTTCTTGTACACCCGTGAAATTTGGCCAGGTTATGCAGTTTGCATTGCTGCACAACTGCGCCTGCCTAGCTCTGCCGCTGTGGCAAACATTCAGGCGTGGCAGCCAGATAAAATGGTCCCTGTAGGACACTCCCACCGGACTGGGTATATCTGCTTCCCGTTCTTCTCACCTGAGTGCTACTGATTCCAGGTTTGACGGCTACACTCTACTCAACCGGAACAGTAAGTTGAACCTCAACTTATGGCACTTTGTGAAAGTGTTGAGAACTAGAGCTCAGTTATTTGGCCCGTCACCACTGTCCATCCAGCCCTATAGACGGCACTGCCTACATCTGGCTCTAATTAGTCCATGGTTGTTTTCAGCCGAATGACCTCTGCCGGGACCACTCAGAATGAGGTTCTGAGTTATTGCAACATAGGAGCGTTTCACTGCTTTGAAGGCTTCTTAGGAAGAATACCGTAATTTTCTGCCGGCAGGCCTCCGTCTGTTATGGGTGAACATCTCCTTGTAAATCCCCCGTGGTTTCTTGTACACCTGTGAAATTTGGCCAGGTTATGCAGTTCACATTGCTGCACAATTGCGCCTGCCTAGCTCTGCTGCGGATGCAAAAATTCAGGCGTGGCAGCCAGATAGGCTGGTACCGGTAGGACACTGCCAGCGGAATGGGTTTATCTGCTTCCCGTTCTCATCCCCTGAGTGCTTCTGATTCCACCTTTGACAGTTCCGGGTGAACATCTCCTTGTAAATCCCCCGTGGTTTCTTGTACACCCGTGAAATTTGGCCAGGTTATGCAGTTTACATTGCTGCACAATTGCGCCTGCCTAGCTCCGCCGCGTTTGCAAACATTCAGGCGTATCAGCCAGATAGGCTGGTCCCCTTAGGACACTGCCAGCGGACTGGTCCCGTTCACCTCATCTGAGTGCTACTGATTCCAGCTTTGACAGATACACTCTACTCACCCAGAGCAGTATGTTGAACCTCAACTTATGGCAATTTGTGAAAGTGTTGAGAACTAGAGCTCAGTTGTTTGGCACCCCACCTCGGTCCATCCAGCACTATGGACGGCACTGCCTACATATGGCTCTAATTAGTCCACGGTTGTGTTCAGCCGAAAGACCTCTGCCGGGAACACTCACAATGAGGTTCTGAGTTTTTGCAACATAAGAGCGTTTCACTGCTTTCAAGGCTTCTTAGGAAGAATTCCGGAATGTTGCTGCCAGCAGGCCTTCGGCTGTTCCGGGTGAACATCTCCTTGTAAATCCTCCGTGGTTTCTTGTACCCCCGCGAAATTTGGCCAGGTTATGCAGTTTGAATTGCTGTACAATTGCGCCTGCCTACGTCTGCGGCGGTTGCAAACATTCAGGCGTGGCAGCCATATAGGCTGGTTCCCGTACGACACTGCCAGCAGACTGGGTATATGTGCTTCCCGTTCTTCTCACTTGAGGGCTACTGATTCCAGCGTTGACGGCTACACTCCACTCAAGCGGAGCAGTAAGTTCAACCTCAACTCATGGCACTTTGTGAAAGTGTTGAGAACTAGAGCTCAGTTGTTTGGCACCCCACCACTGTCCATCCAGCACTATGGACGACACTGCCTACATCTGGCTGTAATTAGTCCACGATTGTGTTCAGCCGAATGACCTCTGCAGGGAACACTCAGAATGAGGTTCTGAATTGTTGCAACATAGGAGTGTTTCACTGCTTTCAAGGCTTCACGGGATGAATTCCAGAATATTGCTGCCGGCAGGCCTCCGACAGTTCAGGGTGAATATCTCCCTGTAAATCCCCCTTGGTTTTTTGTACACCCGTGAAATTTGGCCAGGTTGTGCAGTTTGCATTGCTGCACAATTGCGCCTGCGTAGATCTGCCGCGCTGGCAAACATTCAGGCGTGGCAGCCAGATAGGCTGGTCCCCGTAGGACACTGCCAGCGGACTGGGTATATCTGCTTCCCGTTCTTCTCACCTGAGTGCTACTGATTCCAGCTTTGACGGCTACACTGTACTCAACCGGAGCAGTAAGTTGAACCTCAACTTATGGCACTTTGTCAAAGTGTTGAGAACTAGAACTCAGTTGTTTGGCACGACAACACAGTCCATCCTGCACTATGGAAGGAACTGCCTACATCTGGCTCTAATTATCCACGGTTGTGTTCAGCCGAATGACCTCTGCCGGGAACACTCAGAATGAGGTTCTGACATATTGCAACATAGGAGCGTTTCACTGCTTTCAAGGCTTCACAGGAAGAATTCCGGAATCTTGCTGCCGGCAGGCCTCCGGCTGTTCCGGGTAAACATCTCCTTGTAAATCCCCCGTGGTTTCTGGTACACCCGTGAAATTTGGCCAAGTTATGCAGTTTGCATTGCTGCACAATTGCAGCTGCCTAGCTCTGCCGCACTGGCAAACATTCAGGCATAGCCGCCAGATAGCCTGGTCTCCGTAGGACACTGCATGGGCAATAGGTATATCTGCTTCCCGTTTTTCTCACCTGAGTGCTACTGATTCCAGCTTTGTCGGCTACACTCTACTCAACCGGCGCAGTAAGTTGAACCTCAACTTATGGCAGTTTGTGACAATGTTGAGAACTAGAGCTCAGTTGTTTGGCATGCCACCACTGTCCATCCAGCACTATGGACGGCATTGCCTACATCTGGCTCTAATTAGTCCACGGTTGTGTTCAGCCGAATGACCTCTGCCGGGAACACTCAGAATGAGGTTCTGAGATATTGCAACATAGGAGCGTTTCACTGCTTTCAAGGCTTCTTAAGAAGAACTACGGAATCTTGCTGCCCCCAGGCCTCCGGCTGTTCCGGGTGAATATCTCCTTGTAAATCCCCCGTGGTTTCTTGTACACCCGTGAAATTTGGCCAGGTTATGCAGTTTGCATTGCTGCACAATTGTGCCTGCCTAGCTCTGCCGCGCTGGAAAACATTCAGGCGTGGCAGCCAGATAGGCTGGTCACCGTAGGACACTGCCAGCAGACTGGGTATATCTGCTTCCCGTTCTTCTCCCCAGAGGGCTTCTAATTCCAGCTTTGACGGCTACACTCTACTCAACCGGACCAGTAAGGTGAACCTCAACTTATGGCACTTTATGAAAGTGTTGAGAACTAAAGCTCAGTTGTTTGGCACGCCACCACAGTCCATCCAGCACTATGGACGGCACTACCTACACCTGGCTATAATTAGTCAACGGTTCTGTTCAGCCGAATGACCTCTGCCGGGAACAGTCAGAATGAGGTTCTGAGTTATTGCAACATAGGAGCGTTTCACTGTTTTCAAGGCTTCTTAGGAAGAATTCCTCAATCTTGCTTCCAGCAGTGCTCCGGATCTTCCGGGTGAACATCTACTTGTAAATCCCGGGTGGTTTCTTGTACACCCGTGAAATTTGGCCAGGTTATGCAGTTTGCTTTTCTGCACAATTGCACCTGCCTAGATCTGCCGAGCTGGCAAACGTTCAGGGGTGGCAGCCAGATAGGCTGGTCCCCGTAGGACACTACCAGCGGACTGTGTATATCTGCTTCCCGTTTTCTCACCTTAGTGCTACTGATTCCAGCTTTGACGGCTACACTCTACTCAACCGGAGCAGTAAGTTGAACCTCAACTTATGGCACTTTGTGAAAGTGTTGAGAACTAGAGCTCAGTTATTTGGCATGTCACCACAGTCCATCCAGCCCTATAGACGGCACTGCCTACATCTGGCTCTAATTAGTCCATGGTTGTTTTCAGCCGAATGACCTCTGCCGTGAACACTAAGAGATTCTGGGTTATTGCAACATAGGAGCGTTTCACTGCTTTCAAGGCTTCGTAGGAAGAATTCCGGAATATTGCTGCCGGCAGGCCTCCGGCTGTTCCGGGTGAACATCTCCTTGTAAATCCCCCGTGGTTTCTTGTACACCCGTGAAATTTGGTCAGGTTATTCAGTTTGCATTGCTGCACAATTGCGCCTGCCTAGCTCTGTCGCTGTTGTAAACATTCAGGCGTGGCAGCAAGATAGGATGGTACCCGCAGGACACTGCCAGCGGACTGGGTATATCTGCTTCCCGTTCTCATCCCCTGAGTGCTTCTGATTCCACCTTTGACAGTTCCGGGTGAACATCTCCTTGTAAATCCCCCGTGGTTTCTTGTACACCCGTGAAATTTGGCCAGGTTATGCAGTTTACATTTCTGCACAATTGCGCCTGCCTAGCTCTGCCGCGTTTGCAAACATTCAGGCGTGGCAGCCAGATAGGTTGGTCCCCTTAGGACACTGCCAGCGGACTGGTCCCATTCATCTCATCTGAGTGCTACTGATTCCAGCTTTGACAGATATATTCTACTCAACCGGAGCAGTAAGTTGAACCTCAACTTATGGCAATTTGTGAAAGTGTTGAGAACTAGAGCTCAGTTGTTTGGCACGCCACCACTGTCCATCCAGCACTATGGACGGCACTGCCTACATATGGCTCTAATTAGTCCACGGTTGTGTTCAGACGAAAGACCTCTGCCGGGAACACTCAGAATGAGGTTCTGAGGTTTTGCAACATAAGAGCGTTTCACTGCTTTCAAGGCTTCTTAGGAAGAATTCCGGAATGTTGCTGCCAGCAGGCCTTCGGCTGTTCCGGGTGAACATCTCCTTGTAAATCCTCCGTGGTTTCTTATACCCCCGCAAAATTTGGCCAGGTTATGCAGTTTGAATTGCTGTACAATTGCGCCTGCCTACCTCTGCCGCGGTTGCAAACATTCAGGCGTGGCAGCCATATAGGCTGGTTCCCGTACGACACTGCCAGCGGACTGGGTATATGTGCTTCCCGTTCTTCTCACTTGAGGGCTACTGATTCCAGCTTTGACGGCTACACTCCACTCAAGCGGAGCAGTAAGGACAACATCAACACATGGCACTTTGTGAAAGTGTTGAGAACTAGAGCTCAGTTGTTTGGCACCCCACCACTGTCCATCAAGCACTATGGACGGCACTGCCTACATCTGCCTGTAATTAGTCCACGATTGTGTTCAGCCGAATGACCTCTGCCGGGAACACTCAGAATGAGGTTCTGAGTTGTTGCAACATAGGAGTGTTTCACTGTTTTCAAGGCTTCACGGGATGAATTCCAGAATTTTGCTGCCGGCAGGCCTCCGGCTGTTCATGGTGAACATCTCTTTGTAAATTCCCCTGTGTTTCTTGTAAAACCGTGAAATTTGGCCAGGTTATGCAGTTTGCATTGCTGCACAATTGCGCCTGCCTAGCTTTGCCGCGGTTGCAAATTCTGGCGTGACAGCCAGATAGGCATGTCCCCGTAGGACACTGCCAGGGGAATGGGTATATGTGCTTCCCGTTCTTCTAAACTGAGTGCTACTGATTCCATCTTTGAGGGCTACACTCTACTCAACCGTAGCAGTAAGATGAACCTCAACTTATGGCACTTTTTGAAAGTGTTGAGAAATAGAGCTCAGTTGTTTGGCACGTCAGCATTGTTCATCCAGCACTATGGACTGCACTGCCTACATCTGGCTCTAATTAGTCCTCGGTTGTGTTCAGCCGAATGACCTCTGCCGGGAACACTCAGAATGAGGTTCTGAGTTATTGCAACATAGGAGCGTTTCACTGCTTTCAAGGCTTCCCAGGAAGAATTCCTCAATCTTGCTCCCGGCAGGCCTCTGGCTGTTCCGGGTGAACATCTCCTTGTAAATCCCCCGTGGTTTCTTGTACACCCGTGAAATTTGGCCAGGTTATGCAGTTTACATTGCTGCACAATTGCCCCTGCCTAGCTCTGCCGCGATTGCAAACATTCATGCGTGGCAGCCAGATAGGCTGGTCCCCGTAGGACACTGCCACCAGACTGGGTATATCTGCTTCCCGTTCTTCTCACCTGAGTGCTACTGATTCCAGCTTTGACGGCTACACTCTACTCAATCGGAACAGTAAGTTGAACCTCAACTTATGGCACTTTGTGAAAGTGTTGAGAACTAGAGCTCAGTTGTTTGGCACGCCAGCGCTGTCCATCCTGCACTATGGACGGCACTGCCTATATCTGGCTCTAATTAGTCCACGGTTGTGTTCAGCCGAATGACCTCTGCAGGGAACACTCAGAATGAGCTTCTGAGTTATTGAAACATAGGAGCGTTTCACTTCTTTCAAGGCTTCTTAGGAAGAATTCCGGAATCTTGCTTCCTGCAGGCCTCCGGCTGTTCGGGGTGAACATCTCCTTGTAAATCCCCCGTGGTTTCTTGTACACCCGTGAAATTTGGCCAGGTTATGCCGTTTGCATTGCTTCACAATTGCGCCTGTCTAGCTCTGCCGCCGTTGCAAACATTCAGGGGTGGCAGCCAGATAGGCTGGTCCCCATAGGACACTGCCAGCGGACTGTGTATATCTGCTTCCCGTTTTCTCACCTTAGTGCTACTGATTCCAGCTTTGACGGCTACACTCAACTCAACCGGAGCAGTAAGTTGAACCTAAACTTATGGCACTTTGTGAAAGTGTTGAGAACTAGAGCTCAGTTGTTTGGCACGCCACCACTGTCCATCCAGCACTATGGACGGCACTGCCTACATCTGGTTCTAATTAGTCCACGGTTGTGTTCAGCTGAATGGCCTCTGCCGGGAACACTCAGAATGAGGTTCTGAGTTATTGGAACATAGGAGCGTTTCACTGCTGTCAAGGCTTCTTAGGAAGAATTCCGGAATCTTGTGGCCTGCAGGCCTCCGGCAGTTCTGGGTGAGCATCTCCTTGTAAATCCCCCTTGGTTTTTTTGTACACCCGGGAAATTTGGCCAGGTTATGCAGTTTGCATTGCTGCACAATTGCGCCTGCCTAGCTCTGCCGCAGTTGCAAACATTCAGGCGTGGCAGCCAGATAGGCTGGTCCCAGTAGGACACTGCCAACGGCCTGGGTATATGTGCTTCCCGTTCTTCTCACATGAGTGGTAGTGATTCCAGCTTTGACGGCTACACTCTACTCAACCGGAGCAGTAAGTTGAACCTCAATTTATGGCACTTTGTGAAAGTGTTGAGAACTAGAGCTCAATTGTTTAGCACGTCACCACTGTCGATCCAGCACTATGGAGGGCATTGCCTACATCTGGCTCTAATTAGTTCACGGTTGTGTTCAGCCGAATGACCTCTGCAGGGAACACTCAGAATGAGATTCTGAGTTATTGAAACATAGGAGCGTTTCATTGCTTTCAAGGCTTTTTAGGAAGAATTCCGGAATCTTGCTGCCGGCAGGCCTCCGGCTGTTCCGGGTGATCATGTCCTTGTAAATCCCCCGTGGTTTCTTGTAAAACCGTGAAATTTAGCCGCGTAATGCAGTTTGCATTGCTGCACAATTTTGCCTGCCTAGCTCTGCCGCGGTTGGAAACCTTCCGGCGTGGCAGCCAGATAGGCTGGTCCCCGTTGGACACTGCCAGCGGACTGGGTGTATCTGCTTCCCGTTCTTCTCATCTGAGTGATACTGATTCCAGCTTTGACGGCTACACTCTACTCAACCGGAGAAGTAAGTTGAACCTCAACTCATGGTACTTTGTGAAAGTGTTGAGAACTACAGCTCAGTGGTTTGTCACGCCACAACTGTCCATCCAGCACTATGGACGGCAGTGCCTACATCTGGATCTAATTAGTTCAAGGTTGTGTTCAGCCGAATGACCTCTGCCGCGAACAATCAGAATGAGGTTCTGAGTTATTGCAACATAGGAGTGTTTCACTGCTTTCAAGGCTTCTTAGGAAGAATTCCTCAATCTTGCTCCCGGCAGGCCTCCGGCTGTTCCGGGTGAATATCTATTTGTAAATCCCCCGTGGTTTCTTGTACACCCGTGAAATTTGGCCAGGTTATGCAGTTTGCATTGCTGCACAATTGCTCCTGCATAGCTCTGCCGCACTGGCAAACATTCAGGCGTAGCAGCTAGATACGCTGGTCCCCGTAGGACACTGCCAGCGGACTGAGTATATCTGCTTCCCGTTCTTCTCACCTGAGTGCTACTGATTCCAGCTTTGACGGCTACACTCTACTCAACCGGAGCAGTAAGTTGAACCTCAACTTATGGCACTTTCGAAAGTGTTGAAAACTAGAGCTCATTTGTTTGGCACGTCACCACAGTCCATCCAGAATTATGGACGGCACTGCCTGCATCTGGCTCTAATTAGTCCACGGTTGTGTTCAGTCGAATGACCTCTGCCGAGAACACTCAGACAGAAGTTCTGACTTACTGAAACATAGGAGCGTTTCACTGCTTTCAAGGCTTCTTAGGAAGAATTCCCGAATCTTACTGCCAGAGACCTCCGGCAGTTCCGGGTGAACATCTCCTTGTAAATACCCCGTGGTTTCTTGTTCACCCGTAAAATTTGGCCAGGTAATGCAGTTTGCATTGCTGCACAATTGCGCCTTCTAGCTCTGCCGCGGATGCAAACATTCAGGCGTGGCATCCAGATAGGCTGGTCTCCGTAGGACACTGGCATTGGACTGGGTATATCTGCTTCCCGTCCTTCCCAGCTGAGAGCTACTGATTCCAGCTTTGAGGGCTACAATCTACTCAACCGGAGCACTAAATTGAACCTCAACTGATGGCACTTTGTGAAAGTGTTGAGAGCAAGAGCTCAGTTGTTTGGCACGCCACCACTGTCCATCCAGCACTATGGACGGCACTGCCAACATCTGGCTCTAATTAGTCCACTGTTGTGTTCAGCCGAATGACCTCTGCCGGGAACACTCAGAATGAGGTTCTGAGTTATTGCAACATAGGAGCGTTTCACTGCTTTCAAGGCTTCTTAGGAAGAATTCCGGAATCTTGTTGCCGGTAGGCCTCCGGCTGTTCCGGGTGAACATCTCCTTGTAAATCCCTCGTGGTTTCTTGTACACCCGTGAAATTTGGCCAGGTCATGCAGATTGCATTGCTGCACTATTGTGCTAGCGTAGCTCTGCCACGGTTGCAAACATTCAGGCGTGGCAGCCAGAGAGGCTGGTCTCCGTAGGACACTGCGTGCGGACTGGATATATCTGCTTCCCTTACTTTACACCTGAGTGCTACTGATTCAAGCTTTGAAGGCTAAACTCTACTCAACAGGAGCAGTAAGTTGAACCTCAACTTTGGCACTTTGTGAAAGTGTTGAGAACTAGAGCTCAGTTGTTTGGCATGCCACCACAGTCCATCCATCACTATGGACGGCACTGTCTACATCTGGCTCTAATTAGTCCACGGTTGTGTTCAGCAGAATGACCTCTGCCAGGAACACTCAGAATGAGGTTCTGAGATATTGCAACATAGGAGCGTTTCACTGCTTTCAAGGCTTCTTAGGATGAATTCCGGAATCTTGCTGCCGGCAAGCTTCCGGCTATTCCGGGTGAACATCTCCTTGTAAATCCCCCGTGGTTTCTTGTACACCCGTGAAATTTGGCCAGGTTATGCAGTTTGCTTTGCTGCACAATTGCCCCTGCCTAGCTCTGCCGCGCTTGCAAATATTCAGGTGTGGCAGCCAAGTAGGCTGGTCTCCGTAGGACACTGCCAGCGGATTGTGTATATCTGCTTTCCGTTCTTCTCACCTGAGTGCTACTGATTTCAGCTTTGACGGCTACACTCTACTCAACCGGCGCAGTAAGTAGAACCTCAACTAAGGGCACTTTGTGAAAGTGTTGAGAACTAGAGCTCAGTTGTTTGGCACGCCACCACTGTCCATTCAGCACTGTGGACGGCACTGCCTACATCTGGCTCTAATGAGTCCTCGGTTGTGTTCAGCAGAATGACCTCAGCCGGGAACACTCAGAATGAGGTTCTGAGTTATTGCAACATAGGAGCGTTTCACTACTTTCAAGGCTTGTTAGGAAGTATTCTGGAATCTTGCTGTCGGCAGGCCTTCCGGTGTTCTGGGTGAACATCTCCTTGTAAATACCCCATAGTTTCTTGTACACCCGAGAAATTTGGCCAGGTTATGCAGTTTGCATTGCTGCACAATTGCGCCTGCCTAGCTCTGCCTCGTTTGCAAATATTCAGGCGTGGCAGCCAAATAGGCTGGTCCCCGTAGGACACTGCCAGCGGACTGGGTATATCTGCTTCCCGTTCTTCTCTCCTGAGGGCTACTGATTCCTGCTTTGACGGCTACACTTTACTCTACCGGAGCAGTATGTTGAACTTCAACTGATGGCAATTTGTGAAAGTGTTGAGAACTAGAGCTCAGTTATTTGGCACGCCACCACAGTCCATCCAGCAGTATGGACGGCACTGCCTACATCTGGCTCTAATTAGTCCACGGTTGTGTTCAGCCGAATGACCTCTGCTGGGAACCCTCAGAATGAGGTTCTGAGTTATTACAACATAGGAGCGTTTCACTGCTTTCAAGGCTTCTTAGGAAGAATTCCGGAAAGTTGCTGCCGGCAGGCGTCGGGCTGTTCCGGGTGAACATCTCCTTGTAAATCCCTCGTGGTTTCTTGTACACCCGTGAAATTTGGCCAGGTCCTGCAGTTTGCATTGCTGCACTTCTGTGCTAGCGTAGCTCTGCCCCGGTTGCAAATATTCAGTCGTGGCAGCCAGATAGGCTAGACCACGGAAGACACTGCCAGCGGACTGGGTATATCTGCTTCCCGTTCTTCACACCTGAGTGCTACTGATTCCAGCTTTGACAGCTACACTCTACTCAACAGGAGCAGTAAGTTGAACCTCAACTTTGGCACTTTGTGAAACTGTTGAGAACTAGAGGTCAGTTGTTTGGCACGCCACCACTGTCCATTCAGCACTATGGATGGTACTGCCTACATCTGGCACTAATTAGTCCACGGTTGTGTTCAGCCGAATGACCTCTGCCGGGAACACTCAGAATGAGGTTCTGAGTTATTGCAACATAGGAGCATTTCACTGCTTTCAAGGATTCTTAGGAAGAATTCCGGAATCTTGCTGCCCACAGGCCTCCGGCTGTTCCGGGTGAACATCTCCTTGTAAATCCCCCGTGGTTTCTTGTACACTCGTGAAATTTGGCCGGTTTATGCAGTTTGCATTGCTGCACATTTGTGCCTGCCTAGAACTGCCACGGTTGCAAACATTCAGTCGTGGCAGCCAGATAGGCTAGACACTGCCAGCGGTCTGGGTATATCTGCTTCCGGTCCTTCTCACCTGAGTGCTTCTGATTCCAGCTGCCACGGCTACACTCTACTCAACAGGAGCAGTAAGTTGAACCACAACTTATGGCACTTTGTGAAAGTGTTGAGAACTAGAGCTCAGTTGTTTGGCATGCCACCACTGTCCATCCAGCACTATAGGGGGCACTGCCTACATCTGGCTCTAATTAGTGCACGGTTTTATTCAGCTGAATGACCTGTGGGGGGAACACTCAGAATGAGGTGTTGAGTTATTGCAACATAGGAGCGTTTCACTGCTTTCAAGGCTTCTTAGGAAGAATACCTCAATCTTGATGCTGGCTGGCCTCCGGGTTTTCCGGATTCACATCTCCTTGTAAATCCCGCGTGGTTTCTTGTACACCGGTGGAATTTAGCCAGGTTATGCAGTTTGCATTGCTGCACTATTGCGCCTGCCTAGCTCTGCCGCGGTTGCAAACATTCAGGCGTGGCAGCCAGATAGGCTGGTCCCCGTAGGACACTGCCAGCGGACTGGGTATATCTGCTTCCGGTCCTTCTCACCTGAGTGCGACTGATTCCAGCTTTGACGGCTACACTCTACTCAACCGGAGCAGTAACTTGAACCTCAACTTATGGCGCTTTGTGAAAGTGTTGAGAACTAGAGCTCAGTTGTTTGGCACGCCACCACTCTCGATCGAGCACTATGGACGGCACTGCATACATCTGGCTCTAATTAGTCCACGATTGTGTTCAGCCGAATGACCTCTGCCGGGAACACTCAGAATCAGGTTCTGAGTTATTGCAACATAGGAGTGTTTCACTGCTTTCAAGGCTTCACGGGATGAATTCCAGAATTTTGCTGCCGGCAGGCCTCTGGCTGTTCAGGGTGAACATCTCCTTGTAAATCCCCCGTGGTTTTTTGTACACCTGTGAAATTTGGCCAGGTTATGCAGTTTGCATTGCTGCACAATTGCGCCTGCGTAGATCTGCCGCGCTGGCAAACATTCAGGCGTGGAAGCCAGATAGGCTGGTCCCCGTAGGACACTGCCAGCGGACTGGGTATATCTGCTTCCCGTTCTTCTCACCTGAGTACTACTGATTCCAGCTTTGACGGCTACACTGTACTCAACCGGAGCAGTAATTTGAACCTCAACTTATGGCACTTTGTCAAAGTGTTGAGAACTAGAACTCAGTTGTTTGGCATGCCAACACAGTCCATCCTGCACTATGGAAGGAACTGCCTACATCTGGCTCTAATTATCCACGGTTGTGTTCAGCCGAATGACCTCTGCCACGAACAATCAGAATGAGGTTCTGAGTTGTTGCAACATAGGAGCGTTTTACTGCTTTCAAGCCTTCTTAGGAAGAATTCCAAAATCTTGCTGCCGGCAGGACTCCGGCTGTTCCGGGTAAACATCTCCTTGTAAATCCCCCGTGGTTTCTTGTACACCCGTGAAATTTGGCCAAGTTATGCAGTTTGCATTGCTGCACAATTGTGGCTGCCTAGCTCTGCCGTGCTGGCAAACATTCAGGCATAGCCGCCAGATAGGCTGGTCTCAGTAAGACACTGCATGCGCAATGGGTATATCTGCTTCCCGTTTTTCTCACCTGAGTGCTACTGATTCCAGCTTTGTCGGCTACACTCTACTCAACCGGCGCAGTAAGTTGAACCTCAACTTATGGCAGTTTGTGACAATGTTGAGAACTAGAGCTCAGTTGTTTGCCATGCCACCACAGTCCATCCAGCACTATGGACGGCACTACCTACACCTGGCTCTAATTAGTCCACGGTTGTGTTCAGCCGAATGACCTCTGCCGGGAACAGTTCGAATGAGGTTCTGAGTTATTGCAACATAGGAGCGTTTCACTGTTTTCAAGGCTTCTTAGGAAGAATTCCTCAATCTTGTTTCCAGCAGTGCTCCGGCTCTTCAGGGTGAACATCTCCTTGTAAATCCCGGGTGGTTTCTTGTACACCCGTGAAATTTGGCCAGGTTATGCAGTTTGCTTTTCTCCACAATTGCACCTGCCTAGATCTGCCGAGCTGGCAAACGTTCAGGGGTGGCAGCCAGATAGGCTGGTCCCCATAGGACACTGCCAGCGGACTGTGTATATCTGCTTCCCGTTTTCTCACCTTAGTGCTACTGATTCCAGCTTTGACGGCTACACTCTACTCAACCGGAGCAGTAAGTTGAACCTAAACTTATGGCACTTTGTGAAAGTGTTGAGAACTAGAGCTCAGTTGTTTGGCACGCCACCACTGTCCATCCAGCACTATGGACGGCACTGCCTACATCTGGTTCTAATTAGTCCACGGTTGTGTTCAGCTGAATGGCCTCTGCCGGGAACACTCAGAATGAGGTTCTGAGTTATTCCATCATAGGAGCGTTTCACTGCTGTCAAGGCTTCTTAGGAAGAATTCCGGAATCTTGTGGCCGGCAGGCCTCCGGCAGTTCTGGGTGAGCATCTCCTTGTAAATCCCCCTTGGTTTTTTTGTACACCCGGGAAATTTGGCCAGGTTATGCAGTTTGCATTGCTGCACAATTGCGCCTGCCTAGCTCTGCCGCAGTTGCAAACATTCAGGCGTGGCAGCCAGATAGGCTGGTCCCAGTAGGACACTGCCAACGGCCTGGGTATATGTGCTTCCCGTTCTTCTCACATGAGTGGTAGTGATTCCAGCTTTGACGGCTACACTCTACTCAACCGGAGCAGTAAGTTGAACCTCAATTTATGGCACTTTGTGAAAGTGTTGAGAACTAGAGCTCAATTGTTTAGCACGTCACCACTGTCGATCCAGCACTATGGAGGGCATTGCCTACATCTGGCTCTAATTAGTTCACGGTTGTGTTCAGCCGAATGACCTCTGCAGGGAACACTCAGAATGAGATTCTGAGTTATTGAAACATAGGAGCGTTTCATTGCTTTCAAGGCTTTTTAGGAAGAATTCCGGAATCTTGCTGCCGGCAGGCCTCCGGCTGTTCCGGGTGATCATGTCCTTGTAAATCCCCCGTGGTTTCTTGTAAAACCGTGAAATTTAGCCGCGTAATGCAGTTTGCATTGCTGCACAATTTTGCCTGCCTAGCTCTGCCGCGGTTGGAAACCTTCCGGCGTGGCAGCCAGATAGGCTGGTCCCCGTTGGACACTGCCAGCGGACTGGGTGTATCTGCTTCCCGTTCTTCTCATCTGAGTGATACTGATTCCAGCTTTGACGGCTACACTCTACTCAACCGGAGAAGTAAGTTGAACCTCAACTCATGGTACTTTGTGAAAGTGTTGAGAACTACAGCTCAGTGGTTTGTCACGCCACAACTGTCCATCCAGCACTATGGACGGCAGTGCCTACATCTGGATCTAATTAGTTCAAGGTTGTGTTCAGCCGAATGACCTCTGCCGCGAACAATCAGAATGAGGTTCTGAGTTATTGCAACATAGGAGTGTTTCACTGCTTTCAAGGCTTCTTAGGAAGAATTCCTCAATCTTGCTCCCGGCAGGCCTCCGGCTGTTCCGGGTGAATATCTATTTGTAAATCCCCCGTGGTTTCTTGTACACCCGTGAAATTTGGCCAGGTTATGCAGTTTGCATTGCTGCACAATTGCTCCTGCATAGCTCTGCCGCACTGGCAAACATTCAGGCGTAGCAGCTAGATACGCTGGTCCCCGTAGGACACTGCCAGCGGACTGAGTATATCTGCTTCCCGTTCTTCTCACCTGAGTGCTACTGATTCCAGCTTTGACGGCTACACTCTACTCAACCGGAGCAGTAAGTTGAACCTCAACTTATGGCACTTTCGAAAGTGTTGAAAACTAGAGCTCATTTGTTTGGCACGTCACCACAGTCCATCCAGAATTATGGACGGCACTGCCTGCATCTGGCTCTAATTAGTCCACGGTTGTGTTCAGTCGAATGACCTCTGCCGAGAACACTCAGACAGAAGTTCTGACTTACTGAAACATAGGAGCGTTTCACTGCTTTCAAGGCTTCTTAGGAAGAATTCCCGAATCTTACTGCCAGAGACCTCCGGCAGTTCCGGGTGAACATCTCCTTGTAAATACCCCGTGGTTTCTTGTTCACCCGTAAAATTTGGCCAGGTAATGCAGTTTGCATTGCTGCACAATTGCGCCTTCTAGCTCTGCCGCGGATGCAAACATTCAGGCGTGGCATCCAGATAGGCTGGTCTCCGTAGGACACTGGCATTGGACTGGGTATATCTGCTTCCCGTCCTTCCCAGCTGAGAGCTACTGATTCCAGCTTTGAGGGCTACAATCTACTCAACCGGAGCACTAAATTGAACCTCAACTGATGGCACTTTGTGAAAGTGTTGAGAGCAAGAGCTCAGTTGTTTGGCACGCCACCACTGTCCATCCAGCACTATGGACGGCACTGCCAACATCTGGCTCTAATTAGTCCACTGTTGTGTTCAGCCGAATGACCTCTGCCGGGAACACTCAGAATGAGGTTCTGAGTTATTGCAACATAGGAGCGTTTCACTGCTTTCAAGGCTTCTTAGGAAGAATTCCGGAATCTTGTTGCCGGTAGGCCTCCGGCTGTTCCGGGTGAACATCTCCTTGTAAATCCCTCGTGGTTTCTTGTACACCCGTGAAATTTGGCCAGGTCATGCAGATTGCATTGCTGCACTATTGTGCTAGCGTAGCTCTGCCACGGTTGCAAACATTCAGGCGTGGCAGCCAGAGAGGCTGGTCTCCGTAGGACACTGCGTGCGGACTGGATATATCTGCTTCCCTTACTTTACACCTGAGTGCTACTGATTCAAGCTTTGAAGGCTAAACTCTACTCAACAGGAGCAGTAAGTTGAACCTCAACTTTGGCACTTTGTGAAAGTGTTGAGAACTAGAGCTCAGTTGTTTGGCATGCCACCACAGTCCATCCATCACTATGGACGGCACTGTCTACATCTGGCTCTAATTAGTCCACGGTTGTGTTCAGCAGAATGACCTCTGCCAGGAACACTCAGAATGAGGTTCTGAGATATTGCAACATAGGAGCGTTTCACTGCTTTCAAGGCTTCTTAGGATGAATTCCGGAATCTTGCTGCCGGCAAGCTTCCGGCTATTCCGGGTGAACATCTCCTTGTAAATCCCCCGTGGTTTCTTGTACACCCGTGAAATTTGGCCAGGTTATGCAGTTTGCTTTGCTGCACAATTGCCCCTGCCTAGCTCTGCCGCGCTTGCAAATATTCAGGTGTGGCAGCCAAGTAGGCTGGTCTCCGTAGGACACTGCCAGCGGATTGTGTATATCTGCTTTCCGTTCTTCTCACCTGAGTGCTACTGATTTCAGCTTTGACGGCTACACTCTACTCAACCGGCGCAGTAAGTAGAACCTCAACTAAGGGCACTTTGTGAAAGTGTTGAGAACTAGAGCTCAGTTGTTTGGCACGCCACCACTGTCCATTCAGCACTGTGGACGGCACTGCCTACATCTGGCTCTAATGAGTCCTCGGTTGTGTTCAGCAGAATGACCTCAGCCGGGAACACTCAGAATGAGGTTCTGAGTTATTGCAACATAGGAGCGTTTCACTACTTTCAAGGCTTGTTAGGAAGTATTCTGGAATCTTGCTGTCGGCAGGCCTTCCGGTGTTCTGGGTGAACATCTCCTTGTAAATACCCCATAGTTTCTTGTACACCCGAGAAATTTGGCCAGGTTATGCAGTTTGCATTGCTGCACAATTGCGCCTGCCTAGCTCTGCCTCGTTTGCAAATATTCAGGCGTGGCAGCCAAATAGGCTGGTCCCCGTAGGACACTGCCAGCGGACTGGGTATATCTGCTTCCCGTTCTTCTCTCCTGAGGGCTACTGATTCCTGCTTTGACGGCTACACTTTACTCTACCGGAGCAGTATGTTGAACTTCAACTGATGGCAATTTGTGAAAGTGTTGAGAACTAGAGCTCAGTTATTTGGCACGCCACCACAGTCCATCCAGCAGTATGGACGGCACTGCCTACATCTGGCTCTAATTAGTCCACGGTTGTGTTCAGCCGAATGACCTCTGCTGGGAACCCTCAGAATGAGGTTCTGAGTTATTACAACATAGGAGCGTTTCACTGCTTTCAAGGCTTCTTAGGAAGAATTCCGGAAAGTTGCTGCCGGCAGGCGTCGGGCTGTTCCGGGTGAACATCTCCTTGTAAATCCCTCGTGGTTTCTTGTACACCCGTGAAATTTGGCCAGGTCCTGCAGTTTGCATTGCTGCACTTCTGTGCTAGCGTAGCTCTGCCCCGGTTGCAAATATTCAGTCGTGGCAGCCAGATAGGCTAGACCACGGAAGACACTGCCAGCGGACTGGGTATATCTGCTTCCCGTTCTTCACACCTGAGTGCTACTGATTCCAGCTTTGACAGCTACACTCTACTCAACAGGAGCAGTAAGTTGAACCTCAACTTTGGCACTTTGTGAAACTGTTGAGAACTAGAGGTCAGTTGTTTGGCACGCCACCACTGTCCATTCAGCACTATGGATGGTACTGCCTACATCTGGCACTAATTAGTCCACGGTTGTGTTCAGCCGAATGACCTCTGCCGGGAACACTCAGAATGAGGTTCTGAGTTATTGCAACATAGGAGCATTTCACTGCTTTCAAGGATTCTTAGGAAGAATTCCGGAATCTTGCTGCCCACAGGCCTCCGGCTGTTCCGGGTGAACATCTCCTTGTAAATCCCCCGTGGTTTCTTGTACACTCGTGAAATTTGGCCGGTTTATGCAGTTTGCATTGCTGCACATTTGTGCCTGCCTAGAACTGCCACGGTTGCAAACATTCAGTCGTGGCAGCCAGATAGGCTAGACACTGCCAGCGGTCTGGGTATATCTGCTTCCGGTCCTTCTCACCTGAGTGCTTCTGATTCCAGCTGCCACGGCTACACTCTACTCAACAGGAGCAGTAAGTTGAACCACAACTTATGGCACTTTGTGAAAGTGTTGAGAACTAGAGCTCAGTTGTTTGGCATGCCACCACTGTCCATCCAGCACTATAGGGGGCACTGCCTACATCTGGCTCTAATTAGTGCACGGTTTTATTCAGCTGAATGACCTGTGGGGGGAACACTCAGAATGAGGTGTTGAGTTATTGCAACATAGGAGCGTTTCACTGCTTTCAAGGCTTCTTAGGAAGAATACCTCAATCTTGATGCTGGCTGGCCTCCGGGTTTTCCGGATTCACATCTCCTTGTAAATCCCGCGTGGTTTCTTGTACACCGGTGGAATTTAGCCAGGTTATGCAGTTTGCATTGCTGCACTATTGCGCCTGCCTAGCTCTGCCGCGGTTGCAAACATTCAGGCGTGGCAGCCAGATAGGCTGGTCCCCGTAGGACACTGCCAGCGGACTGGGTATATCTGCTTCCGGTCCTTCTCACCTGAGTGCGACTGATTCCAGCTTTGACGGCTACACTCTACTCAACCGGAGCAGTAACTTGAACCTCAACTTATGGCGCTTTGTGAAAGTGTTGAGAACTAGAGCTCAGTTGTTTGGCACGCCACCACTCTCGATCGAGCACTATGGACGGCACTGCATACATCTGGCTCTAATTAGTCCACGATTGTGTTCAGCCGAATGACCTCTGCCGGGAACACTCAGAATCAGGTTCTGAGTTATTGCAACATAGGAGTGTTTCACTGCTTTCAAGGCTTCACGGGATGAATTCCAGAATTTTGCTGCCGGCAGGCCTCTGGCTGTTCAGGGTGAACATCTCCTTGTAAATCCCCCGTGGTTTTTTGTACACCTGTGAAATTTGGCCAGGTTATGCAGTTTGCATTGCTGCACAATTGCGCCTGCGTAGATCTGCCGCGCTGGCAAACATTCAGGCGTGGAAGCCAGATAGGCTGGTCCCCGTAGGACACTGCCAGCGGACTGGGTATATCTGCTTCCCGTTCTTCTCACCTGAGTACTACTGATTCCAGCTTTGACGGCTACACTGTACTCAACCGGAGCAGTAATTTGAACCTCAACTTATGGCACTTTGTCAAAGTGTTGAGAACTAGAACTCAGTTGTTTGGCATGCCAACACAGTCCATCCTGCACTATGGAAGGAACTGCCTACATCTGGCTCTAATTATCCACGGTTGTGTTCAGCCGAATGACCTCTGCCACGAACAATCAGAATGAGGTTCTGAGTTGTTGCAACATAGGAGCGTTTTACTGCTTTCAAGCCTTCTTAGGAAGAATTCCAAAATCTTGCTGCCGGCAGGACTCCGGCTGTTCCGGGTAAACATCTCCTTGTAAATCCCCCGTGGTTTCTTGTACACCCGTGAAATTTGGCCAAGTTATGCAGTTTGCATTGCTGCACAATTGTGGCTGCCTAGCTCTGCCGCGCTGGCAAACATTCAGGCATAGCCGCCAGATAGGCTGGTCTCAGTAAGACACTGCATGCGCAATGGGTATATCTGCTTCCCGTTTTTCTCACCTGAGTGCTACTGATTCCAGCTTTGTCGGCTACACTCTACTCAACCGGCGCAGTAAGTTGAACCTCAACTTATGGCAGTTTGTGACAATGTTGAGAACTAGAGCTCAGTTGTTTGCCATGCCACCACAGTCCATCCAGCACTATGGACGGCACTACCTACACCTGGCTCTAATTAGTCCACGGTTGTGTTCAGCCGAATGACCTCTGCCGGGAACAGTTCGAATGAGGTTCTGAGTTATTGCAACATAGGAGCGTTTCACTGTTTTCAAGGCTTCTTAGGAAGAATTCCTCAATCTTGTTTCCAGCAGTGCTCCGGCTCTTCAGGGTGAACATCTCCTTGTAAATCCCGGGTGGTTTCTTGTACACCCGTGAAATTTGGCCAGGTTATGCAGTTTGCTTTTCTCCACAATTGCACCTGCCTAGATCTGCCGAGCTGGCAAACGTTCAGGGGTGGCAGCCAGATAGGCTGGTCCCCATAGGACACTGCCAGCGGACTGTGTATATCTGCTTCCCGTTTTCTCACCTTAGTGCTACTGATTCCAGCTTTGACGGCTACACTCTACTCAACCGGAGCAGTAAGTTGAACCTAAACTTATGGCACTTTGTGAAAGTGTTGAGAACTAGAGCTCAGTTGTTTGGCACGCCACCACTGTCCATCCAGCACTATGGACGGCACTGCCTACATCTGGTTCTAATTAGTCCACGGTTGTGTTCAGCTGAATGGCCTCTGCCGGGAACACTCAGAATGAGGTTCTGAGTTATTCCATCATAGGAGCGTTTCACTGCTGTCAAGGCTTCTTAGGAAGAATTCCGGAATCTTGTGGCCGGCAGGCCTCCGGCAGTTCTGGGTGAGCATCTCCTTGTAAATCCCCCTTGGTTTTTTTGTACACCCGGGAAATTTGGCCAGGTTATGCAGTTTGCATTGCTGCACAATTGCGCCTGCCTAGCTCTGCCGCAGTTGCAAACATTCAGGCGTGGCAGCCAGATAGGCTGGTCCCAGTAGGACACTGCCAACGGCCTGGGTATATGTGCTTCCCGTTCTTCTCACATGAGTGGTAGTGATTCCAGCTTTGACGGCTACACTCTACTCAACCGGAGCAGTAAGTTGAACCTCAATTTATGGCACTTTGTGAAAGTGTTGAGAACTAGAGCTCAATTGTTTAGCACGTCACCACTGTCGATCCAGCACTATGGAGGGCATTGCCTACATCTGGCTCTAATTAGTTCACGGTTGTGTTCAGCCGAATGACCTCTGCAGGGAACACTCAGAATGAGATTCTGAGTTATTGAAACATAGGAGCGTTTCATTGCTTTCAAGGCTTTTTAGGAAGAATTCCGGAATCTTGCTGCCGGCAGGCCTCCGGCTGTTCCGGGTGATCATGTCCTTGTAAATCCCCCGTGGTTTCTTGTAAAACCGTGAAATTTAGCCGCGTAATGCAGTTTGCATTGCTGCACAATTTTGCCTGCCTAGCTCTGCCGCGGTTGGAAACCTTCCGGCGTGGCAGCCAGATAGGCTGGTCCCCGTTGGACACTGCCAGCGGACTGGGTGTATCTGCTTCCCGTTCTTCTCATCTGAGTGATACTGATTCCAGCTTTGACGGCTACACTCTACTCAACCGGAGAAGTAAGTTGAACCTCAACTCATGGTACTTTGTGAAAGTGTTGAGAACTACAGCTCAGTGGTTTGTCACGCCACAACTGTCCATCCAGCACTATGGACGGCAGTGCCTACATCTGGATCTAATTAGTTCAAGGTTGTGTTCAGCCGAATGACCTCTGCCGCGAACAATCAGAATGAGGTTCTGAGTTATTGCAACATAGGAGTGTTTCACTGCTTTCAAGGCTTCTTAGGAAGAATTCCTCAATCTTGCTCCCGGCAGGCCTCCGGCTGTTCCGGGTGAATATCTATTTGTAAATCCCCCGTGGTTTCTTGTACACCCGTGAAATTTGGCCAGGTTATGCAGTTTGCATTGCTGCACAATTGCTCCTGCATAGCTCTGCCGCACTGGCAAACATTCAGGCGTAGCAGCTAGATACGCTGGTCCCCGTAGGACACTGCCAGCGGACTGAGTATATCTGCTTCCCGTTCTTCTCACCTGAGTGCTACTGATTCCAGCTTTGACGGCTACACTCTACTCAACCGGAGCAGTAAGTTGAACCTCAACTTATGGCACTTTCGAAAGTGTTGAAAACTAGAGCTCATTTGTTTGGCACGTCACCACAGTCCATCCAGAATTATGGACGGCACTGCCTGCATCTGGCTCTAATTAGTCCACGGTTGTGTTCAGTCGAATGACCTCTGCCGAGAACACTCAGACAGAAGTTCTGACTTACTGAAACATAGGAGCGTTTCACTGCTTTCAAGGCTTCTTAGGAAGAATTCCCGAATCTTACTGCCAGAGACCTCCGGCAGTTCCGGGTGAACATCTCCTTGTAAATACCCCGTGGTTTCTTGTTCACCCGTAAAATTTGGCCAGGTAATGCAGTTTGCATTGCTGCACAATTGCGCCTTCTAGCTCTGCCGCGGATGCAAACATTCAGGCGTGGCATCCAGATAGGCTGGTCTCCGTAGGACACTGGCATTGGACTGGGTATATCTGCTTCCCGTCCTTCCCAGCTGAGAGCTACTGATTCCAGCTTTGAGGGCTACAATCTACTCAACCGGAGCACTAAATTGAACCTCAACTGATGGCACTTTGTGAAAGTGTTGAGAGCAAGAGCTCAGTTGTTTGGCACGCCACCACTGTCCATCCAGCACTATGGACGGCACTGCCAACATCTGGCTCTAATTAGTCCACTGTTGTGTTCAGCCGAATGACCTCTGCCGGGAACACTCAGAATGAGGTTCTGAGTTATTGCAACATAGGAGCGTTTCACTGCTTTCAAGGCTTCTTAGGAAGAATTCCGGAATCTTGTTGCCGGTAGGCCTCCGGCTGTTCCGGGTGAACATCTCCTTGTAAATCCCTCGTGGTTTCTTGTACACCCGTGAAATTTGGCCAGGTCATGCAGATTGCATTGCTGCACTATTGTGCTAGCGTAGCTCTGCCACGGTTGCAAACATTCAGGCGTGGCAGCCAGAGAGGCTGGTCTCCGTAGGACACTGCGTGCGGACTGGATATATCTGCTTCCCTTACTTTACACCTGAGTGCTACTGATTCAAGCTTTGAAGGCTAAACTCTACTCAACAGGAGCAGTAAGTTGAACCTCAACTTTGGCACTTTGTGAAAGTGTTGAGAACTAGAGCTCAGTTGTTTGGCATGCCACCACAGTCCATCCATCACTATGGACGGCACTGTCTACATCTGGCTCTAATTAGTCCACGGTTGTGTTCAGCAGAATGACCTCTGCCAGGAACACTCAGAATGAGGTTCTGAGATATTGCAACATAGGAGCGTTTCACTGCTTTCAAGGCTTCTTAGGATGAATTCCGGAATCTTGCTGCCGGCAAGCTTCCGGCTATTCCGGGTGAACATCTCCTTGTAAATCCCCCGTGGTTTCTTGTACACCCGTGAAATTTGGCCAGGTTATGCAGTTTGCTTTGCTGCACAATTGCCCCTGCCTAGCTCTGCCGCGCTTGCAAATATTCAGGTGTGGCAGCCAAGTAGGCTGGTCTCCGTAGGACACTGCCAGCGGATTGTGTATATCTGCTTTCCGTTCTTCTCACCTGAGTGCTACTGATTTCAGCTTTGACGGCTACACTCTACTCAACCGGCGCAGTAAGTAGAACCTCAACTAAGGGCACTTTGTGAAAGTGTTGAGAACTAGAGCTCAGTTGTTTGGCACGCCACCACTGTCCATTCAGCACTGTGGACGGCACTGCCTACATCTGGCTCTAATGAGTCCTCGGTTGTGTTCAGCAGAATGACCTCAGCCGGGAACACTCAGAATGAGGTTCTGAGTTATTGCAACATAGGAGCGTTTCACTACTTTCAAGGCTTGTTAGGAAGTATTCTGGAATCTTGCTGTCGGCAGGCCTTCCGGTGTTCTGGGTGAACATCTCCTTGTAAATACCCCATAGTTTCTTGTACACCCGAGAAATTTGGCCAGGTTATGCAGTTTGCATTGCTGCACAATTGCGCCTGCCTAGCTCTGCCTCGTTTGCAAATATTCAGGCGTGGCAGCCAAATAGGCTGGTCCCCGTAGGACACTGCCAGCGGACTGGGTATATCTGCTTCCCGTTCTTCTCTCCTGAGGGCTACTGATTCCTGCTTTGACGGCTACACTTTACTCTACCGGAGCAGTATGTTGAACTTCAACTGATGGCAATTTGTGAAAGTGTTGAGAACTAGAGCTCAGTTATTTGGCACGCCACCACAGTCCATCCAGCAGTATGGACGGCACTGCCTACATCTGGCTCTAATTAGTCCACGGTTGTGTTCAGCCGAATGACCTCTGCTGGGAACCCTCAGAATGAGGTTCTGAGTTATTACAACATAGGAGCGTTTCACTGCTTTCAAGGCTTCTTAGGAAGAATTCCGGAAAGTTGCTGCCGGCAGGCGTCGGGCTGTTCCGGGTGAACATCTCCTTGTAAATCCCTCGTGGTTTCTTGTACACCCGTGAAATTTGGCCAGGTCCTGCAGTTTGCATTGCTGCACTTCTGTGCTAGCGTAGCTCTGCCCCGGTTGCAAATATTCAGTCGTGGCAGCCAGATAGGCTAGACCACGGAAGACACTGCCAGCGGACTGGGTATATCTGCTTCCCGTTCTTCACACCTGAGTGCTACTGATTCCAGCTTTGACAGCTACACTCTACTCAACAGGAGCAGTAAGTTGAACCTCAACTTTGGCACTTTGTGAAACTGTTGAGAACTAGAGGTCAGTTGTTTGGCACGCCACCACTGTCCATTCAGCACTATGGATGGTACTGCCTACATCTGGCACTAATTAGTCCACGGTTGTGTTCAGCCGAATGACCTCTGCCGGGAACACTCAGAATGAGGTTCTGAGTTATTGCAACATAGGAGCATTTCACTGCTTTCAAGGATTCTTAGGAAGAATTCCGGAATCTTGCTGCCCACAGGCCTCCGGCTGTTCCGGGTGAACATCTCCTTGTAAATCCCCCGTGGTTTCTTGTACACTCGTGAAATTTGGCCGGTTTATGCAGTTTGCATTGCTGCACATTTGTGCCTGCCTAGAACTGCCACGGTTGCAAACATTCAGTCGTGGCAGCCAGATAGGCTAGACACTGCCAGCGGTCTGGGTATATCTGCTTCCGGTCCTTCTCACCTGAGTGCTTCTGATTCCAGCTGCCACGGCTACACTCTACTCAACAGGAGCAGTAAGTTGAACCACAACTTATGGCACTTTGTGAAAGTGTTGAGAACTAGAGCTCAGTTGTTTGGCATGCCACCACTGTCCATCCAGCACTATAGGGGGCACTGCCTACATCTGGCTCTAATTAGTGCACGGTTTTATTCAGCTGAATGACCTGTGGGGGGAACACTCAGAATGAGGTGTTGAGTTATTGCAACATAGGAGCGTTTCACTGCTTTCAAGGCTTCTTAGGAAGAATACCTCAATCTTGATGCTGGCTGGCCTCCGGGTTTTCCGGATTCACATCTCCTTGTAAATCCCGCGTGGTTTCTTGTACACCGGTGGAATTTAGCCAGGTTATGCAGTTTGCATTGCTGCACTATTGCGCCTGCCTAGCTCTGCCGCGGTTGCAAACATTCAGGCGTGGCAGCCAGATAGGCTGGTCCCCGTAGGACACTGCCAGCGGACTGGGTATATCTGCTTCCGGTCCTTCTCACCTGAGTGCGACTGATTCCAGCTTTGACGGCTACACTCTACTCAACCGGAGCAGTAACTTGAACCTCAACTTATGGCGCTTTGTGAAAGTGTTGAGAACTAGAGCTCAGTTGTTTGGCACGCCACCACTCTCGATCGAGCACTATGGACGGCACTGCATACATCTGGCTCTAATTAGTCCACGATTGTGTTCAGCCGAATGACCTCTGCCGGGAACACTCAGAATCAGGTTCTGAGTTATTGCAACATAGGAGTGTTTCACTGCTTTCAAGGCTTCACGGGATGAATTCCAGAATTTTGCTGCCGGCAGGCCTCTGGCTGTTCAGGGTGAACATCTCCTTGTAAATCCCCCGTGGTTTTTTGTACACCTGTGAAATTTGGCCAGGTTATGCAGTTTGCATTGCTGCACAATTGCGCCTGCGTAGATCTGCCGCGCTGGCAAACATTCAGGCGTGGAAGCCAGATAGGCTGGTCCCCGTAGGACACTGCCAGCGGACTGGGTATATCTGCTTCCCGTTCTTCTCACCTGAGTACTACTGATTCCAGCTTTGACGGCTACACTGTACTCAACCGGAGCAGTAATTTGAACCTCAACTTATGGCACTTTGTCAAAGTGTTGAGAACTAGAACTCAGTTGTTTGGCATGCCAACACAGTCCATCCTGCACTATGGAAGGAACTGCCTACATCTGGCTCTAATTATCCACGGTTGTGTTCAGCCGAATGACCTCTGCCACGAACAATCAGAATGAGGTTCTGAGTTGTTGCAACATAGGAGCGTTTTACTGCTTTCAAGCCTTCTTAGGAAGAATTCCAAAATCTTGCTGCCGGCAGGACTCCGGCTGTTCCGGGTAAACATCTCCTTGTAAATCCCCCGTGGTTTCTTGTACACCCGTGAAATTTGGCCAAGTTATGCAGTTTGCATTGCTGCACAATTGTGGCTGCCTAGCTCTGCCGCGCTGGCAAACATTCAGGCATAGCCGCCAGATAGGCTGGTCTCAGTAAGACACTGCATGCGCAATGGGTATATCTGCTTCCCGTTTTTCTCACCTGAGTGCTACTGATTCCAGCTTTGTCGGCTACACTCTACTCAACCGGCGCAGTAAGTTGAACCTCAACTTATGGCAGTTTGTGACAATGTTGAGAACTAGAGCTCAGTTGTTTGCCATGCCACCACAGTCCATCCAGCACTATGGACGGCACTACCTACACCTGGCTCTAATTAGTCCACGGTTGTGTTCAGCCGAATGACCTCTGCCGGGAACAGTTCGAATGAGGTTCTGAGTTATTGCAACATAGGAGCGTTTCACTGTTTTCAAGGCTTCTTAGGAAGAATTCCTCAATCTTGTTTCCAGCAGTGCTCCGGCTCTTCAGGGTGAACATCTCCTTGTAAATCCCGGGTGGTTTCTTGTACACCCGTGAAATTTGGCCAGGTTATGCAGTTTGCTTTTCTCCACAATTGCACCTGCCTAGATCTGCCGAGCTGGCAAACGTTCAGGGGTGGCAGCCAGATAGGCTGGTCCCCATAGGACACTGCCAGCGGACTGTGTATATCTGCTTCCCGTTTTCTCACCTTAGTGCTACTGATTCCAGCTTTGACGGCTACACTCTACTCAACCGGAGCAGTAAGTTGAACCTAAACTTATGGCACTTTGTGAAAGTGTTGAGAACTAGAGCTCAGTTGTTTGGCACGCCACCACTGTCCATCCAGCACTATGGACGGCACTGCCTACATCTGGTTCTAATTAGTCCACGGTTGTGTTCAGCTGAATGGCCTCTGCCGGGAACACTCAGAATGAGGTTCTGAGTTATTCCATCATAGGAGCGTTTCACTGCTGTCAAGGCTTCTTAGGAAGAATTCCGGAATCTTGTGGCCGGCAGGCCTCCGGCAGTTCTGGGTGAGCATCTCCTTGTAAATCCCCCTTGGTTTTTTTGTACACCCGGGAAATTTGGCCAGGTTATGCAGTTTGCATTGCTGCACAATTGCGCCTGCCTAGCTCTGCCGCAGTTGCAAACATTCAGGCGTGGCAGCCAGATAGGCTGGTCCCAGTAGGACACTGCCAACGGCCTGGGTATATGTGCTTCCCGTTCTTCTCACATGAGTGGTAGTGATTCCAGCTTTGACGGCTACACTCTACTCAACCGGAGCAGTAAGTTGAACCTCAATTTATGGCACTTTGTGAAAGTGTTGAGAACTAGAGCTCAATTGTTTAGCACGTCACCACTGTCGATCCAGCACTATGGAGGGCATTGCCTACATCTGGCTCTAATTAGTTCACGGTTGTGTTCAGCCGAATGACCTCTGCAGGGAACACTCAGAATGAGATTCTGAGTTATTGAAACATAGGAGCGTTTCATTGCTTTCAAGGCTTTTTAGGAAGAATTCCGGAATCTTGCTGCCGGCAGGCCTCCGGCTGTTCCGGGTGATCATGTCCTTGTAAATCCCCCGTGGTTTCTTGTAAAACCGTGAAATTTAGCCGCGTAATGCAGTTTGCATTGCTGCACAATTTTGCCTGCCTAGCTCTGCCGCGGTTGGAAACCTTCCGGCGTGGCAGCCAGATAGGCTGGTCCCCGTTGGACACTGCCAGCGGACTGGGTGTATCTGCTTCCCGTTCTTCTCATCTGAGTGATACTGATTCCAGCTTTGACGGCTACACTCTACTCAACCGGAGAAGTAAGTTGAACCTCAACTCATGGTACTTTGTGAAAGTGTTGAGAACTACAGCTCAGTGGTTTGTCACGCCACAACTGTCCATCCAGCACTATGGACGGCAGTGCCTACATCTGGATCTAATTAGTTCAAGGTTGTGTTCAGCCGAATGACCTCTGCCGCGAACAATCAGAATGAGGTTCTGAGTTATTGCAACATAGGAGTGTTTCACTGCTTTCAAGGCTTCTTAGGAAGAATTCCTCAATCTTGCTCCCGGCAGGCCTCCGGCTGTTCCGGGTGAATATCTATTTGTAAATCCCCCGTGGTTTCTTGTACACCCGTGAAATTTGGCCAGGTTATGCAGTTTGCATTGCTGCACAATTGCTCCTGCATAGCTCTGCCGCACTGGCAAACATTCAGGCGTAGCAGCTAGATACGCTGGTCCCCGTAGGACACTGCCAGCGGACTGAGTATATCTGCTTCCCGTTCTTCTCACCTGAGTGCTACTGATTCCAGCTTTGACGGCTACACTCTACTCAACCGGAGCAGTAAGTTGAACCTCAACTTATGGCACTTTCGAAAGTGTTGAAAACTAGAGCTCATTTGTTTGGCACGTCACCACAGTCCATCCAGAATTATGGACGGCACTGCCTGCATCTGGCTCTAATTAGTCCACGGTTGTGTTCAGTCGAATGACCTCTGCCGAGAACACTCAGACAGAAGTTCTGACTTACTGAAACATAGGAGCGTTTCACTGCTTTCAAGGCTTCTTAGGAAGAATTCCCGAATCTTACTGCCAGAGACCTCCGGCAGTTCCGGGTGAACATCTCCTTGTAAATACCCCGTGGTTTCTTGTTCACCCGTAAAATTTGGCCAGGTAATGCAGTTTGCATTGCTGCACAATTGCGCCTTCTAGCTCTGCCGCGGATGCAAACATTCAGGCGTGGCATCCAGATAGGCTGGTCTCCGTAGGACACTGGCATTGGACTGGGTATATCTGCTTCCCGTCCTTCCCAGCTGAGAGCTACTGATTCCAGCTTTGAGGGCTACAATCTACTCAACCGGAGCACTAAATTGAACCTCAACTGATGGCACTTTGTGAAAGTGTTGAGAGCAAGAGCTCAGTTGTTTGGCACGCCACCACTGTCCATCCAGCACTATGGACGGCACTGCCAACATCTGGCTCTAATTAGTCCACTGTTGTGTTCAGCCGAATGACCTCTGCCGGGAACACTCAGAATGAGGTTCTGAGTTATTGCAACATAGGAGCGTTTCACTGCTTTCAAGGCTTCTTAGGAAGAATTCCGGAATCTTGTTGCCGGTAGGCCTCCGGCTGTTCCGGGTGAACATCTCCTTGTAAATCCCTCGTGGTTTCTTGTACACCCGTGAAATTTGGCCAGGTCATGCAGATTGCATTGCTGCACTATTGTGCTAGCGTAGCTCTGCCACGGTTGCAAACATTCAGGCGTGGCAGCCAGAGAGGCTGGTCTCCGTAGGACACTGCGTGCGGACTGGATATATCTGCTTCCCTTACTTTACACCTGAGTGCTACTGATTCAAGCTTTGAAGGCTAAACTCTACTCAACAGGAGCAGTAAGTTGAACCTCAACTTTGGCACTTTGTGAAAGTGTTGAGAACTAGAGCTCAGTTGTTTGGCATGCCACCACAGTCCATCCATCACTATGGACGGCACTGTCTACATCTGGCTCTAATTAGTCCACGGTTGTGTTCAGCAGAATGACCTCTGCCAGGAACACTCAGAATGAGGTTCTGAGATATTGCAACATAGGAGCGTTTCACTGCTTTCAAGGCTTCTTAGGATGAATTCCGGAATCTTGCTGCCGGCAAGCTTCCGGCTATTCCGGGTGAACATCTCCTTGTAAATCCCCCGTGGTTTCTTGTACACCCGTGAAATTTGGCCAGGTTATGCAGTTTGCTTTGCTGCACAATTGCCCCTGCCTAGCTCTGCCGCGCTTGCAAATATTCAGGTGTGGCAGCCAAGTAGGCTGGTCTCCGTAGGACACTGCCAGCGGATTGTGTATATCTGCTTTCCGTTCTTCTCACCTGAGTGCTACTGATTTCAGCTTTGACGGCTACACTCTACTCAACCGGCGCAGTAAGTAGAACCTCAACTAAGGGCACTTTGTGAAAGTGTTGAGAACTAGAGCTCAGTTGTTTGGCACGCCACCACTGTCCATTCAGCACTGTGGACGGCACTGCCTACATCTGGCTCTAATGAGTCCTCGGTTGTGTTCAGCAGAATGACCTCAGCCGGGAACACTCAGAATGAGGTTCTGAGTTATTGCAACATAGGAGCGTTTCACTACTTTCAAGGCTTGTTAGGAAGTATTCTGGAATCTTGCTGTCGGCAGGCCTTCCGGTGTTCTGGGTGAACATCTCCTTGTAAATACCCCATAGTTTCTTGTACACCCGAGAAATTTGGCCAGGTTATGCAGTTTGCATTGCTGCACAATTGCGCCTGCCTAGCTCTGCCTCGTTTGCAAATATTCAGGCGTGGCAGCCAAATAGGCTGGTCCCCGTAGGACACTGCCAGCGGACTGGGTATATCTGCTTCCCGTTCTTCTCTCCTGAGGGCTACTGATTCCTGCTTTGACGGCTACACTTTACTCTACCGGAGCAGTATGTTGAACTTCAACTGATGGCAATTTGTGAAAGTGTTGAGAACTAGAGCTCAGTTATTTGGCACGCCACCACAGTCCATCCAGCAGTATGGACGGCACTGCCTACATCTGGCTCTAATTAGTCCACGGTTGTGTTCAGCCGAATGACCTCTGCTGGGAACCCTCAGAATGAGGTTCTGAGTTATTACAACATAGGAGCGTTTCACTGCTTTCAAGGCTTCTTAGGAAGAATTCCGGAAAGTTGCTGCCGGCAGGCGTCGGGCTGTTCCGGGTGAACATCTCCTTGTAAATCCCTCGTGGTTTCTTGTACACCCGTGAAATTTGGCCAGGTCCTGCAGTTTGCATTGCTGCACTTCTGTGCTAGCGTAGCTCTGCCCCGGTTGCAAATATTCAGTCGTGGCAGCCAGATAGGCTAGACCACGGAAGACACTGCCAGCGGACTGGGTATATCTGCTTCCCGTTCTTCACACCTGAGTGCTACTGATTCCAGCTTTGACAGCTACACTCTACTCAACAGGAGCAGTAAGTTGAACCTCAACTTTGGCACTTTGTGAAACTGTTGAGAACTAGAGGTCAGTTGTTTGGCACGCCACCACTGTCCATTCAGCACTATGGATGGTACTGCCTACATCTGGCACTAATTAGTCCACGGTTGTGTTCAGCCGAATGACCTCTGCCGGGAACACTCAGAATGAGGTTCTGAGTTATTGCAACATAGGAGCATTTCACTGCTTTCAAGGATTCTTAGGAAGAATTCCGGAATCTTGCTGCCCACAGGCCTCCGGCTGTTCCGGGTGAACATCTCCTTGTAAATCCCCCGTGGTTTCTTGTACACTCGTGAAATTTGGCCGGTTTATGCAGTTTGCATTGCTGCACATTTGTGCCTGCCTAGAACTGCCACGGTTGCAAACATTCAGTCGTGGCAGCCAGATAGGCTAGACACTGCCAGCGGTCTGGGTATATCTGCTTCCGGTCCTTCTCACCTGAGTGCTTCTGATTCCAGCTGCCACGGCTACACTCTACTCAACAGGAGCAGTAAGTTGAACCACAACTTATGGCACTTTGTGAAAGTGTTGAGAACTAGAGCTCAGTTGTTTGGCATGCCACCACTGTCCATCCAGCACTATAGGGGGCACTGCCTACATCTGGCTCTAATTAGTGCACGGTTTTATTCAGCTGAATGACCTGTGGGGGGAACACTCAGAATGAGGTGTTGAGTTATTGCAACATAGGAGCGTTTCACTGCTTTCAAGGCTTCTTAGGAAGAATACCTCAATCTTGATGCTGGCTGGCCTCCGGGTTTTCCGGATTCACATCTCCTTGTAAATCCCGCGTGGTTTCTTGTACACCGGTGGAATTTAGCCAGGTTATGCAGTTTGCATTGCTGCACTATTGCGCCTGCCTAGCTCTGCCGCGGTTGCAAACATTCAGGCGTGGCAGCCAGATAGGCTGGTCCCCGTAGGACACTGCCAGCGGACTGGGTATATCTGCTTCCGGTCCTTCTCACCTGAGTGCGACTGATTCCAGCTTTGACGGCTACACTCTACTCAACCGGAGCAGTAACTTGAACCTCAACTTATGGCGCTTTGTGAAAGTGTTGAGAACTAGAGCTCAGTTGTTTGGCACGCCACCACTCTCGATCGAGCACTATGGACGGCACTGCATACATCTGGCTCTAATTAGTCCACGATTGTGTTCAGCCGAATGACCTCTGCCGGGAACACTCAGAATCAGGTTCTGAGTTATTGCAACATAGGAGTGTTTCACTGCTTTCAAGGCTTCACGGGATGAATTCCAGAATTTTGCTGCCGGCAGGCCTCTGGCTGTTCAGGGTGAACATCTCCTTGTAAATCCCCCGTGGTTTTTTGTACACCTGTGAAATTTGGCCAGGTTATGCAGTTTGCATTGCTGCACAATTGCGCCTGCGTAGATCTGCCGCGCTGGCAAACATTCAGGCGTGGAAGCCAGATAGGCTGGTCCCCGTAGGACACTGCCAGCGGACTGGGTATATCTGCTTCCCGTTCTTCTCACCTGAGTACTACTGATTCCAGCTTTGACGGCTACACTGTACTCAACCGGAGCAGTAATTTGAACCTCAACTTATGGCACTTTGTCAAAGTGTTGAGAACTAGAACTCAGTTGTTTGGCATGCCAACACAGTCCATCCTGCACTATGGAAGGAACTGCCTACATCTGGCTCTAATTATCCACGGTTGTGTTCAGCCGAATGACCTCTGCCACGAACAATCAGAATGAGGTTCTGAGTTGTTGCAACATAGGAGCGTTTTACTGCTTTCAAGCCTTCTTAGGAAGAATTCCAAAATCTTGCTGCCGGCAGGACTCCGGCTGTTCCGGGTAAACATCTCCTTGTAAATCCCCCGTGGTTTCTTGTACACCCGTGAAATTTGGCCAAGTTATGCAGTTTGCATTGCTGCACAATTGTGGCTGCCTAGCTCTGCCGCGCTGGCAAACATTCAGGCATAGCCGCCAGATAGGCTGGTCTCAGTAAGACACTGCATGCGCAATGGGTATATCTGCTTCCCGTTTTTCTCACCTGAGTGCTACTGATTCCAGCTTTGTCGGCTACACTCTACTCAACCGGCGCAGTAAGTTGAACCTCAACTTATGGCAGTTTGTGACAATGTTGAGAACTAGAGCTCAGTTGTTTGCCATGCCACCACAGTCCATCCAGCACTATGGACGGCACTACCTACACCTGGCTCTAATTAGTCCACGGTTGTGTTCAGCCGAATGACCTCTGCCGGGAACAGTTCGAATGAGGTTCTGAGTTATTGCAACATAGGAGCGTTTCACTGTTTTCAAGGCTTCTTAGGAAGAATTCCTCAATCTTGTTTCCAGCAGTGCTCCGGCTCTTCAGGGTGAACATCTCCTTGTAAATCCCGGGTGGTTTCTTGTACACCCGTGAAATTTGGCCAGGTTATGCAGTTTGCTTTTCTCCACAATTGCACCTGCCTAGATCTGCCGAGCTGGCAAACGTTCAGGGGTGGCAGCCAGATAGGCTGGTCCCCATAGGACACTGCCAGCGGACTGTGTATATCTGCTTCCCGTTTTCTCACCTTAGTGCTACTGATTCCAGCTTTGACGGCTACACTCTACTCAACCGGAGCAGTAAGTTGAACCTAAACTTATGGCACTTTGTGAAAGTGTTGAGAACTAGAGCTCAGTTGTTTGGCACGCCACCACTGTCCATCCAGCACTATGGACGGCACTGCCTACATCTGGTTCTAATTAGTCCACGGTTGTGTTCAGCTGAATGGCCTCTGCCGGGAACACTCAGAATGAGGTTCTGAGTTATTCCATCATAGGAGCGTTTCACTGCTGTCAAGGCTTCTTAGGAAGAATTCCGGAATCTTGTGGCCGGCAGGCCTCCGGCAGTTCTGGGTGAGCATCTCCTTGTAAATCCCCCTTGGTTTTTTTGTACACCCGGGAAATTTGGCCAGGTTATGCAGTTTCCATTGCTGCACAATTGCGCCTGCCTAGCTCTGCCGCAGTTGCAAACATTCAGGCGTGGCAGCCAGATAGGCTGGTCCCAGTAGGACACTGCCAACGGCCTGGGTATATGTGCTTCCCGTTCTTCTCACATGAGTGGTAGTGATTCCAGCTTTGACGGCTACACTCTACTCAACCGGAGCAGTAAGTTGAACCTCAATTTATGGCACTTTGTGAAAGTGTTGAGAACTAGAGCTCAATTGTTTGGCACGTCACCACTGTCGATCCAGCACTATGGAGGGCATTGCCTACATCTGGCTCTAATTAGTTCACGGTTGTGTTCAGCCGAATGACCTCTGCAGGGAACACTCAGAATGAGCTTCTGAGTTATTGAAACATAGGAGCGTTTCATTGCTTTCAAGGCTTTTTAGGAAGAATTCCGGAATCTTGCTGCCGGCAGGCCTCCGGCTGTTCCGGGTGATCATGTCCTTGTAAATCACCCGTGGTTTCTTGTAAAACCGTGAAATTTAGCCGCGTAATGCAGTTTGCATTGCTGCACAATTGTGCCTGCCTAGCTCTGCAGCGGTTGGAAACCTTCCGGCGTGGCAGCCAGATAGGCTGGTCCCCGTTGGACACTGCCAGCGGACTGGGTATATCTGCTTCCCGTTCTTCTCATCTGAGTGATACTGATTCCAGCTTTGACGGCTACACTCTACTCAACCGGAGAAGTAAGTTGAACCTCAACTCATGGTACTTTGTGAAAGTGTTGAGAACTACAGCTCAGTTGTTTGTCACGCCACAACTGTACATCCAGCATTATGGACGGCAGTGCCTACATCTGGATCTAATTAATTCAAGGTTGTGTTCAGCCGAATGACCTCTGACACGAACAATCAGAATGAGGTTCTGAGTTATTGCAACATAGGAGCGTTTCACTGCTTTCAAGGCTTCTTAGGAAGTATTCCTCAATCTTGCTTCCCGCACGGCTCAGGCTGTTCCGGGTGAACATCTCCTTGTAAATCCCCCGTGGTTTCTTGTACACCCGTGAAATTTAGCCAGGTTATGCAGGTTGCACTGCTGCACAATTGCGCCTGCCTAGTTCTGCCGCGGTTGCAAACATTCAGGCGTGGCAGCCAGATAGGCTGGTCCCCGTAGGACACTGCTAGTGAACTGGGTATAATTGCTTCCCGTTCTTCTCACCTGAGTGCTACTGATTCCAGCTTTGACGGCTACACCCTACTCAACCGGAGCAGTAAGTTGAACCTCAACTTATGGCAATTTGTGAAAGTGTTGAGAACTAGAGCTCAGTTGTTTGGCTGGCCATCACAGTCCATCCAGCATTATGGATGGCACTGCCTACATCTGGCTCTAATTAGTCCACGGTTGTGGTCAGCCGAATGAGCTCTGCCGGGTACACTATGAGGTTTCTTTGTTATTGCAACATAGGAGTGTTTCACTGCTTCCAAGGCTACTTAGGAAGAATTTGGGAATTATGCGGCTGGCAGGCCTCCGGCTGTTCCGAGTGAACATCTCCTTGTAAATCTCGCGTGGTTTCTTGTACACCCGTGAAATTTGGCCAGGTTATGCAGTTTGCATTGCTGTTCTATGGCCCCTGCCTAGCTCTGCCGCGGTTGCAATCATTCAGGCGTGGCAGCTTCATAGGTTGGAACCCGTAGGACACTGCCAGCAGACTGAGTATATCTGCTTCCCGTTCTCATCTGAGTGCTACTGATTCCAGCTTTGACGGCTACACTCTCCTCAACCGGAGCAATAAGTTGAACCTCAACTCATGGCACTTTGTGAAAGTGTTGAGAACTAGAGATTAGTTGTTTGGCATGCCACCACAGTCCATGCAGCACTATGGACGGCACTGCCTACATCTGGCTCTAATTAGTCCACGGTTGTGTTCAGCAAGTGACCTCTGCCGCTAACACTAAGAATGAGGCTCTGAGTTATTGCAACAAAGGAGCGTTTCACTGGTTTCAAGGCTTCTTAGGAAGAATTCCGGAATCTTCCTTCAGGCTGGCTTCCGGCGCAATGGGTATATCTGCTTCCCGTTTTTCTCACCTGAGTGCTAGTGATTCCAGCTTTGTCGGCTACACTCTACTCAACCGGCGCAGTAAGTTGAACCTCAACTTATGGCAGTTTGTGACAATGTTGAGAACTAGAGCTCAGTTGTTTGCCATGCCACCACTGTCCATCCAGCACTATGGACGGCATTGCCTACATCTGGCTCTAATTAGTCCACGGTTGTGTTCAGCCGAATGACCTCTGCCGGGAACACTCAGAATGAGGTTCTGAGTTTTTGCAACATAGGAGCTTTTCACTGCTTTCAAGGCTTCTTAGGAAGAATTCCGGAATCTTGCTGCCGGCAGGACTCAGGGTGTTCCGGGTGAACATCTCCGTGTAAATCCCCCGTGGTTTCTTGTACACCCGTGAAATTTGGCCAGGTTATGCAGTTTGCATTGCTGCACAACTGCGCCTGCCTAGCTCTGCCGCGGTTGCAAACATTCAGGCGTGGCAGCCAGATAAAATGGTCCCCGTAGGACACTGCCACCGGACTGGGTATATCTGCTTCCCGTTCTTCTCACCTGAGTGCTACTGATTCCAGGTTTGACGGCTACACTCTACTCAACCGGAGCAGTAAGTTGAACCTCAACTTATGGCACTTTGTGAAAGTGTTGAGAACTAGAGCTCAGTTATTTGGCACGTCACCACTGTCCATCCAGCCCTATAGACGGAACTGCCTACATCTGGCTCTAATTAGTCCATGGTTGTTTTCAGCCGAATGACCTCTGCCGTGAACACTATGAGATTCTGGGTTATTGCAACATAGGAGCGTTTCACTGCTTTCAAGGCTTCTTAGGAAGAATTCCGTAATTTTGCTGCCGGCAGGCCTCCGTCTGTTACGGGTGAACATCTCCTTGTAAATCCCCCGTGGTTTCTTGTACACCTGTGAAATTTGGCCAGGTTATGCATTTCACATTGCTGCACAATTGCGCCTGCCTAACTCTGCTGCGGATGCAAAAATTCAGGCGTGGCAGCCAGATAGGCTGGTACCCGTCGGACACTGCCAGCGGAATGGGTTTATCTGCTTCCCGTTCTCATCCCCTGAGTGCTTCTGATTCCACCTTTCAGAGTTCCGGGTGAACATCTCCTTGTAAATCCCCCGTGGTTTCTTGTACACCCGTGAAATTTGGCCAGGTTATGCAGTTTACATTTCTGCACAATTGCGCCTGCCTAGCTCTGCCGCGTTTGCAAACATTCAGGCGTGGCAGCCAGATAGGTTGGTCCCCTTAGGACACTGCCAGCGGACTGGTCCCGTTCATCTCATCTGAGTGCTACTGATTCCAACTTTGACAGATACATTCTACTCAACCGGAGCAGTAAGTTGAACCTCAACTTATGGCAATTTGTGAAAGTGTTGAGAACTAGAGCTCAGTTGTATGGCACCCCACCACTGACCATCCAGCACTATGGACGGCACTGCCTACATATGGCTCTAATTAGTCCACGGTTGTCTTCAGCCGAAAGACCTCTGCCGGGAACACTCAGAATGAGGTTCTGAGTTTTTGCAACATAAGAGCGTTTCACTGCTTTCAAGGCTTCTTAGGAAGAATTCCGGAATGTTGCTGCCAGCAGGCCTTCGGCTGTTCCGGGTGAACATCTCCTTGTAAATCCTCCGTGGTTTCTTGTACCCCCGCGAAATTTGGCCAGGTTATGCAGTTTGAATTGCTGTACAATTGCGCCTGCCTACCTCTGCCGCGGTTGCAAACATTCAGGCGTGGCAGCCATATAGGCTGGTTCCCGTACGACACTGCCAGCGGACTGGGTATATGTGCTTCCCGTTCTTCTCACTTGAGGGCTACTGATTCCAGCTTTGACGGCTACACTCCACTCAAGCGGAGCAGTAAGAACAACCTCAACTCATGGCACTTTGTGAAAGTGTTGAGAACTAGAGCTCAGTTGTTTGGCACCCCAGCACTGTCCATCCACCACTATGGACGGCACTGCCTACATCTGCCTGTAATTAGTCCACGATTGTGTTCAGCCGAATGACCTCTGCGGGAACACTCAGAATTAGTTTCTGAGTTGTTGCAACATTGGAGTGTTTCACTGCTTTCAAGGCTTCACGGGATGAATTCCAGAATTTTGCTGCCGGCAGGCCTCCGGCTCTTCAGGGTGAACATCTCCTTGTAAATCCCCCGTGGTTTTTTGTACACCCGTGAAATTTGGCCAGGTTATGCAGTTTGCATTGCTGCACAATTGCGCCTGCGTAGATCTGCCGCGCTGGCCAACATTCAGGCGTGGCAGCCAGATAGGCTGGTCCCCGTAGGACACTGCCAGCGGACTGGGTATATCTGCTTCCCGTTCTTCTCACCTGAGTGCTACTGATTCCAGCTTTGACGGCTACACTGTACTCAACCGGAGCAGTAAGTTGAACCTCAACTTATGGCACTTTGTCAAAGTCTTGAGAACTAGAACTCAGTTGTTTGGCACGACAACACAGTCCATCCTGCACTATGGAAGGAACTGCCTACATCTGGCTCTAATTATCCACGGTTGTGTTCAGCCGAATGACCTCTGCCGGGAACACTCAGAATGAGGTTCTGAGTTATTGCAACATAGGAGCGTTTCACTGCTTTCAAGGCTTCTTAGGAAGAATTCCGCAATGTTGGTGCCAGCAGGCCTCCGGCTGTTCCTGGTGAACATCTCTTTGTAAGTTCCCCTGTGTTTTCTTGTAAACCCGTGAAATTTGGCCAGGTTATGCAGTTTGCATTGCAGCACAATTGCGCCTGCCTAGCTTTGCCGCGGTTGCAAACATTCAGGCGTGACAGCCAGATAGGCAGGTCCCCGTACGACACTGCCAGCGGACTGGGTATATGTGCTTCCCGTTCTTCTAAACTGAGTACTACTGATTCCATCTTTGAGGGCTACACTCTACTCAACCGGAGCAGTAAGATGAACCTCAACTTATGGCACTTTGTGAAAGTGTTGAGAAATAGAGCTCAGTTGTTTGGCACGTCAGCACTGTTCATCTAGCACTATGGACTGCACTGCCTACATCTGGCTCTAATTAGTCCTCGGTTGTGTTCAGCCGAATGACCTCTGCCGGGAACACTCAGAATGAGGTTCTGAGTTATTGCAACATAGGAGCGTTTCACTGCTTTCAAGGCTTCCCAGGAAGAATTCCTCAATCTTGCTTCCGGCAGGCCGCCGGCTGTTCCGGGTGAACATCTCCTTGTAAATCCCCCGTGGTTTCTTTTACACCCGTGAAATTTGTCCAGGTTATGCAGTTTACATTGCTGCACAATTGCCCCTGCCTAGCTCTGCCGCGATTGCAAACATTCATGCGTGGCAGCCAGATAGGCTGATCCCCGTAGGACACTGCCACTAGACTGGGTATATCTGCTTCCCGTTCTTCTCACCTGAGTGCTACTGATTCCAGCTTTGACGGCTACACTCTACTCAATCGGAACAGTAAGTTGAACCTCAACTTATGGCACTTTGTGAAAGTGTTGAGAACTAGAGCTCAGTTGTTTGGCACGCCAGCGCTGTCCATCCTGCACTATGGACGGCACTGCCTACATCTGGCTCTAATTAGTCCACGGTTGTGTTCAGCCGAATGACCTCTGCAGGGAACACTCAGAATGAGCTTCTGAGTTATTGAAACATAGGAGCGTTTCACTTCTTTCAAGGCTTCTTAGGAAGAATTCTGGAATCTTGCTTCCAGCAGGCCTCCCGCTATTCGGGGTGAAAATCTCCTTGTAAATCCCCCATGGTTTCTTGTACACCTGTGAAATTTGGCCAGGTTATGCAGTTTGCATTGCTCCACAATTGGGTCTCCTAGCTCTGCCGCGGTTGCAAACATTCAGGCGTGGCCGCCAGATATGCTGGTCCCCGTAGGACACTGCCAGCGGACTGGGTATATCTGCTTCCCTTTCTTCTCACCTGAGTGCTACTGATTCCAGGTTTGACGGCTACACTCTACTCAACCAGAGCAGTAAGTTGAACTTCAACTCATGGCACTTTGTGAAAGTGTTGAGAAGTAGAGCCCAGTTGTATGGCACGCCACCACAGTCCATCCAGCCCTATGGACGACACTGCCTACATCTGGCTCTAATTAGTCCACGATTGTGTTCAGCCTAATGACCTCTGCTGGGAACACTAAGAATGAGTTTCTGAGTTATTGCAACATAGGAGCGTTTCACTGCTTTCAAGGCTTCTTAGGAAGAATTCCGGAATCTTGTTGCCGGTAGGGCTCCGGCTGTTCCGGGTGAACATATTGTAAATCTCCCGTGCTTTCTTGTACACCCGTGAAATTTGGCCAGTTTATGCAGTTTGCATTGCTGCACACTTGCGCCTCCCTAGCTCTGCCACGGTAGCAAACATTCAGGCGTGGCAGCCAGACAAGCTGGTTTCCGAAGGACACTGCCAGCGGACTGGCTATATGGGCTTCCCATTCTTCTCACATGAGTGATACTGATTCCAGCTTTGACGGATACACTCTACTCAACCGGAGCAATAAGGTGAACCTGAAATTATGGCACTTTGTGAAAGTGTTGAAAACTAGAGCTCAGTTGCTTGGCACGCCACCACTGTCCATCCAGCACTATGGACAGCACTGCCTACATCTGGCTCTAATTAGTCCACGGTTGTGTTCAGCCGAATGACCTCTGCCGGGAACACTCAGAATAGGTTCTGAGTTGTTGCAACATAGGTGCTTTTCAATGCTTTCAAGGCTTCTTAGGAAGAATTCCGGAATATTGCTGCCGGCAGTCCTCCGGCTATTCTGGGTGAAGATCTCCTTGTAAATCCCCCGTGGTTTCTTGTACACCCGTGAAATATGGCCAGGTTATGCACTTTGCCTTGCTGCACAATTGCGCCTGACTAGCTCTGTCGCGGTTGCAAATATTCAGGTGTGGCCGCCAGGTAGGCTGGTCCCCGTAGGACACTGCCAGCGGACTGAGTATATGTGCTTCCCGTTCTTCTCACCTGAGTGCTACTGATTTCAGCTTTGACGGCTACACTCTACTCAACCGGCGTAGTAAGTAGAACCTCAACTTATGGCACTTTGTGAAAGTGTTGAGAACTAGAGCTCAGTTGTTTGGCACGCCACCAGTGTCCATCCAGCACTGTGTATGGCACTGCCTACATCTGGCTCTAAATAGTCCACGGTTTTTTTTAGCCGAATGACCTCTGCCGGGAACACTCAGAATGAGGTTCAGACTTATTGCAACATAGGAGCGTTTCACTACTTTCAAGGCTTATTAGGAAGAATTCTGGAATCTTGCTGTCGGCAGGCCTTCCGGCGTTCTGGGTGAACATCTCCTTGTAAATCCCCTGTGGTTCCTTGTACACCCGTGAAATTTTGCCAGGTTATGCAGTTTGCATTGCTGCACAATTGCGCCTGCCTAGCTCTTCCTCGGTTGCAAATATTCAGGCGTGGCTGCCAAATAGGCTGGTCCCCGTAGGACACTGCCAGCGGACTGGGTATATCTGCTTCCCGTTCTTCTGATTTGAGTGCTACTGATTCCAGCTTTGACGGCTACACTCTACTCAAAAGGAGCAGTAAGTTGAACCTCAACTTTTGGCACTTTGTGAAAGTGTTGAGAACTAGAGCTCAGTTGTTTGGCATGCCACCACAGTCCATCCATCACTATGGACGGCACTGTCTACATCTGGCTCTAATTAGTCCACGGTTTTGTTCAGCAGAATGACCTCTGCCAGGAACACTCAGAATGAGGTTCTGAGATATTGCAACATAGGAGCGTTTCACTGCTTTCAAGGCTTCTTAGGATGAATTCCGGAATCTTGCTCCCGGCAAGCTTCCGGCTATTCCGGGTGAACATCTCCTTGTAAATCCCCCGTGGTTTCTTGTACACCCGTGAAATTTGGCCAGGTTATGCAGTTTGCATTGCTGCACAATTGCCCTTGCCTAGCTCTGCCGCGCTTGCAAATATTCAGGTGTGGCAGCCAAGTAGGCTGGTCTCCGTAGGACACTGCCAGCGGATTGTGTATATCTGCTTTCCGTTCTTCTCACCTGAGTGCTACTGATTTCAGCTTTGACGGCTACACTCTACTCAACCGGCGCAGTAAGTAGAACCTCAACTTAGGGCACTTTGTGAAAGTGTTGAGAACTAGAGCTCAGTTGTTTGGCACGCCACCACTGTCCATTCAGCACTATGGACGGCACTGCCTACATCTGGCTCTAATGAGTCCTCGGTTGTGTTCAGCAGAATGACCTCAGCCGGGAACACTCAGAATGAGGTTCTGAGTTATTGCAACATAGGAGCGTTTCACTACTTTCAAGGCTTGTTAGGAAGAATTCTGGAATCTTGCTGTCGGCAGGCCTTCCGGTGTTCTGGGTGAACATCTCCTTGTAAATACCCCGTAGTTTCTTGTACACCCGTGAAATTTGGCCAGGTTATGCAGTTTGCATTGCTGCACAATTGCGCCTGCCTAGCTCTGCCTCGTTTGCAAATATTCAGGCGTGGCAGCCAAATAGGCTGGTCCCCGTAGGACACTGCCAGCGGACTGGGTATATCTGCTTCCGTTCTTCTCTCCTGAGGGCTACTGATTCCAGCTTTGACGGCTACACTTTACTCTACCGGAGCAGTATGTTGGACTTCAACTGATGGCAATTTGTGAAAGTGTTGAGAACTAGAGCTCAGTTGTTTGGCACGCCACTACAGTCCATCCAGCAGTATGGACGGCACTGCCTACATCTGGCTCTAATTAGTCCACGGTTGTGTTCAGCCGAATGACCTCTGCTGGGAACACTCAGAATGAGGTTCTGAGTTATTGCAACATAGGAGCGTTTCACTGCTTTCAAGGCTTCTTAGGAAGAATTCCGGAAAGTTGCTGCCGGCAGGCGTCGGGCTGTTCCGGGTGAACATCTCCTTGTAAATCCCTCGTGGTTTCTTGTACACCCGTGAAATTTGGCCAGGTCCTGCAGTTTGCATTGCTGCACTTCTGTGCGAGCGTAGCTCTGCCGCGGTTGCAAATATTCAGATAGGCTAGACCACGGAAGACACTGCCAGCGGACTGGGTATATCTGCTTCCCGTTCTACACACCTGAGTGCTACTGATTCCAGCTTTGACAGCTACACTCTACTCAACAGGAGCAGTAAGTTGAACCTCAACTTTGGCACTTTGTGAAACTGTTGAGAACTAGAGCTCAGTTGTTTGGCACGCCACCACTGTCCATCCAGCACTATGGACGGCACTGCCTACATCTTGCTCTAATTAGTCCACGGTTGTGTTCAGCCGAATGACCTCTGCCGGGAACACTCAGAATGAGGTTCTGAGTTATTGCAACATAGGAGCATTTCACTACTTTCAATGTTTCTTAGTAAGAATTCCTCAATCTTGCTTCCAGCAGGGCTCCGGCTGTTCCGGGTGAACATCTGCTTGTAAATCCCGGGTGGTTTCTTGTTCACCCGTGAAATTTGGCCAGGTTATGCAGTTTGCATTGCTGCACAATTGCGCCTGCATAGCTCTGCCGCGGTTGCAAACATTCAGGGGTGGCATCCAGATAGGCTGGTCCCCGTAGGACACTGCCAGCGGACTGTGTTTATCTCCTTCCGTTTCTTCTCACCTGAGTGGTACTGATTCCAGCTCTGACGGCTACACTCTACTCAACCGGAGCAGTAATTTGAACCTCAACTTATGGCACTTTGTGAAAGTGTTGAGAACTAGAGCTCAGTTGTTTGGCATGCCACCACAGTCCATCCAGCATTATGTACGGCACTGCCTACATCTGGCTCTAATTAGTCCACGGTTCGGTTCAGCCGAATGACCTCTGCAGGGAACACTCAGAATGAGGTTGTGAGTTATTGCAGCAGACGAGCGTTTCACTGCTTTCAAGGCTTCTTAGAAATGATTCCGAAATCTTGCTGCCGGCAGACCTCCGACTGTTCCGGGTGAACATCTCCTTGTAAATCCCCCGTGGTTTCTTGTACACCCGTGAAATTTGACCAGGTTATGCAGTTTGCATTGTTGCACAATTGTGCCTGCCTAGCTCTGCCGCGCTGGCAAACATTCAGGCGTGGCAGCCAGATAGGCTGGTCCCCGTTGGACACTGCCAGCGGACTGGGTATATCTGCTTCCCGTTCTTCTCACCTGGGTGCTACTGATTCCAGCTTGGACGGCTACACTCTACTCCACGGGAGCAGTAAGTTGAATCTCAACTTATTGCACTTTGTGAAAGTGTTGAGAACTAGAGCTCAGTTTTTTGGCACGTCACCACTGTCCATCCAGCATTATGGATGGCACTGCCTACATCTGGCTCTAATTAGTCCACGGTTATGTTCAGCCGAATGACCTCTGCCGAGAACACTTAGAATGAGTTTCTGAGTTATTGCAACATAGGAGCGTTTCACTCCTTTCAAGGCTTCTTAGGAAGAATTCCTCAATCTTGCTTCCGGCAGGCCTTCGGCTGTTCCAGGTGAACATCTCCTTGTAAATTCCCCCGTGGATTCTTGTACACCAGTGAAATTTGGCAAGGTTATGCAGTTTACACTGCTGCACAATTGCGCCTGCCTAGCTCTGCCGTGGTTGCAAACATTCAGGTGTGGCAGACAGATAGGCTGTTCCCCGGAGGACACTGCAAGCGGACTGTGTATATCTGCTTCCCGTTCTTCTCACCTTAGTGCTACTAATTCCAGCTTTGACGGCTACACTCAACTCAACCGGAGCAGTAAGTTGAACCTCAATTTATGGCACTTTGTGAAAGTGTTGAGAACTAGAGCTCAGTTGTTTGGCACGCCACCACTCTACATCCAGCACTATGGACGGCATTGCCTACATCTGGCTCTAATTAGTCCACGGTTGTGTTCAGCCGAATGACCTCTACCGGGAACACTCAGAATGAGGTTCTGAGTTACTGCAACATAGGAGCGTTTCACTGCTTTCAAGGCTTCCCAGGAAGAATTCCTCAATCTTGCTGCCGGCAGGCCTCCGACTGATCCGGGTGAACATCTATTTGTAAATCCCCCGTGGTTTCTTCTACACCCGTGAAATTTGGCCAGGTTATGCAGTTTACATTGCTTCACAATTGCGCCTGCCAAGCTCTGCCGTGGTTGCAAACATTCAGGCGTGGCAGCCAGATAGGCTGGTCCCCGTAGGACACTGCCACCGGACTGGGTATATCTGCTTCCCGTTCTTCTCACCTGAGTGGTACTGATTCCAGCTTTGACGGCTACACCCTACTCAATAGGAACAGTAAGTTGAACCTCAACTCATGGCACTTTGTGAAAGTGTTGAGAACTAGAGCTCAGTTGCTTGGCACGCCACCACTGTCCATCCAGCACTATGGACGGCATTGCCTACATCTGGCTCTAATTAGTCCACGGTTGTGTTCAGCCGAATGACCTCTGCCGGGAACACTCAGAATGAGGTTCTGAGTTGTTGCAACATAGGTGCGTTTCAATGCTTTCAAGGCTTCTTAGGAAGAATTGCGGAATCTTTCTTCCCGCAGGCCTCCGGCTGTTCCGGGTGAACATCTCCTTGTAAATCCCCCATGGTTTCTTTTACACCCGGGAAATTTGGCCAGGTTATGCAGTATGCATTGCTGCACAATTGCGCCTGCCTAGCTCTTCCGCGGTTGCAAACATTCAGGCGTGGCAGCCATATAGTCTGGTCCCCGTAGGACACTGCCAGCGGGCTGGGTATATCTGCTTCCCGTTCTTCTCACCTGAGTGCTACTGATTCCAACTTTGACGGCTACACTCTACTCAACGGGAGTAGTAAGTTTAACCTCACCTTATGGCAATTTGTGAAAGTGTTGAGAACTAGAGCTCAGTTGTTTGGCTCGCCACCACTGTCCATCCAGCACTATGGAAGGCACTGCCTACATCTGGCTCTAATTAGCCAAGGTTGTGTTCAGCCGAATGACCTCTGCCGGTAACGCTCAGAATGAGGTTCTGAGTTATTGCAACATAAGAGCGTTTCACTGTTTCAAGGCTTCTTAGGAAGAATTCCGGAATGTTGCTGCCGGCAGTATTCCGGCTCTTCCGGGGAACATCCTCTTGTAAATCCCCGGTGGTTTCTTGTAAACCCGTGAAATTTCAGCATGTTATGTAGTTTGCATTGCTGCACAATTGCGCCTGCCTAGCTCTGCTGCGGTTGCAAACATTCAGGCGTGGCAGCCAGATAGGCTGGTCCCCGTAGGACACTGCCAGCGGACTGGGTATATCTGCTTCCCGTTCTTCTCACCTGAGTGCTACTGATTCCAGCTTTGACGGCTACACTCTACCCAATCGGAGCAGTAAGTTGAACCTCAACTTATGGTACTTTGTGAAAGTGTGGAGAACTAGAGCTCAATTGTTTGGCATGCTACCACACTCCATCCAGCACTATGGACGGCACTGCCTTCATCTGGCTCTAATTAGTCCACGGTGGTGTTCAGCCGAATGACCTCTGCCGGAAACACTCAGAACGAGGTTTTGAGATATTGCAACATAGGAGCGTTTCACTGCTTTCAAGACTTCTTAGGAAAGATTCCGGAATATTGCTGCCGGTAAGCCTCCTGCTATTCACGGTGAACACCTACTTGTAAATCCCCCATGGTTTCTTGTACACCAGTGAAATTTGGCCAGGTTATGCAGTTTGCCTTGCTGCACAATTGCGCCTGACTAGCTCTGTCCCGGTTGCAAATATTCAGGTGTGGCAGCCAGGTAGGCTGGTCCCCGTAGGACACTGCCAGCGGACTGAGTATATCTTCTTCCCGTTCTTCTCACCTGAGTGCTACTGATTCCAGCTTTGACGGCTACACTCTACTCTACAGGAGCAGGATGTTGAACTTCCACTTATGTCAATTTGTGAAAGTGTTGAGAACTAGAGCTCAGTTGTTTGGCACCCCACTACAGTCCATCCAGCACTATGGACGGCACTGCCTACATCTGGCTCTAATTAGTCCACGGCTGTGTTCAGCCGAATGACCTCTGCCTGGAACACTCAGAATGAGGTTCTGAGTTATTGCAACATAGGAGTGTTTCACTGCTTTCAAGGCTTCTTAGGAAGAATTCCGGAAAGTTGCTGCCAGCAAGCGTCGGGCGGTTCCGGGTGAACATCTCCATGTAAATCCCTCGTGGTTTCTTGTACACCCGTGAAATTTGGCCAGGTCATGCAGTTTGCATTGCTGCACTAATGTGCTAGCGTAGCTCTGCCACGGTTGCAAACATTCAGGCGTGGCAGCCAGAGAGGCTGGTCTCCGTAGGACACTGCGTGCGGACTGGATATATCTGCTTCCCTTACTTCACACCTGAGTGCTACTGATTCAAGCTTTGAAGGCTACACTCTACTCAACAAGAACAGTAAGTTGAACCTCAACATTTGGCACTTTGTGAAAGTGTTGAGAACTAGAGCTCAGTTGTTTGGCATGCCACCACAGTCCATCCTTCACTATGGACGGCACTGTCTACATCTGGCTCTATTTAGTCCACGGTTGTGTTCAGCAGAATGACCTCTGCCAGGAACACTCAGAATGAGGTTCTGAGATATTGCAACATAGGAGCGTTTCACTGCTTTCAAGGCTTCTTAGGAAGAATTCCAGAATCTTGCTGCCGGCAAGCTTCCGGCTATTCCGGGTCGAACATCTCCTTGTAAATCCCCCGTGGTTTCTTGTACACCCGTGAAATTTGGCCAGGTTATGCAGTTTGCATTGCTGCACAATTGCCCCTGCCTAGCTCTGCCGATGTTGCAAATATTCAGGTGTGGCAGCCAGGTAGGCTGGTCTCCGTAGGACACTGCCAGCGGATTGTGTATATCTGCTTTCCGTTCTTCTCACCAGACTGCTACTGATTTCAGCTTTGACGGCTACACTCTACTCAACCGGCGCAGTAAGTAGAACCTCAACTTATGGCACTTTGTGAAAGTGTTGAGAACTAGAGCTCAGTTGTTTGGCACGCCACCACTGTCCATTCAGCACTGTGGACGGCACTGACTACATCTGGCTCTAATGAGTCCTCGGTTGTGTTCAGCAGAATGACCTCTGCCGGGAACACTCAGAATGAGGTTCTGAGTTATTGCAACATAGGAGCGTTTCACTACTTTCAAGGCTTGTTAGGAAGAATTCTGGAATCTTGCTGCCGGCAGGCCTTCCGGTGTTCTGGGTGAACATCTCCTTGTAAATACCCCGTAGTTTCTTGTACACCCGTGAAATTTGGCCAGGTTATGCAGTTTGCATTGCTGCACAATTGGGCCTGCCTAGCTCTGCCTCGTTTGCAAATATTCAGGCGTGGCAGCCAAATAGGCTGGTCCCCGTAGGACACTGCCAGCGGACTGGTTATATCTGCTTCCCGTTCTTCTCACCTGAGTGCTACTGATGCCAGCTTTGACGGCTAAACTTTACTCTACCGGAGCAGTATGTTGAACTTCAACTGATGGCAATTTGTGAAAGTGTTGAGAACTAGAGCTCAGTTGTTTGGCACGCCACCACAGTCCATCCAGCACTATGGACGGCACTGCCTACATCTGGCTCTAATTAGTCCACGGTTGTGTTCAGACGAATGACCTCTGCCGGGAACACTCAGAATGAGGTTCTGAGTTATTGCAACATAGGAGCGTTTCACTGCTTTCAAGGCTTCTTAGGAAGAATTCCGGAAAGTTGCTGCCGGCAGGCGTCGGGCTGTTCCGGGTGAACATCTCCTTGTAAATCCCTCGTGGTTTCATGTACACCCGTGAAATTTGGCCAGGTCCTGCAGTTTGCATTGCTGCACTACTGTGCTAGCGTAGCTCTGCCGCGGTTGCAAATATTCAGTCGTGGCAGCCAGATAGGCTAGACCACGGAAGACACTGCCAGCGGACTGGGTATATCTGCTTCCCGTTCTTCACACCTGAGTGCTACTGATTCCAGCTTTGACAGCTACACTCTACTCAACAGGAGCAGTAAGTTGAACCTCAACTTTGGCACTTTGTGAAACTGTTGAGAACTAGAGCTCAGTTGTTTGGCACGCCACCACTGTCCATCCAGCACTATGGACGGTACTGCCTACATCTGGCACTAATTAGTCCACGGTTGTGTTCAGCCGAATGACCTCTGCCGGGAACACTCAGAATGAGGTTCTGAGTTATTGCAACATAGGAGCATTTCACTGCTTTCAAGGATTCTTAGGAAGAATTCCGCAATCTGGCTGCCGACAGGCCTCCGGATATTCCGGGTGAACATCTCCTTGTAAATCCCCCGTGGTTTCTTGTACACCCGTGAAATTTGGCCAGGTTATGCAGTTTGCATTGCTGCACATTTGTGCCTGCCTAGAACTGCCAGGGTTGCAAACATTCAGTCGTGGCAGCCAGATACTCTAGACCACGGAAGACACTGCCAGCGGACTGGGTATATCTGCTTCCGGTTCTTCTCACCTGAGTGCTTCTGATTCCAGCTTTGACGGCTACACTCTACTCAACAGGAGCAGTAAGTTGAATCACAACTTATGGCACTTTGTGAAAGTGTTGAGAACTAGAGCTCAGTTGTTTGGCATGCCACCACTGTCCATCCAGCACTATAGGGGGCACTGCCTACATCTGGCTCTAATTAGTGCACGGTTTTATTCAGCCGAATGACCTGTGGGGGGAACACTCAGAATGAGGTGCTGAGTTATTGCAACATAGGAGCGTTTCACTGCTTTCAAGGCTTCTTAAGAAGAATTCCTCAATCTTGCTGCTGGCTGGCCTCCGGGTGTTCCGGATGAACATCTCCTTGTAAATCCCGCGTGGTTTCTTGTACACCCGTGGAATTTAGCCAGGTTATGCAGTTTGCATTGCTGCACAATTGCGCCTGCCTAGCTCTGCCGCGGTTGCAAACATTCAGGCGTGGCAGCCAGATAGGCTGGTCCCCGTAGGACACTGCCAGCGGACTGGGTATATCTGCTTCCCGTTCTTCTCACCTGAGTGCTACTGATTCCAGCTTTGACGGCTACACTCTACTCAACCTGAGCAGTAAGTTGAACCTCAACTTATGGCACTTTGTGAAAGTGTTGAGAACTAGAGCTCAGTTGTTTGGCACGCAACCACTCTCGATCGAGCACTATGGACGGCACTGCCTACATCTGGCTCTAATTAGTCCACGGGTGTGTTCAGTCGAATGACCTCCCCCGGGAATACTCAGAATGAGGTTCTGTGTTATTGCAACATAGGAGCGTTTGACTGCTTTCAAGGTTTCTTAGGAAGAATTCCAGAATCTTGCTGCCGGCAGGCCTCCGGATATTCCGGGTGAACATCTCCTTGTAAATCCCCCGTGGTTTCTTGTACACCGGTGAAATTTGGCCAGGTTATGCTGTTTGCATTGCTGCACAATTGCGCCTGCCTAGCTCTGCCGTGTTTGCAATCATTCAGGCGTGGCAGCCAGATAGGCTGGTCCCCATAGGACACTGCCAGAGGACTGTGTATATCTTCTTCCCGTTCTTCTCACCTGAGTGCTATTGATTCCAGCTTTGTCTGCTAAACTCTTCTCACCCGGAGCTGTACCTTCAACCTCAATTTATGGTACGTTGTGAAAGTGTGGAGAACTAGAGCTCAGTTGTTTGGCACGCCACCACTGTGCTTCCAGCACTGTGGACAGCACTACATACATCTGGCTCTAATTAGTCCACGGTTGTGTTCAGCCAAATGACCTCTGCGGGGAACACTGAGAATGAGGTTCTGAGTTATTGCATAATAGGAGCACTTCACTGCTTCCAAGGCTTCTTAGGAAGAATTCCGGAATGGTTCGGCCGACATGCCTCCGGCTGTTCCGGGAGAACATCCCCTTGTAAATCCCCCGTGGTTTCTTGTACACCCGTGAAATTTGGCCAGGTTATGCAGTTTGCATTCCTGCACAATTTCGCTAGCCTAGATCTGCCGCGTTTGCAATCATTCAGGCGTGGCAGCCAGATAGACTGGTCCCCGTAGGACAATACCAGCGGACTGGGTGTATCTGCTTCCCGTTCTGCTCACCTGAGTGCTATTGATTCCAGCTTTGTCTGCTACACTCTTCTCAACCGGAGCAGTAACTTGAACCTCAACTTATGGTACATTGTGAAAGTGTGGAGAACTAGAGCTCACTTGTTTGGAATGCCACCACAGTCCATCCAGCACTATGGACGGCACTGCCTACATCTGGCTCTAATTAGTCCACAGTTGTGTTCAGCCGAATGACCTCTGCCGGGAACACTCAGAATGAGGTTCTGAGATATTGCAACATAGGAGCGTTTCACTGCTTTCAAGGCTTCTTAGGAAGAATTCCGGAATCTTGCTGCCGGCAAGCCTCCGGCTATGCCGGGTGAGCACCTCCTTGTAAATCCCCGGTGGTTTCTTGTACACCCGTGAAATTTGGCCAGGTCATTCAGTTTGCATTGCTGCACAATTGAGCCTGCCTAGCTCTGGCCCGTTTGCAATCATTCAGGCGTGGCAGCCAGATAGGCTGGTAGGACACTGCCAGCGGACTGGGTATATCTGCTTCCCGTTCTTCTCACCTGAGTGCAATTGATTCCAGCTTTGTCGGCTACACTCTTCTCAACCGGAGCAGTAACTTGAACCTCAACTTATGGTACGTTTTGAAAGTGTGGAGAACTAGAGCTCAGTTGTTTGGCATGCCACCACAGTCCATCCAGCACTATGGACGGCACTGCCTACATCTGGCTCTAATTAGTCCACGGTTGTGTTCAGCCGAATGACCTCTGCCGGGAACACTCAGAATGAGGTTCTGAGATATTGCAACATAGGAGCGTTTCACTTCTTTCAAGGCTTCTTAGGAAGAATTCCGGAATCTTGCTGCCGGCAAGCCTCCGGCTATGCCGGGTGAGCACCTCCTTGTAAATCCCCCGTTGTTTCTTGTACACCCGTGAAATTTGGCCAGGTCATTCAGTTTGCGTTGCTGCACAATTGAGCCTGCCTAGCTCTGCCCCGGTTGCAATTATTCAGGCGTGGCAGCCACATAGGCTGGTAGGACACTGCCAGAGGACTTGGTATATCTGCTTCCCGTACTTCTCACCTGAGTGCTATTGATTCCAGCTTTGTCGGCTACACTCTTCTCAACCGGAGCAGTAACTTGAACCTCAACTTATGGTACGTTGTGAAAGTGTGGAGAACTAGAGCTCAGTTGTTTGGCATGCCACCACAGTCCATCCAGCACTATGGACGGCACTGCCTACATCTGGCTCTAATTAGTCCACAGTTGTGTTCAGCCGAATGACCTCTTCCGCGAACACTCAGAATGTGGTTCTGAGATTTTGTAACATAGGAGCGTTTCACTGCTTTCAAGGCTTCTTAGAAAGAATTCCGGAATGTTGCTGCCGGCAGTAGTCTGGCTGTTCCGGGGAACATCCCCTTGTAAATCCCCAGTGGTTTCTTGTACACCAGGGAAATTTGGCCAGGTTATGCAGTTTGCATTGCTGCACAATTGCGCCTGCCTAGCTCTGCCGCGGTTGCAAACATTCAGGCGTGGCACCCAGATAGGCTGGTCCCCGTAGGGCAATGCCAGCGGACTGGGCTATCTGCTTCCAGTTCTTCTCACCTGAGTGCTCATGATTCCAGCTTTTACGGCTACACTCTACTCAACCGCAGCAAGCGGAGCAGTAAGTGGAACCTCAACTTATGGCACTTTGTGAAAGTGTTGAGAACTAGAGCTCAGTTGTTTGGCACGCCACCACAGTCCATCCAGCACTATGGACGGCACTGCCTAAATATGGCTCTAATTAGTCCACAGTTGTGATCAGCCGAATGAGCTCTGTCGGGAACACTCGGAATGAGGTTCTGAGATATTGCAACATAGGAGCGTTTCACTGCTTTCAAGGCTTCTTAGGAAGAATTCCGGAATGTTGCTGCCGGCAGGCCTCCGGCTGTTCCGGGTGAACATCTCCTTGTAAATCCCCTGTGTTTTCTTGTACACCCGTGAAATTTGACCAGGTTATGCAGTTTGCATTGCTGCACAATTGCGCCTGCCTAGCTCTGCCGCGGTTGCAAATATTCAGGCGTGGCAGCCAGATAGGCCGGTCCCCGTAGGACACTGCCAGCGGACTGGGTATATCTGCTTCCCGTTCTTCTCACCTGAGTGCTACTGATTCCAGCTTTGTCGGCTACACTCTACTCAACTGGAGCCGGAAGTTGAACCTCAACTTATGGCAGTTTGTATAAGTGTTGAGAACTAGAGCTCAGTTGTTTGGCTCACCACCACTGTCCATCCAGCACTATGGAAGGCACTGCCTACATCTGGCTCTAATTATTCCACGGTTATGTTCAGTCGAATGACCTCTGCCGGTAACACTCAAAATGAGTTTCTGAGTTATTGCAACATAGGAGTGTTTCACTGTTTCAAGGCTTCTTAGGAAGAATTCCGGAATGTTGCTGCCGGCAGTAGTCCGGCTGTTCCGGGGAACATCCCCTTGGAAATCCCCGGTGGTTTCTTGTACACCCGTGAAATTTGGCCAGGTTATGCAGTTTGCATTGCTGCACAATTGCGCCTGCCTAGCTCTGCCGCGGTTGCAAACATTCATTCGTGGCAGCCAGATAGGCTGGTCTCCGTAAACACTGCCACCTGACTGGGTTTATCTGCTTCCCGTTCTCCTCACCTGAGTGCTACTGATTCCAGCTTTGCTGCTACATTCTACTCAACCCGAGCATTAAGGTGAACCTCAACAAAGGACACTTTGTGAAAGTGTTGAGAACTAGAGCTCAGGTGTTTGGCACTCCAACACTGTCCATCCAACACTATGGACGGCACTGCTTACATCTGGCTCTAATTAGTCCACGGATGTGTTCAGCCGAATGGCCTCTGCCAGGAACACTCAGAATGAGATTCTGAGTTATTGCAACATAGGAGAGTTTCAGTGCTTTCAAGGCTTCTTAAGAAGAATTCCGGAATGTTGATGGCAGCAGGCCTCCGGCTGTTTCGAGTGAACATCTCCATGTAAATCCCATTTGGTTTCTTGTATACCCGTGAAATTTTGCCAGGTTATGCAGTTTGCATTGCTGCACAGTTGTGCCTGCCTTGCTCTGCCGCAGTTGCAAACATTCAGGCATGGCAGCTAGATAGGCTGGTCCCTGTTAGACGCTGCCAGTGGACTTTGTCTATCTGCTTCCCGTTCTTCTCACCTGAGTGCTACTGATTCCAGCTTTGACGGCTACACTCTACTCAACCGGAGCAGTAAGTTGAACCTCAAGTAAGGACACTTTGTGAAACTGTTGAGAACTAGAGCTCAGTTGTTTGGCACGTCACCACTGTCCATCCAGCACTATGGACGGCACTGCTTACATCTGGCTCTAATTAGTCTACGGTAGTGTTCAGCCGAATGACCTCTGCCGTGAACACTCAGAATGAGGTTCTGAGTTATTTCAACATAGGATCGTTTCACTGCTTTCAAGGCTTCTTAGGAAAAATTCCGGAATGTTGCTGTTGGCAGCCCTCCAGCTGTTCCAGGTGAACATCTCCTTGTAATCCCCCGTGGTTTCTTGTACACCCGTGAAATTTGGCCAGGTTATGAAGTATGCATTGCTGCACAATTGCGCCTTCCTAGCTCTGCCACGGTTGCAATCATTCAGGCGTGGCAGCCAGATAGGCAAGTCCCCGTAGACACTGCCAGCAGACTGGGTATATCTGCTTCCCCTTCTTCTCACCTGAGTGCTACTATTTCCAGCTTTGACGGCTACACTCTACTCAACCAGAGCAGTAAGTTGAACCTCAACTTATGGCACTTTGTGAAACTGTTGAGAACTAGAGCTCAGTTGTTTGGCAGGCCACCATTGTCCATCCAGCACTATGCACGGCACTGTCTATATCTGGCTCTAATTATTCCACGGTTGTGTTCCGCAGAATGACCTCTGCCGAGAACATTCAGAATGAGTTTCTGAGTTGTTGTCACATAGGAGAGTTTCACTGCTTTCAAGGCTTCTTAGGAAGTATTCCGGAATATTGCTGCAGGCAGGCCTCCGGTTGTTTCGGGTGAACATCTCCATGTAAATCCCCCGTGGTTTCTTGTACACACGTGAAATTTGGCCAGGTTATGCAGTTTGCATTGCTGCACAATTGTTCCTGCCAAGCTCTGACCCGGTTGCAAACATTCAGGCGAGGCAGCCAGATAGGCTGGTACTCCTAGGACACTGCCAGCAGACTGGGTATATGTGCTTCCCGTTCTTCTCACCTGAGTGCTACTGATTCCAGCTTTGAAGGCTACCCTCTACTCAACCGGAGCAGAAAGTTGAACCTCAATTTATGGCTCTTTGTGAAAGTGTTGAGAATTAGAGCTCAGTTGTTTTCCACGCCACCACTGTCCATCCAGCACTATGGACAGCACTGCCTACATCTGGCCCTATTTAGTCCACGGTTATGTTCAGCCGAATGACCTCTGCCGGGAACACTCAGAATGAGGTTCTGAGTTATTTCAACATAGGAGCGTTTAACTGCTTTCAAGGCTTCTCTGGAAAAATTCCAGAATGTTGCTGCCAGCAGGCCTCCGGGTGTTGCGAGTGAACATCTCCATGTAAATCCCATTTAGTTTCTTGAATACCCATTAAATTTGGCCATGTTATGCAGTTTGCATTGCTGCACAATTGTGCCTGCCTAGCTCTGCCGCGGTTGCAAACATTCAGGCGTGGCAGCCAGATAGGCTGGTCCCGGTAGGACACTGCCAGCCGACAGGTTGTATCTGCTTCCCGTTCTTCTCACCTGAGTGCTACTGATTCCAGCTTTGACCGCTACACTCTACTCAACCAGAGCAGTAAGTTCAACCTCAACTTATGGCACTTTGTGAGTGTTGAAAACTAGAGCTCAGTTTTATGGAACGCCACCACTGTCCATCCAGCACTATGGACGGCACTGCCTACATCTGGCTCTAATTAGGCCACGGTTGTGTTCAGCTGAATGACCTCTGCCGGGAACACTCAGAATGAGGTTATGAGTTATTGCAACATAGGAGCGTTTCACTGCTTTCAAGGCTTCACAGGAAGAATTCCGGAATCTTGTTTCCGGCAGGCCTCTGTCTGTTCCGGGTGAACTTCTGCTAGTAAATCCCCCGTGGTTTCTTGTACACCCGTGAAATTAGGCCAGGTTATGCAGTTTGCATTGCTGCACAATTGCGCCTGCCTATCTCTGCCGCGGTTGCAAACATTCAGAAGTGGCAGCCACATAGGCTGGTCCCAGTAGGACACTGCCAGCGGACTGGGTATATCTGCTTCCCGTTCTTCTCACCTGAGTGCTACTGATTCCAGCTTTGACGGCTACACTCTACTCAACGGCAGCAATAAGTTGAACCTCAACTTATGGCACTTTGTGAAAGTGTTGAGAACTAGAGCTCAGTTCTTTGGCACGCCACCACTGTCCATCCAGCACTATGGACGGCACTGCCTACATCTGACTCTAATTCATCCACAGTTGTGTTCAGCCGAATGCCCTCTGCCAGGAACACTCAGAACGAGCTTCTGAGTTATTGCAACATAGGAGCGTTTCACTGCTTTCAAGGCTTCTTAGGAAGAATTCCAGTAATTGCTACCGGCAGGCGTCCGGCTGTTCTGGGTGAACATCTTCTTGAAAATCCCCCGTGGTTTCTTTATCACCCGTGAAATTTGGCCAGGTCATGCAGTTTGAATTGCTGCACAATTGTGCCTGCCTAGCCCTGCCGCGGTTGCAAACGCTCAGGCGTGGCAGCCAGATAGGCTGGTCCCAGTAGGACACTTCCAGCAGACTGGGTATATCTGCCTCCCGTTCTTCTCACTGAGTGCTACTGATTCCAGATTTCACGGCTACACTCTACTCAACCGGAGCCGTAAGTTGAACCTCAACTCATGGCACTTTGTGAAAGTGTTGAGAACTAGAGCTCAGTTGTTTGGCACGCCACCACTGTCCATCCAGCACTATGGACGGCACTGCCTACATCTGGCTCTAATTAGTCCACGGTTGTGTTCAGCCGAAGGACCTCTGCCGGGAACACTCAGAATGAGGTTCTGAGTTCTTGCAACATAGGAGCGTTTCACTGCTTTGAAGGCTTCACAGGAAGAATTCCGGAATCTTGCTGCCAGCAGGCCTCCGGCTGTTACGGGTGAACATCTCCTTGAAAATCCCCCGTGGTTTCTTGTACACCCGTGAAATTTGGCCAGGTTATGCAGTTTGCATTGCTGCACAATTGCGCCTGCCTAGCTCTGCCGCGGTTGCAAACATTCAGGCGAGGCAGCCAGATCGTCTGGTCTCCCTAGGACACTGCCAGCGGTCTGGGTATTTCTGCTTCCCGTTCCTCTCACCTGAGTGCTACTGATTCCAACTTTGACGGCTACACTCTACTCAACCGGAGCAGTAAGTTGAACCTCAACTTATGGCACATTGTGTAAGTGTTGGGAACTAGAGCTCAGTTGTTTGGCACGCCACCACTGTCCATCCAGCACTATGGACGGCACTGCCTACATCTGGCTCTAATTCGTGCACGGTTGTGTTCAGCCGAATGACCTCTGCCGGGAACACTCAGAATGAGGTTCTGGTTTGCCGGCAGACTCCAGGAATTCCGCAATGTTGGTGCTGGCCGGCCTCCGGCTCTTCTGGGTGAACATCTTGTAAATCCCCCGTGGTTTCTTGAACACCCGTGAAATTTGGCCTGGTTATGCAGTTTGCATTGCTGCCCAATTGCGCCTGCCTAGCTCTTCCGCGGTTGCAAACATTCAGGCGGGGCAGCCAGATAAGCTGTTCCCCGTAGGACACTGCAGGCAGACTGGGTAGATCTGCTTCCGGTTCTTCTCACCTGAGTGCTACTGATTACAGATTTGTCGGCTACACTCTACTCAACCGGAGCAGTAAGTTGAACCTCAACTTATGGCACTTTGTGAAAGTGTTGAGAATTAGAGGTCACTTGTTTGGAACGCCACCACTGTCAATCCAGCACTATGGACGGCACTGCCTACATCTGGCTCTAATTATTCCACGGTTGTGTTCCGCCTAATGACCTCTGCCGGGAACAATCAGAATGAGGTTCTGAGTTGTTGTCACATAGGAGCGTTTCACTGCTTTCAAGGCTTCTTAGGAAGTATTCCGGAATGTTGCTGCAGGCAGGCCTTCGGCTGTTTCGGGTGAACATCTCCATGTAAATCCCCCGTGGTTTCTTGTACACACGTGAAATTTGGCCAGGTTATGCAGTTTGCATTGCTGCACAATTGTTCCTGCCAAGCTCTGACGCGGTTGCAAAAATTCAGGCGTGGCCCCCAGGTAGGCTGGTCTACCTAGGACACTGCCAGCGGACTGGGTATATGTGCTTCCCGTTCTTCTCACCTGAGTGCTACTGATTCCAGCTTTGACGGCTACACTATACTCAACCAGAGCAGTAAGTTGAACCTCAACTTATGGCACTTTGTGAAAGTGTTGAGAAATAGAGCTCAGTTTTTTGGCATGCCACCACTGTCCATCCAGCACTATGGACGGCACTGCTTACATCTAGCTCTAATTAGTCCACGGTTGTGTTCAGCCGAATGACCTCTGCCGGGAACACTCAGAATGAGCTTCTGAGTCATTCCAACACAGTAGCTTTTCACTGCTTTCAAGGCTTCATAGGAAGAATTCCGGAAACTTGCTGCTGGCAGGCCTCCGGCTGTTCCGGGTGAACATCTCCTTGTACATCCCCCTGGTTTCCTGAACACCCATGAAATTTGGCCAGGTTATGCAGTTGAATTGCTGCATAGTTGCGACTGCTTAGCTCTGCCGCGGTTGCAAATATTGAGGAGTGGCAGCCAGATAGGCTGGACACCGTAGGACACTGCCAGCAGACTGGGTATATGTGCTTCCCGTTCTTCTCACCTGAGTGCTGCTGATTCTAGCTTTGACGGCTGCACTCTACTCAACCGATGCAGGAAGTTGAACCTCTACTTATGGCACTCTGTTAAATTTTGGAGAACTAGAGCTCAGTTGTTTGGCACGCCCAGACTGTCCATTAAGCACTATGGATGGCACTGCCTACATCTGGCAATAGTTTGTCCACGGTTGTGTTCATCCGAATGAGCTCTGCTGGGAACACTCACAATAAGGTTCTAAGTTATTGCAACATAGGAGTGTTTCACTGCGTTCAAGGTTTCTTAGGAAGAATTCTGGAATCTTGCTGCCGGCAGGCCTCTAGTTGCTCTGAGTGAACATCTCCTTGTAAATCCCCCGTGGTTTCTTGTACACCCGTGAAATTTGGCTAGGTTATGCAGTTTGCATTGCTGCATAATTGCGCCTGCCTAGCTCTGCCGCGGATGCAAACATTCAGGCATGGCAGCCAGATAGGCTGGTCTCCGTAGGACACTGCCAGCGGACTGGGTATATCTGCTTCCCATTCTTCTCACCTGAGTGCTTCTGATTCCCGGTTTGACGGCTACACTCTACTCTACCGAAGCAGTAAGTTGAACCTCTACTTATATCACTCTGTTAAAGTTTGGAGAACTAGACCTCACTTGTTCGGCACGCGACCACTGTCCATCTAGCACTATGGATGGCACTGCCTACATCTGGCTCTAATTAGTACACGGTTGTGTTCAGCCGAATGACCTCTGCCGGGAACACTAAGAATGAGGTTCTGAGTTATTGCCACATAGGAGCGTTTCACTGCTTTCAAGGCTTCTTAGGAAGAATTCCGGAATCTTGCTGATGGCAGGCCTCGTGCTGTTCCGGGTAAACATGTCCTTGTAAATCTCCAGTGGTTTCTTGTACACCTGTGAAATTTGGCCAGGTTATGCAGTTTGCATTGCTGCATAATTGCGACTGCTTAGCTCTGCCGCGGTTGCAAACATTGAGGCGTGGCAGCCACATAGGCTGGACACCGTAGGACACTGCCAGCGTACTAGGTATATCTGCTTCCCGTTCTTCTCACCCGAGTGCTGCTGATTCTAGCTTGGACGGCTACACTCTACTCAACTGTCGCTGTAAGTTGATCCTCAACTTATGGCATTTTGTGAAAGTGTTGCGAACTAGAGCTCAGTTGTTTGGCACACCACCACTGCCCAGCCAGTACTATGGACGGCACTGCATGTATCTGGCTTTAGTTAGTCCACGGTTGTGTTCAGCCTAATGAGCTCTGACTGGGTATATCTGCTTCCCATTCTTCTCACTTGAGTGCTTCTGATTCCCGCTTTGACGGCTACACTCTACTCAACCGAAACAGTAAGTTGAACCTCTACTTATGGCACTCTGTTAAAGTTTAGAGAACTAGAGCTCAGTTGTTTGGCACGCGACCACTCTCCATCCAGCACTATGGACGGCACTGCCTACATCTGGCTCTAATTAGTCCACGGTTGTGTTCAGCCGAATGACCTCTGTCGGGAACACTCAGAATGACGTGCTGAGTTATTGCCACATAGGAGCCTTACACTGCTTTCAAGGCTTCTCAGGAAAAATTCCGGAATCTTGCTGCCGGCAGGCCTCCGGCTGTTCGGGGTGAACATCTCCTTGTAAATACCGAGTGGTTTCTTGTACACCCGTGAAATTAGGTCAGGTTATTCAGTTTACATTGCTGCAAAATTGCTCCTGCCTAGCTCTGCCGTGGTTGCAAACATTCAGGCGTGGCAACCAGATAGGCTGGTCCCGGTAGGACACTGCCAACGGACTGGGTATATCTGCTTCCCAAATTTCTAACCTGAGTGCTACTGATTCCAGCTTGGACGGCTACACTCTACTCAACCGGAGCAGTAAGTTGAAACTCAACTTATGGCACTTTGTGATAGTGTTGAGAACTAGAGCTCAGTTGTTTGGCACGCCACCACTCTCCTTCCAGCCCTATGGACGGCACTGCCTACATCTGTCTCTAATTAGTCCACGGTTGTGTTCAGCGGAATGATCTCTGCCGGGAACACTCAGAATGCGGTTCTGAGTTATTCCAACATAGGAGCGTTTCACTGCTTTCAAGGCTTCTTAGGAATAATTCCGGAATCTTGCTGCCGGCACGACTCTGGCTGTTCCGATTGAACATCTCTTTGTAAATCAGCCGTGGTTTCTTGTACCCCCGTAAAATTTGGCCAGGTTATGCAGTTTGCATCGCTGCACAATTGTACCTGCCTAGCAATGCCGCGGTTGCAAACATTCAGGCGTGGCAGCCAGATAGGCTGGTCCCCGTAGGACACTGCCAGCGGACTGGGTTTATCGGCTTCCCGTTCTTCTCACCTGAGTGCTACTGATTCCAGCTTTCACAGCTACACTCTATCAACCGGAGCAGTAAGTTGAACCTCAACTTATGGCACTTTGTGAAAGTGTGGAGAACTAGAGCTCAATTGTTTCATAGGGTACCACTCTCCATCCAGCACTATGGACGGCACTGCCTACATCTGGCTCTAATTAGTCCACCGTTGTGGTCAGGCTAATGACCTCTGCCAGGAACACTCAGAATGAGGTTCTGAGTTATTGCAACATAGGAGCGTTTCAGTGCTTTCAAGGCTTCACAGGAAGAATTCCGGTATCTTGCTGCCGGCAGGCCTCCGGCTGTTCCGGGTGAACATGTCCTTGTAAATCCCGGGTGGTTTATTGTACACCCGTGAAATTTGGCTAGGTTATGCAGTTTGCATTGCTGCACAATTGCGCCTGCCTAGCTCTGCCGCTGTTGCAAACATTCAGGCGTGGCAGCCAGATAGGCTGGTCCCCGTAGGACACTGCCAGCGGACTGGGTATATCTGCTTCGCGTTCTTCTCACCTGAGTGCTACTGATTCCAGCTTTAACGGCTACACTCTACTCAACCGAAGCAGTAAGTTGAAGCTCAACTTATGGCACTTTGTGACAGTGTTCAGAACTAGAGCTCAGTTTTTTGGCACCCCACCACTGTCCATTCCGCACTATGGATGACACTGCGTACATCTGGCTCTAATTAGTCCACGGTTGTGTTCAGCCGAATGACCTCTGCCGGGAACACTCAGAATGAAGTTGTGAGTTATTGCCACATAGGAGCTTTTCACGGCTTTCAAGTCTTCACATGAAGAATTCCGAATCTTGCTGCAGGCATGACTCCAGCTGTTCCGGGTGAACATCTCCTTGTAAATGACCCGTGCTTTCTTGTACACCTGTTAAATTTGTCCAGGTTATGCAGTTTGCATTGCTGCACAATTGCGCCTGCCTAGCTCTGCCGCGGTTGCAAACATTCAGGCGTGGCAGCCATATAGGCTGGTCCACGTAAGACACTGCCAGCTGACTGGTATATCTGCTTCCCATTCTTCTCACCTGAGTCCTACTGATTCCAGCTTTGACGGGTACACTCTACTCAACCGGAGCAGTAAGTTGAACCTCAAGTTATGGCACTCTGTGAAAGTGTGGAGAACTAGAGCTCAGTTGCTTGGCACGCCAAAACTGTCCATCCAGCACTATGGACTGCAATGCCTCCATCTGGCTCTAATTAGTCCATGGTTGTCTTCAGCCGAATGACCTCTGCCGGGAACACTCAGAATGAGGTTCTGAGTTCTTGCAACATAGGAGCGTTTCACTGCTATCAAGGCTTCTTAGGAAGGATTCCGGAATGTTGCTGCCGGCAGGCCTCTGGCTGTTCCGGCTGAACATCTCCTTGTAAATCCCCCGTGGTTTCTTGTACACCGGTAAAATTTGGCCAGGTTATGCAGTTTGCATTGCTGCACAATTGCGCCTACGAAGCTCTGCCGCGATTGCAAACATTCAGGCGTGGCTGCCAGATAGGCTGGTATCCGTAAGACATTGCCAGCGAACTGGATATATCTGATTCCCATTCTTCTCACCTGAGTGGTACTGATTCCAGCTTAGACGGCTACACTCTAATCAACCGGAGCAGTAAGTTGAACCTCAACTTATGGCACTTTGTGAAAGTTTGGAGAACTAAAGCTCAGTTGTTTTCCAATCGAAAACACTACCTATATCTCGCTCTAATTAGTCCATTGCCTACATCTGGCTCTATTTAGTCCACTGCCTACATCTGGCTCTAATTAGTCCACTGCCTACATCTGGCTCTAATTAGTCCACGGATGAGTTCAGCCGAATGACCTCTGCCGGGAACACTCAGAATGAGGTTCTGAGTTATTGCAACGTAGGAGCGTTTCACTGCTTTCAAGGCTTCTTAGGAAGAATTCCGGAATCTTGCTGCTGTTCCGGGTGAACATCTCCTTGTACATCCCCCGTGGTTTCTTGTACACCCGTGAAATTTGGCCAGGTTATGCAGTTTGCACTGCTGCACAATTGCGCCTGCCTAGCTCTGCCCCGGTTACAAACTTTCAGGCGTGGCAGCCAGATAGACATTTCCCTGTAGGATACTGCCAGCGGACTGGGTATATCTGCTTCCCGTTCTTCTCACCTGAGTGCTAATGATTCCAGCTTTGACAGCTACAATCTATTCAACCGGAGCAGTAAGGTGAAGCTCAACTTAGGCACTTTCTGAAAGTGTTGAGAACTACAGCTCAGTTGTTGGGCATGCGACCACTGTCCATCCAGCACTATGGACGGCACTGCCTACATCTGGCTCTAATTAGTCCACGGTTGTGTTCAGCCGAATGACCTCTGCCGGGAACACTCAGAATGAGGTTCTGAGTTATTCCAACGTAGGAGAGTTTCACTGCTTTCAAGGCTTCTTAGGAAGAATTCGGGAATGTTGCTGCCGGCAGGCCTCCGGCTGTTCCGGGTAAACATGTCCTTGTAAATCCCCCGTGGTTTCTTGTACACAACTGAAATTTGGGGAGGTTATGCAGTTTGCATTGCTACACAATTGCGCCGTCTTCCCCTGACGCAGTTGCAAACATTCAGGCGTGGAAGCCAGATAGGCTGGTCCCAGTAGGACACTGCCAGGGGACTGGGTATATCTGCTTTCCGTTCTTCTCACCTGAGTGCTATTGATTCCATCTTTGATGGCTACACTCTACTAAACCGGCAGTGTACATCCAGCACTATGTACGGCACTGCCTACATGTGGCTATAATTAGTCCTCGGTTGGGATCAGCCGAATGACCTCTGCCCGGAACACTCAGAATGAGTTTCGGAGTTATTGCAAAATAGGAGACTTTCACTGCTTTCAAGTCTTCTCAGGAAGGATTCCGGAATGTTGCTCCCGGCAGGCCTCCGGCTGTTCCGAGTGAACATCTCCTTGTAAATCACCCATGGTTTCTTTTACACCCATGAAATTTGGACAGGTTATGCAGTTGGCATTGCTGAACAATTGTGCCTGCCTAGCTCTGCCGCGGTTGCAAACAATCACGCGTGGCAGCTAGATAGGCTGGTTCCCGTAGGACACTGCCAGCGAATTGGGTCTATCTGCTTCCTGTTCTTTTCACCTGAGTGCTACTGATTACAGCTTTGATGGCTACACTCTACTCAACCGGAGCAGTAAGTTGAACCTCAACTTATGGCACTTTGTGAAAGTGTTGAGAACTAGAGCTCAGTTGTTTGGCACGCCACCATTGTCCATCCAACACTATGGACGGCGCTGCATACATCTGGCTGTAATTAGTCCACGGTTGTGTTCAGCCGAATGAACTCTGCTGGAACACTCAGAATGAGGTTCTGAGTTATTGCAACATAGGAGCGTTTCACTGCTTTCAAGGCTTCTTATGAAAAATTCCGGAACCTTGCAACCAGCAGGCCTCCGGCTGTTCTGCGTGAACTTCTCAGGAAGGATTCCGGAATCTTGCTGGCGGTAGGTTTCCCGCTGATCTGGGTTAAGATCTCCTTGTAAATCCCGCGTTTTTTCTTGTACACCCGTGTAATTTGGCCAGGTTATGCAGTTTGCATTGCTGCATAATTGCGACTGCTTAGCTCTGCCGTGGTTGCAAACATTGAGGCGTGGCAGCCAGATAGGCTGGACACCGTAGGACACTGCCAGCTGATTGGGTATATCTGCTTCCTGTTCTCACCTGAGTGCTGCTGATTCTAGCTTTGACGGCTACACTCTACTCAACCAGAGCAGTAAGTTGATCCTCAAATTATGGCACTTTGTGAAAGTGTTGAGAACTAGAGCTCACTTGTTTGGCACACCACCACTGTCCATCCAGCACTATGGACGCCACTGCATGCATCTGGCTATAGTTAGTCCACGGTTAGTTCAGCCGAATGAGCTCTGCCGGGAACACTCACAATGAGGTTCTGAGTTATTGCAACAAAGGAGTGTTTCACTGCTTTCAAGGCTTCTTAGGAAGAATTCTAGAATCTTGCTGGCGGCAGGCCTCCGGTTGTTCCGAGTGAACATCTCCTTCTAAATCCCCCGTGGTTTCTTGTACACCCGTGAAATTTGGCTAGATTATGCAGTTTGTATTGCTGCATAATTGCGCCTGCCTAGCTATGCCGCGGTTGCAAACATTCAGGCGTGGCAGCCAGATAGGCTGGTCCCCGTAGGCCAGGGACAGCGGACTGGGTATATCTGCTTCCCATTCTTCTCCCCTGAGTGCTTCTGATTTCCGCTTTGACGGCTACACCACACTCAACCGAAGCAGTAAGTTGAACCACTACTTATGGCACTCTGTTAAAGTTTGGAGAACTAGAGCTCAGTTGTTTGGCACGCGACCACTGTCCATCAAGCACTATGGACAGAACTGCCTACATGTGGCTCTAATTTTTCCAAGTTTATGTTCAGCCTAATGACCTCTTCCGGGAACACTCAGAATGAGGTTCTGAGTTATCACAACATAGGAGCGTTTCACTGCTTTCAAGGCTTCTCAGGAAGGATTCCGGAATGTTGCCGTCGGCAGACCTCCGGCTGTTCCCGGTGAACAGATACTTGTAAATCCCCCGTGGTTTCTTGTACACCCGTGAAATTTGGCCAGGTTGTGCAGTTTGCATTGCTGCACAATTGCGCCTGCCTAGCTCTGCCGCGGTTGCAAACATTCAGGCGTGGCAGCCAGATAGGCTGGTCCCCGAAGGACACTGCCAGCGGACTGGGTATATCTGCTTCCTGTTCTTCTCACTTGAGTGCTACTGATTCCAGCTTTGTCGGCTACACTCAACTCAACCGGAGCCGTAAGTTGAACCTCAACTTATGTCACTTTGTATAAGTGTTGAGAACTAGAGCTCAGTAATTTGGCATGCCACAACTGTAAATCCAGCACTATGGACGGCACTGCCTACATCTGGCTCTAAGTAGTCCATAGTTGTGTTCAGCCGAATGACCTCTGCCGGGAACACTCAGAATGAGATTCTGAGTTATTGCTAAACAGGAGCGTTTCACTGCTTTCAAGGCTTCACAGGAAGAATTCCGGAATCTTGCTGCCGGCAGGCCTCGGGCTGTTCCGGGTGAACATCTCCTTGTAAATCCCCCGTGGTTTCTTGTACACCTGTTTAATTTTGCCAGGTTATGCAGTTTGCATGGCTGCACAATTGTGCCTGCCTAGCTCTGCCACGGTTGGAAACATTCAGGCGTGGCAGCCAGATAGGCTGGATCCTGTAGGACACTGTCAGCGGACTGGGTCTATGTGCTTCCCGTTGTTCTCAACTGAGTGCTACTGATTCCAGCTTTGACGGCTACACTCTTCTCAACCGGAGCAGTAAGTTGAACCTCAACTTATGGCACTTTGTGAAAGTGTTGAGAACTAGAGCTCAGTTGTTTGGCACGCCACAACATTCCATCCAGCACTATGGACAGCAGAGCCTACATCTGGCTGTAATTAGTCCACGGTTGTCTTCAGCCGAATGACCTCTGCCGGGAACACTCAGAATGAAGTTCTGAGTTATTGCAACATAGGAGCGTTTCACTGCTTTCAAGGCTTCTTAGGAAGAACTCCGGAATGTTGCCTCCGGCAGGCCTCCGACTGTTCCGGGTGAACATCTCCATGTAATTCCCTGGGGTTTCTTGTACACCCGTGAAATTTGGCCAGGTTATGCAGTTTGCATTGCTGCACAATTGTGACTGCCTTGCTCTGCCGCGGTTGCAAATATTCAGGCGTGGCAGCCAGATAGGCTGGTCCCCGTAGGACACTGCCAGCGGACTGGGTATATCTGCTTCCCGTTCTTCTCACCTGAGTGCTACTGATTCCAGCTTTGACGGCTACACTCTACTCAACCGGAGCAGTAAGTTGAACCTCAACTTATGGCACTTTGTGAAAGTTTGGAGAACTAAAGCTCAGTTGATTTCCAATCGAAAACACTGCCTATATCTGTCTCTAATTAGTCCATTGCCTACATCTGGCTCTAATTAGTCCACTGCCTACATCTGGCTCTAATTAGTCCACTGATGAGTTCAGCGGAATGACACCTGCTGGGAACATTCAGAATGAGGTTCTGAGTTATTGCAAACTAGGAGCGTTTCACTGCTTTCAAGGCTTCTCAGGAAGGATTCTGGAATCTTGCTGTCTGTAGGCCTCCGGCTGTTCTGGGTGAACATCTCCTTGTAAATCCGCGTTGTTTCTTGTACACCCGTGAAATTTGGCCAGGTTATGCAGTTTGCTTTCCTGCACAATTGCGCCTGCCTAGCTCTGCCGCGGTGGCAAACATTCAGACATTCCCGCCAGATAGGCTGCTCCCCATAGGACACTGCCAGCGGACTGGGTGTATCTGCTTCACGTTCTTCTCACCTGTGTGCTACTGATTCCAGCTTTGATGGCTACACTCTACTCAACCGCAGCAGTAAGTTGAACTTCAACTTAGGGCACTTTCTGAAACTGTTGAGAACTAGAGCTCAGATGTTGGGCATGCGACCACTGTCCATCCAGCACTATGGAAGGCACTGCCTACATCTGGCTCTAATTAGTCTACGGTTGTGTTCAGCCGAATGACCTCTGCCGGGAACACTCAGAATGAGGTTCTGTGTTATTGCAACATAGGAGCGTTTCACTGCTTTCAAGGTTTCTTAGGAAGAATTCCGAAATGTTGCTGCCGGCACGCCTCCGGCTGTTCCGGGTGAACATCTCCTTGTAAATCCCCCGTGGTTTCTTGTACACCCGTGAATTTTGGCCACGTTATGCAGTTTGCATTGCTGCACAATTGTGCCTGCCTATCTCTGCCGAGGTTGCAAACATTCAGTCGTGGCAGCCAGATAGGCTGGACCCAGTAGGACACTACAAGCGGACTTTGTATATCTGCTTCCCATTCTTCTCACCTTCGTGCTCCTGATTCCTGCTTTGACGGCTACACTCTACTCAACGGGAGCAGTAAGTTGAACCTCAACTTATGGCACTTTGTGAAAGTGTTGAGAACTAGAGCTCAGTTGTTTGGCTCGCCACCAATGTCCATCCAGCACTAAGGACAGCAGTGCCTACATCTGGCTCTAATTAGTCCACGGTTGTGTTCAGCCGAATGACCTCTGCCGGGAACACTCAGAATGAGGTTCTGAGTTATTGCAACATAGGAGCGTTTCACTGCTTTCAAGGCTTCTCAGGATGGATTCTGGAAGGTTGCTGCCGGCAGGCCTCCGGCTGTTCCGGGTAAACATGTCCGTGTAAATGCCCCGTGGTTTCTTGTACACGCCTGAAATTTGGGCAGGTTATGCAGTTTGCATTGCTACACAATTGCGCCTGCCTACCCCTGCCACAGTTGCAAATATTTAGGAATGGCAGCCAGATGGGCTGGTCCCTGTAGGACACTGCCAGCGGACTGGGTATATCTGCTTCCCATTCTTCTCACCTGAGTGCTACTGATTCGAGCTTTGACGGCTACACTCTACTCAACCGAAGTAGTAGGTTGAACCTCAACTTATGGCACTTTGTGAAAGTGTTGAGAACTAGATCTCAGGTGTTTTGCACGCCACCACTGTACATCCAGCACTATGGACGGCACTGCATACACCTGGCTCTAATTAGTCCACAGTTGTGTTCAGCCGAATGATCTCTTCTGGGAACACTCAGAATGAGGTTCTGAGTTATTGCAAACTAGGAGCGTTTCACTGCTTTCAAGGCTTCTTAGGAAGAATTCCGGAATTTTGCTGCCAGCAGGTCTCCGGCTGTTCCGGGTGAACATCTCCTTGTAAATCCCTGTGGTTTCTTGTACACCCATGAAATTTGGCCACGTTATGCAGTTTGCATTGCTGCACAATTGCGCCTGCCTAGCTCTGCTGGGGTTGCACACATTCAGGCTTGGCAGCCAGATAGGCTGGTCCCCGTAAGACATTGCCAGCGGACTGGGTATATCTGCTTCCCGTTCTTCTCACCTGAGTGCTACTGATTCCAGCTTTGACGGCTACACTCTACTCAACCGCATCAGTAAGTTGAACCTCAACTTATGGCACTTTGTGAAAGTGTTGAGAACTAGAGGTCAGTTGTTTGGCACACCGCCACTGTCCATCCTGCACTATGGACGGCACTGCATACATCAGGCTCTAATTAGTCCATGGTTGTGTTCAGTCGAATGACCTCTGCCGGGAACACTCAGAATGAGGTTCTGAGTTATTGCCACATAGGAGCGTTTCACTGCTTTCAAGGCTTCTTAGGAAGGATTCCGGAATGTTGCTGCCGGCAGGCCTCTGGCTGTTCCTGGTGGACATCTCCTTGTAAATCCCCCGTAGTTTCTTGTACACCCGTGAAATTTGGCCAGGTTATGCAGTTTGCATTGCTGCACAATTGCGCCTGCCAAGCTCTGCTGCGATTGCAAACATTCAGGCGTGGCAGCCAGATAGGCTGGTCCCTGTAGGACACTGCCAGCAGACTGGGTATATCTGCTTCCCGATCTTCTCACCTGAGTGCTACTGATGCCAGCATTGACGGCGACACTCTACTCAACCGGAACCGTAAGTTGAACCTCAAATTAGGGCACTGTGTACAAGTGTTGAGAACTAGAGCTCTGTTGTTTGGCACGCCACCACTGTCCATCCAGCACTATGGACGGCTCTGCCTACATCTGGCTCTAATTAGTCCACAGTTGTGTCAGCCGAATGATCTCGGCCAGGAACACTCAGAATGAGGTTCTGAGTTATTGCAAACGAGGAGCGTTTCACTGCTTTCAAGGTTTCACAGGAAGAATTCCGGAATCTTGCTGCAGGCAGGCCTCCAGCTGTTCCAGGTGAAATCCCCTTGTAAATCCTCCGTGGTTTCTTGTACACCCGTGAATTTTGGCCAGGTTATGCAGTTTGCATTGCTGCACAATTCCGCCTGCATAGCTCTACCATGGTTACAAACATTCAGGCGTGGCAGCCAGAAAGGCTGGTCCCCGTAGGACACTTCCAGCGGACTGGGTCTACCTGCTTCCCGTTCTTCTCACCTGAGTGCTACTGATTCCAGCTTTGACGGGTACACTCTACTCAACCGGAGCAGTAAGTTGAACCTCAACTTATGGCAATTTGTGAAAGTTTGGAGAACTAAAGCTCACTTGTTTTCCAATCGAAAACACTGCCTATATCTGGCTCTAATTAGTCCATTGCCCACATCTGGCTCTAATTAGTCTACTGTCTACATCTGGCTCTAATTATTCCACGGATGAGTTGAGCCGAATGACCTCTGCCAGGAACACTCAGAATGAGGTTCTGAGTTCGTGCAACATAGGAGAGTTTCACTGCTTTCAAGGCTTCTTAGGAAGAATTCCGGAATATTGCTGCCGGCAGGCCTCTGGGTGTTCCGGGTGAACATCTCCTTGTACATCCCCCGTGGTTTCTTGTACACCCGTGAAATTTGGCCAGGTTATGGAGTTTGAACTGCTGCACAATTTCACCTGCCTAACTCTGCCCTGGTTACAATCTTTTGGGCGTGGCAGCCAGATAGACTTTTCCCTGTAGAACACTGCCAGCGGACTGGGTATATCTGCTTCCCGTTCTTCTCACCTGAGTGCTAATGATTCCAGATTTGACAGCTACAATGTACTTAACCGGAGCAGTAAGGTGAAGCTCAACTTAGGGCACTTTGTGATAGTGTTGAGAATTAAAGCTCAGTTGTTTGGCACGCCACCACTCTCCATCCAGCACTATGGACGGCACTGCCTACATCTGGCTCTAATTAGTCCACGGTTGTGTTCAGCCGAATGATCTGTGCTGGGAACACTCAGAATGAGGTTCTGAGTTATCACAACATAGGAGCGTTTCACTGCTTTCAAGGGTTCTTCGGAAGGATTCCGGAATTTTGCTGCCTGCAGGCCTCCGGCTGTTCCGGGTGAACATCTCCTTGTAAATCCTCCGTGGTTTCTTGTACACCCGGGAAATTTGGCCAGGTTATGCAGTTTGTATTGCTGCACAATTGCGCCTGCCTAGCTCTGCAGCGCTTGCAAACATTCAGGCGTGGCAGCCAGATAGGCTGGTCCCCGAAGGACACTGCCAGCGGACTGTGTATATCTGCTTCCCGTTTTTCTCACCTGAGTGCTACTGATTCCAGCTTTGACGGCTACACTCTACTCAACCGGAGCAGTAATTTGAACTTCAACTTATGGCACTTTGTGAAAGTGCTGAGAACGAGAGCACAGTTGTTTGGCTAGCCACCACTGTCCATCCAGCAGTATGGACCGCACTGTCTACATCTTGCTCCAAATAGTCCACGGTTGTGTTCAGCCTCTGCCGGGAACACTAAGAATGAGGTTCTGACTTATTGCAACATAGGAGCGTTTCACTGCTTTCAAGGCTTCACAGGAAGAATTCCGGAATCTTGCTGACGGCAAGCCTCCGGCTGTTCCAGGTGAACATCTCCTTGAAAATCCTCCGTGGTTTCTTGTACACCCGTGAAATTTGGCCAGGTTATGCAGTTTGCATTGCTGCACAATTGTGCCTGCCTGGCTCTGCCACGGTTGCAAACATTCAGGCATGGCAGCCAGATAGGCTGGTCCCCATAGGACACTACCAGCGGACTGGGTCTATCTGCTTCCCGTTCTTCTCAACTGAGTGCTACTGATTCCAGCTTTGACGGCTACACTCTACTCAACCGGAGGAATAAGTTGAACCTCAACTTATGGCACTTTGTGAAAGTGTTGAGAACTAGATCGCAGTTGTTTGACCAGCCACCACTGTCCATCCAGCACTATGGACGGCACTGCATACATCTGATTCTAATTAGTCCACGGTTGTGTTCAGCCGAATGACCTCTGCCGGGAACACTCAGAATGAGGTGCTGAGTTATTGCAACATAGGAGCGTTTCACTGCGATCAATGCTTCTTATTAAGAATTCCAGAAATTGCTGCCGGCAGAACTCCGGCTGTTCCGGGTGAACATCTCCTTGTATTTCCTCGAGGTTTCTTGTACACCCGTGAAATTTGGCCAGGTTATGCAGTTTGCATTGCTGCATAATTGCGACTGTCTAGCTCTGTCGCGGTTGTAAACATTCAGGCGTATCAGCCAGATAGGCTGTTCCCCGTAGGTCACTGTCAGCGGAGTGGGTATATCTGCTTCTCGTTCTTCCCACCTGAGTGCTACTATTCCAGTTTGACGGCTACACTCTACTCAACCGAAGCAGTAAGTTGAACCTCAACTTATGGCACTATGTGAACGTTTGGAGAACTAGACCTCAGTTGTTTAGCATGCGACCACTGTCCGCCCAGCACTATGGACGGCACTGCATACATCTAGCTATAATTAGTTCTCGGTTGTGTTCAGCCGAGTGACCTCTGTCGGGAGCACTCAAAATGAGGTTTTGAGTTATTGCAACATAGGAGCGTTTCACTGTTTTCAAGGCTTCTTAGGAAGAATTCCAGAATCTTGCTGCCGCCAGGCTTCTTGCTGTTCAGGGTGAACATCTCCTTGTAAATCCCCCGTGGTTTCTTGTACACCCCTGAAATTTGGGGAGGTTATGCAGTTTGCATTGCTGCACAATTACGCCTGTGTACCCCTGCCGCGGTTGCAAACATTCAGGCGTGGCAGCCAGATAGGCTGGTCCCCGTAAGACACTGCCAGGAACTGGGTATATCTGCTTTCCATTCCTCTCACATGAGTGCTTATGATTCCACCTTTGACGGCTACACTCTACTCAACCGGAGCAGTAAGTAGAACCTCAACGTATGGCACTTTGTGAAAGTGTTGTGAACTAGATCTCAGGTGTTTGGCACGCCACCAATATCCATCCAGCACTATGGACGGCACTGCCTATATCTGGCTCTAATTAGACCACAGTTGTGTTCCGCCGAATGATCTCTGCCGGGAACAATCAGAATGAGGTTCTGAGTTATTGCAAACTAGGTGCGTTTCACTGCTTTCAAGGTTTCACAGGAAGAATTCCGGAATCTTGCTTCCGGCAGGCCTCCGCCTGTTCCAGGTGAAATCCCCTTGTAAATCCTCCGTGGTTTCTTGTACACCCGTGAAATTTGGCCAGGTTATGCAGTTTGCATTGCTGCACAATTCCGCCTGCATAGCTCTGCCATGCTTACAAACATTCAGGCGTGGCAGCCAGAAAGGCTGGTCCCCGTAGGACACTGCCAGCGGACTGGGTCTACCTGCTTCCCGTTCTTCTCACCTGAGTGCTACTGATTCCAGCTTTGACGGGTACACTCTACTCAACCGGAGCAGTAAGTTGAACCTCAACTTATGGCAATTTGTGAAAGTTTGGAGAACTAAAGCTCAGTTGATTTCCGATCGAAAACACTGCCTATATCTGGCTCTAATTAGTCCATTGCCCACATCTGGCTCTAATTAGTCGACTGCCTACATCTGGCTCTAATTAGTCCACGGATGAGTTCAGCCAAATGACCTCTGCCGGGAACACTCAGAATGAGGTCCTGAGTTATTGCAACATAGGAGAGTTTCACTGCTTTCAAGGCTTCTTAAGAAGAATTCTGGAATATTGCTGCCGGCAGGCCTCTGGCTGTGCCGGGTGAACATCTCCTTGTACATCCCCTGTTGTTTCTTGTACACCCGTCAAATTTGGCCAGGTTATGCAGTTTGCACTGCTGCACAATTGCGCCTGCCTAGCTCTGCCCCGGTTACAAACTTACAGGCGTGGCAGCCAGATAGACTTTTCCCTGTAGGACACTACCAGCGGACTGGGTATATCTGCTTCCCGTTCTTCTCACCTGAGTGCTAATGATTCCAGCTTTGACAGCTACAATCTACTCAACCGGAGCAGTAAGGTGAAGCTCAACTTAGGGCACTTTCTGAAAGTGTTGAGAACTACAGCTCAGTTGTTGGGCATGCGACCCCTGTCCATCCAGCACTATGGACGGCACTGCCTACATCTGGCTCTAATTAGTCCACGGTTGTGTTCAGCCGAATGACCTCTGCCGGGAACACTCAGAATGAGGTTCTGAGTTATTCCAACGTAGGAGAGTTTCACTGCTTTCAAGGCTTCTTAGGAAGAATTCCGGAAATTTGCTGCCGGCAGACTCCGGCTGTTCCGGGTAAACATGTCCTTGTATATCCCCCGTGGTTTCTTGTACACCCCTGAAATTTGGGGAGGTTATGCAGTTTGCATTGCTACACAATTGCGCCTGGCTTCCTCTGACGTGGTTGCAAACATTCAGGCGTGGAAGCCAGATAGGCTGGTCCCAGTAGGACACTGCCAGGGGACTGGGTATATCTGCTTTCCGTTTTCACCTGAGTGCTACTGATTCCAGCTTTGACGGTTACACTCTACTCAACCAGAGCAGTAAGTAGAACCTCAACTTATGGCACTTTGTGAAAGTGTTGAGAACTAGATCTCAGGTGTTTGGCACGCCACCAATGTCCATCCAGCACTATACGGCACTGCTTATATCTGGCTCTAATTAGTCCACAGTTGTGTTCAGCCGAATGATCTCTGCCAGGAACACGCAGAATGAGGTTCTGAGTTATTGCAACATAGGAGAGTTTCACTGCTTTCAAGGTTTCACAGGAAGAATTCCGGAATCTTGCTGCCAGCAGGCCTCTGGCTGTTCCGGGTGAACATCTCCTTGTACATCCACCGTGGTTTCTTGTACACCCGTGAAATTTGGCCAGGTTATGCAGTTTGCATTGAGGCACAATTGTGCCTGCCTTGCTCTGTCTCGGTTGCAAACATTGAGGCGTGGCAGCCAGATAGGCTGGTCCCTGTAGGACACTGCCAGCGGACTGGGTATATCTGCTTCCCGTTCTTCTCCCCTGAGTGCTACTGATTCCAGCTTTGACGGCTTCACTCTACTCAACCGGAGCAGTAAGTTGAACCTCAACTTATGGCACTTTGTGGTAGCGTTGAGAACTAAAGCTCAGTTGTTTGGCACGCCATCACTGTCCATCCAGCACTATGGACGGCACTGCTTAAATCTGGCTCTAATTAGTCCACAGTTGTGTTCAGCCGAATGATCTGTGCTGGGAACACTCAGAATGAGGTTCTGAGTTATGGCAACATAAGAGCGTTTCACTGCTTTCAAGGCTTCTTCGGAAGGATTCCGGAATTTTGCTGCCTGCAGGCCTCCGGCTGTTCCGGGTGAACATCTCCTTGTAAATCCCCCGTGGTTTCTTGTACACCCATGAAATTTGGCCAGGTTATGCAGTTTGCATTGCTGCACAATTGCGCCTGCCTAGCTCTGCAGCGATTGCAAACATTCAGGCGTGGCAGCCAGATAGGCTGGTCCCCGAAGGACACTGCCAGCGGACTGGGTATATCTGCTTCCTGTTCTTCTCACCTGAGTGCTACTGATTCCAGCTTTGACGGCTACACTCTACTCAACCGGCGCAGTAATTTGAACCTCAACTTATGGCACTTTGTGAAAGTGCTGAGAACGAGAGTACAGTTGTTTGGCTAGCCACCACTGTCCATCCAGCAGTTGGACCGCACTGTCTACATCTTTCTCTCAATAGTCCACGGTTGTGTTCAGCCTCTGCCGGGAACACTAAGAATGTGGTTCTGACTTATTGCAACATAGGAGCGTTTCACTGCTTTCAAGCTTCACAGGAAGAATTCCGGAATCTTGCTGCCGGCAAGCCTCCGGCTGTTCCAGGTGAACATCTCCTTGAAAATCCCCCGTGGTTTATTGTACACCCGTGAAATTTGGCCAGGTTATGCAGTTTGCATTGCTGCACAATTGTGCCTGCCTGGCTCTGCCACGGTGGCAAACATTCAGGCGTGGCAGCCAGATAGGCTGGTCCCCATAGGACACTCCCAGCAGACTGGGTCTATCTGCTTCCCGTTCTTCTCACCTGAGTGCTACTGATTCCAGCTTTGACGGCTACACTCTACTCAACCAGAGCAGTAAGTAGAACCTCAACTTATGGCACTTTGTGAAAGTGTTGTGAACTAGATCTCAGGTGTTTGGCACGCCACCAATGTCCATCCAGCACTATGGACGGCACTGCCTATATCTGGCCCTAATTAGTCCACAGTTGTGTTCAGCCGAATGATCTCTGCCAGGAAAACTCAGAATGAGGTTCTGAGTTATTGCAACATAGGAGAGTTTCACTGGTTTCAAGGTTTCACAGGAAGAATTCCGGAATCTTGCTGCCGGCAGGCCTCCAGCTGTTCCGGGTGAAATCCCCTTGTAAATCCCCCGTGGTTTCTTGTACACCCGTGAAAAATGGCCAGCAGTTTGCATTGCTGCACAATTCTGCCTGCATAGCTCTGCCACGGTTACAAACATTCAGGCGTGGCAGGCAGAAAGGCTGGTTCCCGTAGGACACTGCCAGCGGACTTGGTCTACTTGCTTCCCCTTCTTCTCACCTGACTGCTACTGATTCCAGCTTTGACGAGTATAATCTACTCAATCAGAGGAGTAAGTTCAACCTCAACTTATGGCACTTTGTGAAAGTTTGGAGAACTAAAGCTCAGTTGTTTTACAATCGAAAACACAGCCTATATCTGGCTCTAATTAGTCTATTGCCTACATCTGGCTCTAATTATTCCACGGATGAGTTCAGCCGAATGACCTCTGCCGGGAACACGCAGAATGAGGTTCTGAGTTATTGCAACATAGGAGCATTTCACTGCTTTCCAGGCTTCTTAGGAAGACTTCCGGAATCTTGTTGCCAGCAGGCCTCTGGCTGTTCCGGGTGAACATCTCCTTGTACATCCCCCGTGGTTTCTTGTACACACGTGAAATTTGGCCAGGTTATGCAGTTTGCATTGAGGCACAATTGTGCCTGCCTTGCTCTGTCTCGGTTGCAAACATTCAGGCGTGGCAGCCAGATAGGCTGGTCCCCGAAGGACACTGCCAGTGGACTGGGTATATCTGCTTCCTGTTCTTCTCACCTGAGTGCTACTGATTCCAGCTTTGACGGCTACACTCTACTCAACCGGAGCAGTAATTTGAACCTCAACTTATGGCACTTTGTGAAAGTGCTAAGAACTAGAGCGCAGTTGTTTGGCTAGCCACCACTGTCCATCCAGCAGTATGGACGACACTGTCTACATTTTGCTCTACATAGTCCGCTGTTGTGTTCAGTCTCTCCCGGGAACACTCAGAATGATGTTCTGAGCTGTTGCAACATAGGAGCGTTTCACTGCTTTCAAGGCTTCTTAGGAAGAATTCCGGAATATTGCTGCCGGCAGGCCTCTGGCTGTTCCGAGTGAACATCTCCATGTAAATCCCCCGTGGTTTCTTGTACACCCGTGAAATTTGGCCAGGTTATGCAGTTTGCATTGCTACACAATTGTGCCTGCCTGGCTCTGCCACGGTTGCAAACATTCAGGCGTGGCAGCCGGATAGGCTGGTCCCAATAGGACACTCCCAGCGGACTGGGTCGATCTGCTTCCAGTTCTTCTCACCTGAGTGCTACTGATTAAAGCTTTGACGGCTACACTCTACTCAACCGGAGCAGTAAGTTGAACCTCAACTCATGGCACTTTCTGAAAGTGTTGAGAACTAGAGCGCAGTTGTTTGACACGCCACCACTATCCATCCAGCAGTATGGACGGCACTGCATACATCTGGCTCTAATTAGTCCACGGTTGTGTTCAGCCGAATGACCTTTGCTGGAAACACTCAGAATGAGGTTCTGAGTTATTGCAACATAGGAGCATTTCACTGCTTTGAGGGCTTCACTGGAAGATTTCCGGAATCTTGATGCCAGCAGGCCTCCGGCTGTTCTGGGTGAACATCTGCTTGTGAATCCTCCTTGGTTACTTGTACACCCATGAAATTTGGCCAGGTTATGCTTTTTGCATTGCTGCACAATTGAGCCTGCCTAGTTCTGCCGCGGTTGCAAACATTCAGGCGTGGCAGCCAGATAGGCGGGTCCCCGTAGGACACTGCCAGCGGACTGGGTATATCTGCTTCCCATTCTTCTCACCTGAGTGCTTCTGATTCCCGCTTTGACGGCTACACTCTCCTCAACCGAAGTAGTAAGTTGAACCTCTACTTATGGCACTCCGTTAAAGTTTGGAGAAATAGAGCTCACTTGTTTGGCACGCGACCACTGTCCATCCAGCACTATGGACGGCACTGCCTACATCTGGCTCTAATTAGTCCACGATTGTGTTCAGCCGAATGACCTCTGCCTAGAACATTCAGAATGAGCTGCTGAGTTATTGCAACATAGGAGCGTTTCACTGCGTTCAAGGCTTCTTAGGAAGAATTCCGGAATCTTGCTGCCGGCAGGTCTCCGGCTGTTCCGGGTGAACATCTACTGGTATTTCCTCGAGGTTTCTGTACACCCGTGAAATTTGGCCAGGTTATGCAGTTTGCATTGCTGCATAATTGCGACTGTCTAGCTCTGTCGCGGTTGTAAACATTCAGGCGTATCAGCCAGATAGGCTGGTCCCCGTAGGTCACTGCCAGCGGAGTGGGTATGTCTGCTTCTCGTTCTTCTCACCTGATTGCTACTGATTCCCGTTTGACGGCTACACTCTACTCATGCGAAGCAGTAAGTTGAACCACAACTTATGGCACTTTGTGAAAGTTTGGAGAACTAGAGCTTAGTTGTTTAGCATGCGACCATTGTCCGCACAGCACTATGGACGGCACTGCCTATATCTGGCTCTAATTAGTCCTCGGTTGTGTTCAGCCGAATGACCTCTGTCGCGAACACTCAAAATGAGGTTCTGAGTTATTGCAACATAGGAGCGTTTCACTGCATTCAAGGTTTCTAAGGGAGATTCCAGAACCTTGCTGCGGGCTGGCCTCCGGATGTTCCGGTTGAACATCTCCTTGTAAATCCCCCGTGGTTTCTTGTACACCGTGAAATTTGGCCAAATTATGCAGTTTGCATTGCTGCATAATTTCTACTGGCTATCTCTGCCGGGGTTGCAAACATTCAGGCATGGCAGCCAGATAGGCTGGTCCCCGTAGGACACTGCCAGCCGACTGTGTATATCTGCTTCCCGTTCTTCTCACCTGAGTGATACTGATTCCAGATTTGATGGCTACACTCTACTCAACCGGAGCAGTAACTTGAACCTCAACTTATGGCACTTTGTGCAAGTGTTGAGAACTAGAGCTCAGTTGTTTGGCACGCCACCACTCTCCATCCAGCACTATGGACGGCACTGCCTACATCTAACTATAGTCCACGGTTGTGTTCAGCCGAATGACCTCTGCCGGGAACAGTCAGAATGAGATTCTGAGATATTGCAACATAGGAGCGTTTCACTGCTTTCAAGGCTTCTTAGGAAGAATTCCAGAATCTTGCTTCCGGCAGGCCTCCTGCTGTTCAGGGTAAACATCTCCTTGTAAATCCCCCGTGGTTTCTTGTACACCTGTGAAATTTGGGGAGGTTTGCATTGCTGCACAATTGCGCCTGCCTACCCCTGCTGCGGTTGCAAACATTCAGGCGTGACAGCCAGATAGGCTGGTCCCCGTAAGACTCTGCCAGGGACTGGGTATATCTGCTTTCCGTTCTTCTCACCTGAGTGCTACTGATTCCAGCTTTGACGGCTACACTCTACTCAACCGGAGCAGTAAGTAGAACCTCAACGTATGGCACTTTGTGAAAGTGTTGAGAACTAGAGCTTAGTTGTTTGGCACGCCACCACAGTCCATCCAGGACTATGGACGTCACTGCCTACATCTGGCTCTATTAATCCACGGTTGTGTTCAGCCGAATGACCTCTGCCGGGAACACTCAGAATGAGGTTCTGTGTTATTGCAACATAGGAGCGTTTCACTGCTTTCAAGGCTTCTTAGGAAGGCTTCCGGAAACTTGCTGCTGGCAGGCCTCCGGCTGTTCCGGGTGAACATCTCCTTGTAAATCCCCCGTGGTTTCTTGTACACCCGTGAAATTTGGCCAGGTTATGCAGTTTGCATTGCTGCACAATTGCGCCTGCCTAGCTCTGCCGGGCTTGCAAACATTCAGGCGTGGCAGCCAGATAGTCTGGTCCCCGTAGGACACTGTCAGCGGACTGGGTATATCTGCTTCCCGTTCTTCTCACCTGAGTGCAACTGATTCCAGCTTTGATGGCTACACTCTACTAAACCGGCAGTGTCCATGCAGCACTATCTACGGCACTGCCTACATGTGGCTATAATTAGTCCTCGGTTGGGATCAGCCGAATGACCTCTGCCTGCAACACTCACAATGAGGTTCGGAGTTTTTGCAAAATAGGAGACTTTCACTGCTTTCAAGTCTTCTCAGGAAGGATTCCGGAATGATGCTCCCGGCAGGCCTCAGGCTGTTCCGAGTGAACATCTCCTTGTAAATCACCCATGGTTTCTTGTACAGCCGTGAAATTTGGCCAGGTTATGCAGTTTGCACTGTTGCACAATTGCGCCTGCCTAGCTCAGCCGCGGTGGCAAACATTCAGGCGTGGCAGCCAGATAGGCTGGTCCCCGTAGGACACTGCCAGCGGATTGGGTATATATGCTTCCCGTTCTTCTCACCTGAGTGCTAGGGATTGCAGGTTTAACGGCTACACTCTACTCAACCGGAGCAGTAAGTTGAACCTCAACTTATGGCACTTTGTGAAAGTGTTGAGAACTAGAGCTCAGTTGTTTGGCACGCTACCACTGTCCATCCAGCACCATGGACGCCACTGTTTCATCTGGCTCTATTAATCCATGGTTGAGTTCAGCCGAATGACCTCTGCCGGGAACACACAGAATGAGGTTCTGAGTTATTGCAACATAGGAGCTTTTCACTGCTATCGAAGCTTTTTAGGAAGGATTCTGGAATCTTGTTGTCGGGAGGCCTCCGTCTTTTCCGGGTGAACATCTCTTTGTAAATCCCCGGTGGTTTCTTGTACACCCGTGAAATTTGGCCATGTTATGCAGTTTCCTTTGCTGCACTATTGTGCCTGCCTAGCTCTGTCGCCTTGGCAAACATTCAGGCATGGCGGCCAGATAGGCAGGTCCCCGTAGGACACTGCCAGAGGACTGGGTCTATCTGCTTCCCATTCTTCTCACCTGAGTGCTCCTGCTTCCAGCTTTGACGACTACACTCTACTCAACCGGAGCAGTAAGTTGAACCTCAACTTATGGCACTTTGTGAAAGTGTTGAGAACTAGAGCTTAGTTGTTTGGCACGCCACCACTATAAATCCAGCACTATGGACGGCACTGCCTACATCTGGCTCTAGTTAGTCCACGGTTGTGTTCAGCCAAATAACCTCTGCCGGGAACACTCACAATGGGGTTCTGAGTTATTGCAACATAGGAGCGTTTCACTGCTTTCAAGGCTTCTTATGAAAAATTCCGGAACCTTGCTACCCGCAGGCCTCCGGCTGTTCCGGGTCAACATCTCCTTGTAAATCCCCAGTGGTTTCTTGTACACCCGTGAAATTTGGCGAGGTTAGGCAGTTTGCATTACCGCACAATTGTGCCTGCGTAACTCTGTCTCTGTTGCAAACATTCAGGTCTGGCAGCCAGATAGACTGGTCCCCTAGGACACTGCCAGCGGACTTGGTATATCTGCATTTCGTTCTGCTCAACTGAGTGCTACTGATTCCAGCTTTGACGGCTACACTCTAGTCAACCGGAGCAGTAAGTTGAACCTCAACTTATGGAACTTTGTGAAAGTGTTGAGAACTAGAGCTCAGTTGTTTTGCACACCAGCACTCTCCATCCACACTATGGACGGCACTGCCTACGTCTGGCTCTAATTAGTCCACGGTTGTGTTCAGCTGAATGAGCTCTGCCGGGAACACTCAGAATGAGGTTCTGAGTTATTGCAACATAGGAGCGTTTCACTGCTTTCAAGGCTTCTTAGGAAGAATTCCGGAATCTTGCTGCCGTCAGGCTTCCAGCTGTTCCGGGTGAACATCTCCTTGTAAATCCCCCCTGGTTTCTTGTACACCCGTGAAATTTGGCCACGTTATGCAGTTTGCATTGCTGCACAATTGCGCCTGCCTAGCTCTGCCGCGGTTGCAAACATTCAGGCGTGGCAGCCAGATAGGCTGGTCCCCGTAAGACATTGCCAGCGAACTGGATATATCTGTTTCCCATTCTTCTCACATGAGTGCTCCTGATTCCAACTTTGACGGCTACACTCTACTCAACCGGAGCACTAAGTTGAATCTCAACTTATGGCACTTTGTGAAAGTGTTGAGAACTAGAGCTCATTTGTTTGGCACGCCACCACTGTCCATCCAGCACTATGGACAGCAGAGCATACATCTGGCTCTAATTAGTCCACGGTTGTGTTTAGCCGAATGGCCTCTGCCGGGAACACTCAGAATGAGGTTCTGAGTTATTCCAACATAGGAGCGTTTCAGTGCTTTCAAGGCTTCTCAGGAAGGATTCCGGAATCTTGCTGTCGGTAGGTTTCCGACTGATCTGGGTTAATATCTCCTTGTAAATCCTGCGTTGTTTTCTTGTACACCCGTGTAATTTGGCCAGGTTATGCAGTTTGCTTTGCTGCACAATTGCGCCTGCCTAGCTATGTCGCCTTGGCAAACATTCAGGCATGGCAGCCAGATAGGCTGCTCCCCATAGGACACTGCCAGCGGATTGGGTATATCTGCTTCCCGTTCTTCTCACCTGAGTGCTACTGATTTCAGCTTTGACAGCTACACTCTAGTCAACCGCACCAGTCAGTTGAACCTCAACTTAGTGCACTTTCTCAAAGTGTTGAGAACTAGAACTCAGATGTTGGGCATGCGTCCACAGTCCATCCAGCACTATGGACGGCACTGCCTACATCTGGCTCTAATTAGTCCATGGTTGTGTTCAGCCGAATGACCTCTGCTGGGAACACTCAAAATGAGATTCTGAGTTATTGCAACATAGGAGCGTTTCACTGCTTTAAAGGCTTCTTATGAAGAATTCCGGAATCTTACTGCCAGCAGGTCTCCGGCGGTTCCAGGTAAACATGTCCTTGTAAATCTCCCGTGGTTTCTTGCACACCCGTGAAATTTGCCAGGTTATGCAGTTTGCATTGCTGCATAATTGCGACTGCTTAGCTCTGCTGCTTTTGCAAACATTGAGGCGTGGCAGCCAGATAGTCTGGTCCCCGTAGGACACTGCCAGCGGACTGGGTATATCTGCTTCCTGTTCTCACCTGAGTACTGCTGATTCTAGCTTTGACGGCTACACTCTACTCAACCAGAGCAGTAAGTTGATCCTCAACTTATGGCACTTTGTGAAAGTGTTGAGAACTAGAGCTCAGTTGTTTGGCAGGCTACCACTGTCCATCCAGCACCATGGACCTCACTGCCTTCATATGGCTCTATTAATCCATGGTTGAGTTCAGCCGAATGACCTCTGCCGGGAACACTCAGAATGAGGTTCTGAGTTATTGCAACATAGGAGCGTTGTACTGCTTTCAAAGCTTCTTAGGAAGGATTCCGGAATCTTGATGCTGGCAGGTCTTCGGCTGTTCCGGGTGAACATTTCCTTGTAAATCCCCCGTGGTTTCTTGTACACCCGTGAACTTTGGCCAGGTTATGCAGTTTGCATTGCTGCACTATTGTGCCTGCCCAGCTGTACCGAGGTTGCAAACATTAAGGCGTGGCAGCCAGATAGGCTGATCCCCGTAGGACACTGCCAGCGGTTTGGGTCCATCTGCTACCAGTTCTTCTCACCTGAGTGCTACTAATTCCACCTTTGACGGCTACACTCTACTCAACCGGAGCAGAAAGTTGAACCTCAACTCATGGCACTTTGTGAAAGTGTTGCGAACTAGAGCTCTGTTGTTTGGAACGCCACCACTGTCCATCCAGCACTATGGACGGAACTGTCTACATCTGGCTCTATTAATCCACGGTTGTGTTCAGCCGAATGACCTCTGCCGGGAACACTCAGAATGAGGTTCTGTGTTATTTCAACATAGGAGCGTTTCACTGCTTTCAAGGCTTCTTAGGAAGGATTCCGGAAACTTGCTGCTGGCAGGCCTCCGGCTGTTCCGGGTGAACATCTCCTTGTAATTCCCCCGTGGTTTCTTGTACACCCGTGAAATTTGGCGAGGTTATGCAGTTTGCATTGCAGCACAATTGCGCCTGCTTAGCTCTGCCGGGGTTGCAAACATTCAGGCGTGGCACCCAGATAGACTGGTCCCTGTAGGACACTGTCAGCGGACTGGGTATATCTGCTTCCCGTTCTTCTCACCTGAGTGCAACTGATTCCAGCTTTGATGGCTACACTCTACTAAACCGGCAGTGTCCATCCAGCACTATGTACGGCACTGCCTACATGTGGCTATAATTAGTCCTCGGTTGGGATCAGCCGAATGACCTATGCCGGCAACACTCAGAATGAGGTTCGGAGTTATTGCAACATAGGAGGCTTTCACTGCTTTCAAGTCTTCTCAGGAAGGATTGGGGAATGGTGCTCCCGACAAGCCTCTGGCTGTTCCGAGTGAACATCTCCTTGTAAATCGCCCGTGGTTTCTTGTACACCCGTGAAATTTGGCCAGGTTATGCAGTTGCATTGCTGCACATTTGGGCCTGCCTAGCTCTGCCGCAGTGGAAAACATTCAGGCATGACAGGCAAATAGGCGGGTCCCCGTAGGACTCTGCCAGCGGACTGGGTCTATCTGCTTCCCGTTCTTCTCACCTGAGTGCTACTGATTCCAGCTTTGACGGCTACATTCTACACAACCAGCGAATTAAGTTGAACCTCAACCTATGGCAATTTGTAAAAGTCTTGAGAACTAGAGCTCAGTTGTTTGGCACGCCACCACTGTCCATCCAGCACTATGGACGGAACTGCCTACATCTGGCTCTAATAAGTTCATTGTTGTGTTCAGCCGAATGACCTCTGCCGGGAACACTCAGAATGAGGTTCTGAGTTATTGCAACATAGGAGAGTTTCACTGCTTTCAAGGCTTCTTAGGAAGTACTCCGGAATCTTGCTGCTGTCAGGCTTCCAGTTGTTCCGGGTGGACATCTCCATGTAAATCCCCCCTGGTTTCTTGTACACCCGTGAAATTTGGCCAGGTTTTGCAGTTTGCATTGCTGCACAATTGCGCCTGCCTAGCTCTGCCGCGGTTGCAAACATTCAGGTGTTCCAGCCAGATAGTCTGGTCCCCGTAGGACACTCCCAGCGGACTGGGTATATCTGCTTCCCGTTCTTCTCACCTGAGTGCTCCTGATTCCAGGTTTCACGGCTACACTCTACTCAACCGGAGCAGTAAGTTGAACCTCAACTTATGGCACTTTGTGAAAGTGTTGAGAAATAGAGCTCAGTTGTTTGGCACGCCACCACTCTCTATCCAGCACTATGGACGGCACTGAATATATCTGGCTGTAATTAGTCCACGGTTTTGTTCAGCCGAATGACCTCTGCCGGGAAAACCCAGAATGAGGTTCTGAGTTATTGCAACATAGGAGCGCTTCACTGCTTTCAGGGCTCCTTAGGAAGGATTCCCGAATCTTGCTGCCGGCAGGTCTCCGGCTGTTCCGGATGAACATCTCCTTGTAAATCCCCCGTGGTTTCTTGTACACCCGTGAAATTTGGCCAGGTTATGCAGTTTGCATTGCTGCACAATTGCGCCTGCCTAGCTCCGCCGCGGTTGGAAACATTCAGGCGTTGCAGCCAGATAGGCTGGTCCCCGTAGGACACTGCCAGCGGACTGGGTATATCTGCTTTCGGTTCTTCTCTCCTGAGTGCTACTGATTCCAGCTTCGACGGCTACACTCTACTCAACCGCAGCAGTAGGTTGAACCTCAACAGTGGCACTTTTTGAGAGTGTTGAGAACTTGAGCTCAGTTGTTTCGCACGCCACCACTGTCCATCCAGCACTATGGACGGCACTGCCTACATCTGGCTCTAATTAGTGCATGGTGGTGTTCAGCCGAATGACCTCTGCCGGGAATACTCAGAATGAGCTTCTGAGTTATTGCAACATAGGAGCGTTTCACTGCTTTCAAGGCTTCACAGGCAGAATTCCGGAATCTTGCTGCCGGCAGGCCTCCGGCTGTTCCGGGTGAACATCTCCTTCAAAATCCCCCGTGGTTTCTTGTACACCCGTGAAATTAGGCCAGGTTATGCAGTTTGCATTGCTGCACAATTGCGCCTGCCTATCTCTGCCGCGGTTGCAAACATTCAGACGTGGCAGCCACATAGGCTGGTCCCAGTAGGACACTGCCAGCGGACTGGGTATATCTGCTTCCCGTTCTTCTCACCTGAGTGCTACTGATTCCAGCTTTGACGGCTACACTCTACTCAACGGCAGCAATAAGTTGAACCTCAACTTATGGCACTTTGTGAAAGTGTTGAGAACTAGAGCTCAGTTCTTTGGCACGCCACCACTGTCCATCCAGCACTATGGACGGCACTGCCTACATCTGACTCTAATTCATCCACAGTTGTGTTCAGCCGAATGCCCTCTGCCAGGAACACTCAGAACGAGCTTCTGAGTTATTGCAACATAGGAGCGTTTCACTGCTTTCAAGGCTTCTTAGGAAGAATTCCGGTAATTGCTACCGGCAGGCGTCCGGCTGTTCTGGGTGAACATCTTCTTGAAAATCCCCCGTGGTTTCTTTATCACCCGTGAAATTTGGCCAGGTCATGCAGTTTGAATTGCTGCACAATTGTGCCTGCCTAGCCCTGCCGCGGTTGCAAACGCTCAGGCGTGGCAGCCAGATAGGCTGGTCCCAGTAGGACACTTCCAGCAGACTGGGTATATCTGCCTCCCGTTCTTCTCACTGAGTGCTACTGATTCCAGATTTCACGGCTACACTCTACTCAACCGGAGCCGTAAGTTGAACCTCAACTCATGGCACTTTGTGAAAGTGTTGAGAACTAGAGCTCAGTTGTTTGGCACGCCACCACTGTCCATCCAGCACTATGGACGGCACTGCCTACATCTGGCTCTAATTAGTCCACGGTTGTGTTCAGCCGAAGGACCTCTGCCGGGAACACTCAGAATGAGGTTCTGAGTTCTTGCAACATAGGAGCGTTTCACTGCTTTGAAGGCTTCACAGGAAGAATTCCGGAATCTTGCTGCCAGCAGGCCTCCGGCTGTTACGGGTGAACATCTCCTTGAAAATCCCCCGTGGTTTCTTGTACACCCGTGAAATTTGGCCAGAATATGCAGTTTGCATTGCTGCACAATTGCGCCTGCCTAGCTCTGCCGCGGTTGCAAACATTCAGGCGAGGCAGCCAGATCGTCTGGTCTCCCTAGGACACTGCCAGCGGTCTGGGTATTTCTGCTTCCCGTTCCTCTCACCTGAGTGCTACTGATTCCAACTTTGACGGCTACACTCTACTCAACCGGAGCAGTAAGTTGAACCTCAACTTATGGCACATTGTGTAAGTGTTGGGAACTAGAGCTCAGTTGTTTGGCACGCCACCACTGTCCATCCAGCACTATGGACGGCACTGCCTACATCTGGCTCTAATTCGTGCACGGTTGTGTTCAGCCGAATGACCTCTGCCGGGAACACTCAGAATGAGGTTCTGGTTTGCCGGCAGACTCCAGGAATTCCGCAATGTTGGTGCTGGCCGGCCTCCGGCTCTTCTGGGTGAACATCTTGTAAATCCCCCGTGGTTTCTTGAACACCCGTGAAATTTGGCCTGGTTATGCAGTTTGCATTGCTGCCCAATTGCGCCTGCCTAGCTCTTCCGCGGTTGCAAACATTCAGGCGGGGCAGCCAGATAAGCTGTTCCCCGTAGGACACTGCAGGCAGACTGGGTAGATCTGCTTCCGGTTCTTCTCACCTGAGTGCTACTGATTACAGATTTGTCGGCTACACTCTACTCAACCGGAGCAGTAAGTTGAACCTCAACTTATGGCACTTTGTGAAAGTGTTGAGAATTAGAGGTCACTTGTTTGGAACGCCACCACTGTCAATCCAGCACTATGGACGGCACTGCCTACATCTGGCTCTAATTATTCCACGGTTGTGTTCCGCCTAATGACCTCTGCCGGGAACAATCAGAATGAGGTTCTGAGTTGTTGTCACATAGGAGCGTTTCACTGCTTTCAAGGCTTCTTAGGAAGTATTCCGGAATGTTGCTGCAGGCAGGCCTTCGGCTGTTTCGGGTGAACATCTCCATGTAAATCCCCCGTGGTTTCTTGTACACACGTGAAATTTGGCCAGGTTATGCAGTTTGCATTGCTGCACAATTGTTCCTGCCAAGCTCTGACGCGGTTGCAAAAATTCAGGCGTGGCCCCCAGGTAGGCTGGTCTACCTAGGACACTGCCAGCGGACTGGGTATATGTGCTTCCCGTTCTTCTCACCTGAGTGCTACTGATTCCAGCTTTGACGGCTACACTATACTCAACCAGAGCAGTAAGTTGAACCTCAACTTATGGCACTTTGTGAAAGTGTTGAGAAATAGAGCTCAGTTTTTTGGCATGCCACCACTGTCCATCCAGCACTATGGACGGCACTGCTTACATCTAGCTCTAATTAGTCCACGGTTGTGTTCAGCCGAATGACCTCTGCCGGGAACACTCAGAATGAGCTTCTGAGTCATTCCAACACAGTAGCTTTTCACTGCTTTCAAGGCTTCATAGGAAGAATTCCGGAAACTTGCTGCTGGCAGGCCTCCGGCTGTTCCGGGTGAACATCTCCTTGTACATCCCCCTGGTTTCCTGAACACCCATGAAATTTGGCCAGGTTATGCAGTTGAATTGCTGCATAGTTGCGACTGCTTAGCTCTGCCGCGGTTGCAAATATTGAGGAGTGGCAGCCAGATAGGCTGGACACCGTAGGACACTGCCAGCAGACTGGGTATATGTGCTTCCCGTTCTTCTCACCTGAGTGCTGCTGATTCTAGCTTTGACGGCTGCACTCTACTCAACCGATGCATTAAGTTGAACCTCTACTTATGGCACTCTGTTAAATTTTGGAGAACTAGAGCTCAGTTGTTTGGCACGCCCAGACTGTCCATTAAGCACTATGGATGGCACTGCCTACATCTGGCAATAGTTTGTCCACGGTTGTGTTCATCTTAATGAGCTCTGCTGGGAACACTCACAATAAGGTTCTAAGTTATTGCAACATAGGAGTGTTTCACTGCGTTCAAGGTTTCTTAGGAAGAATTCTGGAATCTTGCTGCCGGCAGGCCTCTAGTTGCTCTGAGTGAACATCTCCTTGTAAATCCCCCGTGGTTTCTTGTACACCCGTGAAATTTGGCTAGGTTATGCAGTTTGCATTGCTGCATAATTGCGCCTGCCTAGCTCTGCCGCGGATGCAAACATTCAGGCATGGCAGCCAGATAGGCTGGTCTCCGTAGGACACTGCCAGCGGACTGGGTATATCTGCTTCCCATTCTTCTCACCTGAGTGCTTCTGATTCCCGGTTTGACGGCTACACTCTACTCTACCGAAGCAGTAAGTTGAACCTCTACTTATATCACTCTGTTAAAGTTTGGAGAACTAGACCTCACTTGTTCGGCACGCGACCACTGTCCATCTAGCACTATGGATGGCACTGCCTACATCTGGCTCTAATTAGTACACGGTTGTGTTCAGCCGAATGACCTCTGCCGGGAACACTAAGAATGAGGTTCTGAGTTATTGCCACATAGGAGCGTTTCACTGCTTTCAAGGCTTCTTAGGAAGAATTCCGGAATCTTGCTGATGGCAGGCCTCGTGCTGTTCCGGGTAAACATGTCCTTGTAAATCTCCAGTGGTTTCTTGTACACCTGTGAAATTTGGCCAGGTTATGCAGTTTGCATTGCTGCATAATTGCGACTGCTTAGCTCTGCCGCGGTTGCAAACATTGAGGCGTGGCAGCCACATAGGCTGGACACCGTAGGACACTGCCAGCGTACTAGGTATATCTGCTTCCCGTTCTTCTCACCCGAGTGCTGCTGATTCTAGCTTGGACGGCTACACTCTACTCAACTGTCGCTGTAAGTTGATCCTCAACTTATGGCATTTTGTGAAAGTGTTGCGAACTAGAGCTCAGTTGTTTGGCACACCACCACTGCCCAGCCAGTACTATGGACGGCACTGCATGTATCTGGCTTTAGTTAGTCCACGGTTGTGTTCAGCCTAATGAGCTCTGACTGGGTATATCTGCTTCCCATTCTTCTCACTTGAGTGCTTCTGATTCCCGCTTTGACGGCTACACTCTACTCAACCGAAACAGTAAGTTGAACCTCTACTTATGGCACTCTGTTAAAGTTTAGAGAACTAGAGCTCAGTTGTTTGGCACGCGACCACTCTCCATCCAGCACTATGGACGGCACTGCCTACATCTGGCTCTAATTAGTCCACGGTTGTGTTCAGCCGAATGACCTCTGTCGGGAACACTCAGAATGACGTGCTGAGTTATTGCCACATAGGAGCGTTACACTGCTTTCAAGGCTTCTCAGGAAAAATTCCGGAATCTTGCTGCCGGCAGGCCTCCGGCTGTTCGGGGTGAACATCTCCTTGTAAATACCGAGTGGTTTCTTGTACACCCGTGAAATTAGGTCAGGTTATTCAGTTTACATTGCTGCAAAATTGCTCCTGCCTAGCTCTGCCGTGGTTGCAAACATTCAGGCGTGGCAACCAGATAGGCTGGTCCCGGTAGGACACTGCCAACGGACTGGGTATATCTGCTTCCCAAATTTCTAACCTGAGTGCTACTGATTCCAGCTTGGACGGCTACACTCTACTCAACCGGAGCAGTAAGTTGAAACTCAACTTATGGCACTTTGTGATAGTGTTGAGAACTAGAGCTCAGTTGTTTGGCACGCCACCACTCTCCTTCCAGCCCTATGGACGGCACTGCCTACATCTGTCTCTAATTAGTCCACGGTTGTGTTCAGCGGAATGATCTCTGCCGGGAACACTCAGAATGCGGTTCTGAGTTATTCCAACATAGGAGCGTTTCACTGCTTTCAAGGCTTCTTAGGAATAATTCCGGAATCTTGCTGCCGGCACGACTCTGGCTGTTCCGATTGAACATCTCTTTGTAAATCAGCCGTGGTTTCTTGTACCCCCGTAAAATTTGGCCAGGTTATGCAGTTTGCATCGCTGCACAATTGTACCTGCCTAGCAATGCCGCGGTTGCAAACATTCAGGCGTGGCAGCCAGATAGGCTGGTCCCCGTAGGACACTGCCAGCGGACTGGGTTTATCGGCTTCCCGTTCTTCTCACCTGAGTGCTACTGATTCCAGCTTTCACAGCTACACTCTATCAACCGGAGCAGTAAGTTGAACCTCAACTTATGGCACTTTGTGAAAGTGTGGAGAACTAGAGCTCAATTGTTTCATAGGGTACCACTCTCCATCCAGCACTATGGACGGCACTGCCTACATCTGGCTCTAATTAGTCCACCGTTGTGGTCAGGCTAATGACCTCTGCCGGGAACACTCAGAATGAGGTTCTGAGTTATTGCAACATAGGAGCGTTTCAGTGCTTTCAATGCTTCACATGAAGAATTCCGGTATCTTGCTGCCGGCAGGCCTCCGGCTGTTCCGGGTGAACATGTCCTTGTAAATCCCGGGTGGTTTATTGTACACCCGTGAAATTTGGCTAGGTTATGCAGTTTGCATTGCTGCACAATTGCGCCTGCCTAGCTCTGCCGCTGTTGCAAACATTCAGGCGTGGCAGCCAGATAGGCTGGTCCCCGTAGGACACTGCCAGCGGACTGGGTATATCTGCTTCGCGTTCTTCTCACCTGAGTGCTACTGATTCCAGCTTTAACGGCTACACTCTACTCAACCGAAGCAGTAAGTTGAAGCTCAACTTATGGCACTTTGTGACAGTGTTCAGAACTAGAGCTCAGTTTTTTGGCACCCCACCACTGTCCATTCCGCACTATGGATGACACTGCGTACATCTGGCTCTAATTAGTCCACGGTTGTGTTCAGCCGAATGACCTCTGCCGGGAACACTCAGAATGAAGTTGTGAGTTATTGCCACATAGGAGCTTTTCACGGCTTTCAAGTCTTCACATGAAGAATTCCGAATCTTGCTGCAGGCAGGACTCCAGCTGTTCCGGGTGAACATCTCCTTGTAAATGACCCGTGCTTTCTTGTACACCTGTTAAATTTGTCCAGGTTATGCAGTTTGCATTGCTGCACAATTGCGCCTGCCTAGCTCTGCCGCGGTTGCAAACATTCAGGCGTGGCAGCCATATAGGCTGGTCCACGTAAGACACTGCCAGCTGACTGGTATATCTGCTTCCCATTCTTCTCACCTGAGTCCTACTGATTCCAGCTTTGACGGGTACACTCTACTCAACCGGAGCAGTAAGTTGAACCTCAAGTTATGGCACTCTGTGAAAGTGTGGAGAACTAGAGCTCAGTTGCTTGGCACGCCAAAACTGTCCATCCAGCACTATGGACTGCAATGCCTCCATCTGGCTCTAATTAGTCCATGGTTGTCTTCAGCCGAATGACCTCTGCCGGGAACACTCAGAATGAGGTTCTGAGTTCTTGCAACATAGGAGCGTTTCACTGCTATCAAGGCTTCTTAGGAAGGATTCCGGAATGTTGCTGCCGGCAGGCCTCTGGCTGTTCCGGCTGAACATCTCCTTGTAAATCCCCCGTGGTTTCTTGTACACCGGTAAAATTTGGCCAGGTTATGCAGTTTGCATTGCTGCACAATTGCGCCTACGAAGCTCTGCCGCGATTGCAAACATTCAGGCGTGGCTGCCAGATAGGCTGGTATCCGTAAGACATTGCCAGCGAACTGGATATATCTGATTCCCATTCTTCTCACCTGAGTGGTACTGATTCCAGCTTAGACGGCTACACTCTAATCAACCGGAGCAGTAAGTTGAACCTCAACTTATGGCACTTTGTGAAAGTTTGGAGAACTAAAGCTCAGTTGTTTTCCAATCGAAAACACTACCTATATCTCGCTCTAATTAGTCCATTGCCTACATCTGGCTCTATTTAGTCCACTGCCTACATCTGGCTCTAATTAGTCCACTGCCTACATCTGGCTCTAATTAGTCCACGGATGAGTTCAGCCGAATGACCTCTGCCGGGAACACTCAGAATGAGGTTCTGAGTTATTGCAACGTAGGAGCGTTTCACTGCTTTCAAGGCTTCTTAGGAAGAATTCCGGAATCTTGCTGCTGTTCCGGGTGAACATCTCCTTGTACATCCCCCGTGGTTTCTTGTACACCCGTGAAATTTGGCCAGGTTATGCAGTTTGCACTGCTGCACAATTGCGCCTGCCTAGCTCTGCCCCGGTTACAAACTTTCAGGCGTGGCAGCCAGATAGACATTTCCCTGTAGGATACTGCCAGCGGACTGGGTATATCTGCTTCCCGTTCTTCTCACCTGAGTGCTAATGATTCCAGCTTTGACAGCTACAATCTATTCAACCGGAGCAGTAAGGTGAAGCTCAACTTAGGCACTTTCTGAAAGTGTTGAGAACTACAGCTCAGTTGTTGGGCATGCGACCACTGTCCATCCAGCACTATGGACGGCACTGCCTACATCTGGCTCTAATTAGTCCACGGTTGTGTTCAGCCGAATGACCTCTGCCGGGAACACTCAGAATGAGGTTCTGAGTTATTCCAACGTAGGAGAGTTTCACTGCTTTCAAGGCTTCTTAGGAAGAATTCGGGAATGTTGCTGCCGGCAGGCCTCCGGCTGTTCCGGGTAAACATGTCCTTGTAAATCCCCCGTGGTTTCTTGTACACAACTGAAATTTGGGGAGGTTATGCAGTTTGCATTGCTACACAATTGCGCCGTCTTCCCCTGACGCAGTTGCAAACATTCAGGCGTGGAAGCCAGATAGGCTGGTCCCAGTAGGACACTGCCAGGGGACTGGGTATATCTGCTTTCCGTTCTTCTCACCTGAGTGCTATTGATTCCATCTTTGATGGCTACACTCTACTAAACCGGCAGTGTACATCCAGCACTATGTACGGCACTGCCTACATGTGGCTATAATTAGTCCTCGGTTGGGATCAGCCGAATGACCTCTGCCCGGAACACTCAGAATGAGTTTCGGAGTTATTGCAAAATAGGAGACTTTCACTGCTTTCAAGTCTTCTCAGGAAGGATTCCGGAATGTTGCTCCCGGCAGGCCTCCGGCTGTTCCGAGTGAACATCTCCTTGTAAATCACCCATGGTTTCTTTTACACCCATGAAATTTGGACAGGTTATGCAGTTGGCATTGCTGAACAATTGTGCCTGCCTAGCTCTGCCGCGGTTGCAAACAATCACGCGTGGCAGCTAGATAGGCTGGTTCCCGTAGGACACTGCCAGCGAATTGGGTCTATCTGCTTCCTGTTCTTTTCACCTGAGTGCTACTGATTACAGCTTTGATGGCTACACTCTACTCAACCGGAGCAGTAAGTTGAACCTCAACTTATGGCACTTTGTGAAAGTGTTGAGAACTAGAGCTCAGTTGTTTGGCACGCCACCATTGTCCATCCAACACTATGGACGGCGCTGCATACATCTGGCTGTAATTAGTCCACGGTTGTGTTCAGCCGAATGAACTCTGCTGGAACACTCAGAATGAGGTTCTGAGTTATTGCAACATAGGAGCGTTTCACTGCTTTCAAGGCTTCTTATGAAAAATTCCGGAACCTTGCAACCAGCAGGCCTCCGGCTGTTCTGCGTGAACTTCTCAGGAAGGATTCCGGAATCTTGCTGGCGGTAGGTTTCCCGCTGATCTGGGTTAAGATCTCCTTGTAAATCCCGCGTTTTTTCTTGTACACCCGTGTAATTTGGCCAGGTTATGCAGTTTGCATTGCTGCATAATTGCGACTGCTTAGCTCTGCCGTGGTTGCAAACATTGAGGCGTGGCAGCCAGATAGGCTGGACACCGTAGGACACTGCCAGCTGATTGGGTATATCTGCTTCCTGTTCTCACCTGAGTGCTGCTGATTCTAGCTTTGACGGCTACACTCTACTCAACCAGAGCAGTAAGTTGATCCTCAAATTATGGCACTTTGTGAAAGTGTTGAGAACTAGAGCTCACTTGTTTGGCACACCACCACTGTCCATCCAGCACTATGGACGCCACTGCATGCATCTGGCTATAGTTAGTCCACGGTTAGTTCAGCCGAATGAGCTCTGCCGGGAACACTCACAATGAGGTTCTGAGTTATTGCAACAAAGGAGTGTTTCACTGCTTTCAAGGCTTCTTAGGAAGAATTCTAGAATCTTGCTGGCGGCAGGCCTCCGGTTGTTCCGAGTGAACATCTCCTTCTAAATCCCCCGTGGTTTCTTGTACACCCGTGAAATTTGGCTAGATTATGCAGTTTGTATTGCTGCATAATTGCGCCTGCCTAGCTATGCCGCGGTTGCAAACATTCAGGCGTGGCAGCCAGATAGGCTGGTCCCCGTAGGCCAGGGACAGCGGACTGGGTATATCTGCTTCCCATTCTTCTCCCCTGAGTGCTTCTGATTTCCGCTTTGACGGCTACACCACACTCAACCGAAGCAGTAAGTTGAACCACTACTTATGGCACTCTGTTAAAGTTTGGAGAACTAGAGCTCAGTTGTTTGGCACGCGACCACTGTCCATCAAGCACTATGGACAGAACTGCCTACATGTGGCTCTAATTTTTCCAAGTTTATGTTCAGCCTAATGACCTCTTCCGGGAACACTCAGAATGAGGTTCTGAGTTATCACAACATAGGAGCGTTTCACTGCTTTCAAGGCTTCTCAGGAAGGATTCCGGAATGTTGCCGTCGGCAGACCTCCGGCTGTTCCCGGTGAACAGATACTTGTAAATCCCCCGTGGTTTCTTGTACACCCGTGAAATTTGGCCAGGTTGTGCAGTTTGCATTGCTGCACAATTGCGCCTGCCTAGCTCTGCCGCGGTTGCAAACATTCAGGCGTGGCAGCCAGATAGGCTGGTCCCCGAAGGACACTGCCAGCGGACTGGGTATATCTGCTTCCTGTTCTTCTCACTTGAGTGCTACTGATTCCAGCTTTGTCGGCTACACTCAACTCAACCGGAGCCGTAAGTTGAACCTCAACTTATGGCACTTTGTATAAGTGTTGAGAACTAGAGCTCAGTAATTTGGCATGCCACAACTGTAAATCCAGCACTATGGACGGCACTGCCTACATCTGGCTCTAAGTAGTCCATAGTTGTGTTCAGCCGAATGACCTCTGCCGGGAACACTCAGAATGAGATTCTGAGTTATTGCTAAACAGGAGCGTTTCACTGCTTTCAAGGCTTCACAGGAAGAATTCCGGAATCTTGCTGCCGGCAGGCCTCGGGCTGTTCCGGGTGAACATCTCCTTGTAAATCCCCCGTGGTTTCTTGTACACCTGTTTAATTTTGCCAGGTTATGCAGTTTGCATGGCTGCACAATTGTGCCTGCCTAGCTCTGCCACGGTTGGAAACATTCAGGCGTGGCAGCCAGATAGGCTGGATCCTGTAGGACACTGTCAGCGGACTGGGTCTATGTGCTTCCCGTTGTTCTCAACTGAGTGCTACTGATTCCAGCTTTGACGGCTACACTCTTCTCAACCGGAGCAGTAAGTTGAACCTCAACTTATGGCACTTTGTGAAAGTGTTGAGAACTAGAGCTCAGTTGTTTGGCACGCCACAACATTCCATCCAGCACTATGGACAGCAGAGCCTACATCTGGCTGTAATTAGTCCACGGTTGTCTTCAGCCGAATGACCTCTGCCGGGAACACTCAGAATGAAGTTCTGAGTTATTGCAACATAGGAGCGTTTCACTGCTTTCAAGGCTTCTTAGGAAGAACTCCGGAATGTTGCCTCCGGCAGGCCTCCGACTGTTCCGGGTGAACATCTCCATGTAATTCCCTGGGGTTTCTTGTACACCCGTGAAATTTGGCCAGGTTATGCAGTTTGCATTGCTGCACAATTGTGACTGCCTTGCTCTGCCGCGGTTGCAAATATTCAGGCGTGGCAGCCAGATAGGCTGGTCCCCGTAGGACACTGCCAGCGGACTGGGTATATCTGCTTCCCGTTCTTCTCACCTGAGTGCTACTGATTCCAGCTTTGACGGCTACACTCTACTCAACCGGAGCAGTAAGTTGAACCTCAACTTATGGCACTTTGTGAAAGTTTGGAGAACTAAAGCTCAGTTGATTTCCAATCGAAAACACTGCCTATATCTGTCTCTAATTAGTCCATTGCCTACATCTGGCTCTAATTAGTCCACTGCCTACATCTGGCTCTAATTAGTCCACTGATGAGTTCAGCGGAATGACACCTGCTGGGAACATTCAGAATGAGGTTCTGAGTTATTGCAAACTAGGAGCGTTTCACTGCTTTCAAGGCTTCTCAGGAAGGATTCTGGAATCTTGCTGTCTGTAGGCCTCCGGCTGTTCTGGGTGAACATCTCCTTGTAAATCCGCGTTGTTTCTTGTACACCCGTGAAATTTGGCCAGGTTATGCAGTTTGCTTTCCTGCACAATTGCGCCTGCCTAGCTCTGCCGCGGTGGCAAACATTCAGACATTCCCGCCAGATAGGCTGCTCCCCATAGGACACTGCCAGCGGACTGGGTGTATCTGCTTCACGTTCTTCTCACCTGTGTGCTACTGATTCCAGCTTTGATGGCTACACTCTACTCAACCGCAGCAGTAAGTTGAACTTCAACTTAGGGCACTTTCTGAAACTGTTGAGAACTAGAGCTCAGATGTTGGGCATGCGACCACTGTCCATCCAGCACTATGGAAGGCACTGCCTACATCTGGCTCTAATTAGTCTACGGTTGTGTTCAGCCGAATGACCTCTGCCGGGAACACTCAGAATGAGGTTCTGTGTTATTGCAACATAGGAGCGTTTCACTGCTTTCAAGGTTTCTTAGGAAGAATTCCGAAATGTTGCTGCCGGCACGCCTCCGGCTGTTCCGGGTGAACATCTCCTTGTAAATCCCCCGTGGTTTCTTGTACACCCGTGAATTTTGGCCACGTTATGCAGTTTGCATTGCTGCACAATTGTGCCTGCCTATCTCTGCCGAGGTTGCAAACATTCAGTCGTGGCAGCCAGATAGGCTGGACCCAGTAGGACACTACAAGCGGACTTTGTATATCTGCTTCCCATTCTTCTCACCTTCGTGCTCCTGATTCCTGCTTTGACGGCTACACTCTACTCAACGGGAGCAGTAAGTTGAACCTCAACTTATGGCACTTTGTGAAAGTGTTGAGAACTAGAGCTCAGTTGTTTGGCTCGCCACCAATGTCCATCCAGCACTAAGGACAGCAGTGCCTACATCTGGCTCTAATTAGTCCACGGTTGTGTTCAGCCGAATGACCTCTGCCGGGAACACTCAGAATGAGGTTCTGAGTTATTGCAACATAGGAGCGTTTCACTGCTTTCAAGGCTTCTCAGGATGGATTCTGGAAGGTTGCTGCCGGCAGGCCTCCGGCTGTTCCGGGTAAACATGTCCGTGTAAATGCCCCGTGGTTTCTTGTACACGCCTGAAATTTGGGCAGGTTATGCAGTTTGCATTGCTACACAATTGCGCCTGCCTACCCCTGCCACAGTTGCAAATATTTAGGAATGGCAGCCAGATGGGCTGGTCCCTGTAGGACACTGCCAGCGGACTGGGTATATCTGCTTCCCATTCTTCTCACCTGAGTGCTACTGATTCGAGCTTTGACGGCTACACTCTACTCAACCGAAGTAGTAGGTTGAACCTCAACTTATGGCACTTTGTGAAAGTGTTGAGAACTAGATCTCAGGTGTTTTGCACGCCACCACTGTACATCCAGCACTATGGACGGCACTGCATACACCTGGCTCTAATTAGTCCACAGTTGTGTTCAGCCGAATGATCTCTTCTGGGAACACTCAGAATGAGGTTCTGAGTTATTGCAAACTAGGAGCGTTTCACTGCTTTCAAGGCTTCTTAGGAAGAATTCCGGAATTTTGCTGCCAGCAGGTCTCCGGCTGTTCCGGGTGAACATCTCCTTGTAAATCCCTGTGGTTTCTTGTACACCCATGAAATTTGGCCACGTTATGCAGTTTGCATTGCTGCACAATTGCGCCTGCCTAGCTCTGCTGGGGTTGCACACATTCAGGCTTGGCAGCCAGATAGGCTGGTCCCCGTAAGACATTGCCAGCGGACTGGGTATATCTGCTTCCCGTTCTTCTCACCTGAGTGCTACTGATTCCAGCTTTGACGGCTACACTCTACTCAACCGCATCAGTAAGTTGAACCTCAACTTATGGCACTTTGTGAAAGTGTTGAGAACTAGAGGTCAGTTGTTTGGCACACCGCCACTGTCCATCCTGCACTATGGACGGCACTGCATACATCAGGCTCTAATTAGTCCATGGTTGTGTTCAGTCGAATGACCTCTGCCGGGAACACTCAGAATGAGGTTCTGAGTTATTGCCACATAGGAGCGTTTCACTGCTTTCAAGGCTTCTTAGGAAGGATTCCGGAATGTTGCTGCCGGCAGGCCTCTGGCTGTTCCTGGTGGACATCTCCTTGTAAATCCCCCGTAGTTTCTTGTACACCCGTGAAATTTGGCCAGGTTATGCAGTTTGCATTGCTGCACAATTGCGCCTGCCAAGCTCTGCTGCGATTGCAAACATTCAGGCGTGGCAGCCAGATAGGCTGGTCCCTGTAGGACACTGCCAGCAGACTGGGTATATCTGCTTCCCGATCTTCTCACCTGAGTGCTACTGATGCCAGCATTGACGGCGACACTCTACTCAACCGGAACCGTAAGTTGAACCTCAAATTAGGGCACTGTGTACAAGTGTTGAGAACTAGAGCTCTGTTGTTTGGCACGCCACCACTGTCCATCCAGCACTATGGACGGCTCTGCCTACATCTGGCTCTAATTAGTCCACAGTTGTGTCAGCCGAATGATCTCGGCCAGGAACACTCAGAATGAGGTTCTGAGTTATTGCAAACGAGGAGCGTTTCACTGCTTTCAAGGTTTCACAGGAAGAATTCCGGAATCTTGCTGCAGGCAGGCCTCCAGCTGTTCCAGGTGAAATCCCCTTGTAAATCCTCCGTGGTTTCTTGTACACCCGTGAATTTTGGCCAGGTTATGCAGTTTGCATTGCTGCACAATTCCGCCTGCATAGCTCTACCATGGTTACAAACATTCAGGCGTGGCAGCCAGAAAGGCTGGTCCCCGTAGGACACTTCCAGCGGACTGGGTCTACCTGCTTCCCGTTCTTCTCACCTGAGTGCTACTGATTCCAGCTTTGACGGGTACACTCTACTCAACCGGAGCAGTAAGTTGAACCTCAACTTATGGCAATTTGTGAAAGTTTGGAGAACTAAAGCTCACTTGTTTTCCAATCGAAAACACTGCCTATATCTGGCTCTAATTAGTCCATTGCCCACATCTGGCTCTAATTAGTCTACTGTCTACATCTGGCTCCAATTATTCCACGGATGAGTTGAGCCGAATGACCTCTGCCAGGAACACTCAGAATGAGGTTCTGAGTTATTGCCACATAGGAGCGTTTCACTGCTTTCAAGGCTTCTTAGGAAGAATTCCGGAATATTGCTGCCGGCAGGCCTCTGGGTGTTCCGGGTGAACATCTCCTTGTACATCCCCCGTGGTTTCTTGTACACCCGTGAAATTTGGCCAGGTTATGGAGTTTGAACTGCTGCACAATTTCACCTGCCTAACTCTGCCCTGGTTACAATCTTTTGGGCGTGGCAGCCAGATAGACTTTTCCCTGTAGAACACTGCCAGCGGACTGGGTATATCTGCTTCCCGTTCTTCTCACCTGAGTGCTAATGATTCCAGATTTGACAGCTACAATGTACTTAACCGGAGCAGTAAGGTGAAGCTCAACTTAGGGCACTTTGTGATAGTGTTGAGAATTAAAGCTCAGTTGTTTGGCACGCCACCACTCTCCATCCAGCACTATGGACGGCACTGCCTACATCTGGCTCTAATTAGTCCACGGTTGTGTTCAGCCGAATGATCTGTGCTGGGAACACTCAGAATGAGGTTCTGAGTTATCACAACATAGGAGCGTTTCACTGCTTTCAAGGGTTCTTCGGAAGGATTCCGGAATTTTGCTGCCTGCAGGCCTCCGGCTGTTCCGGGTGAACATCTCCTTGTAAATCCTCCGTGGTTTCTTGTACACCCGGGAAATTTGGCCAGGTTATGCAGTTTGTATTGCTGCACAATTGCGCCTGCCTAGCTCTGCAGCGCTTGCAAACATTCAGGCGTGGCAGCCAGATAGGCTGGTCCCCGAAGGACACTGCCAGCGGACTGTGTATATCTGCTTCCCGTTTTTCTCACCTGAGTGCTACTGATTCCAGCTTTGACGGCTACACTCTACTCAACCGGAGCAGTAATTTGAACTTCAACTTATGGCACTTTGTGAAAGTGCTGAGAACGAGAGCACAGTTGTTTGGCTAGCCACCACTGTCCATCCAGCAGTATGGACCGCACTGTCTACATCTTGCTCCAAATAGTCCACGGTTGTGTTCAGCCTCTGCCGGGAACACTAAGAATGAGGTTCTGACTTATTGCAACATAGGAGCGTTTCACTGCTTTCAAGGCTTCACAGGAAGAATTCCGGAATCTTGCTGACGGCAAGCCTCCGGCTGTTCCAGGTGAACATCTCCTTGAAAATCCTCCGTGGTTTCTTGTACACCCGTGAAATTTGGCCAGGTTATGCAGTTTGCATTGCTGCACAATTGTGCCTGCCTGGCTCTGCCACGGTTGCAAACATTCAGGCATGGCAGCCAGATAGGCTGGTCCCCATAGGACACTACCAGCGGACTGGGTCTATCTGCTTCCCGTTCTTCTCAACTGAGTGCTACTGATTCCAGCTTTGACGGCTACACTCTACTCAACCGGAGGAATAAGTTGAACCTCAACTTATGGCACTTTGTGAAAGTGTTGAGAACTAGATCGCAGTTGTTTGACCAGCCACCACTGTCCATCCAGCACTATGGACGGCACTGCATACATCTGATTCTAATTAGTCCACGGTTGTGTTCAGCCGAATGACCTCTGCCGGGAACACTCAGAATGAGGTGCTGAGTTATTGCAACATAGGAGCGTTTCACTGCGATCAATGCTTCTTATTAAGAATTCCAGAAATTGCTGCCGGCAGAACTCCGGCTGTTCCGGGTGAACATCTCCTTGTATTTCCTCGAGGTTTCTTGTACACCCGTGAAATTTGGCCAGGTTATGCAGTTTGCATTGCTGCATAATTGCGACTGTCTAGCTCTGTCGCGGTTGTAAACATTCAGGCGTATCAGCCAGATAGGCTGTTCCCCGTAGGTCACTGTCAGCGGAGTGGGTATATCTGCTTCTCGTTCTTCCCACCTGAGTGCTACTATTCCAGTTTGACGGCTACACTCTACTCAACCGAAGCAGTAAGTTGAACCTCAACTTATGGCACTATGTGAACGTTTGGAGAACTAGACCTCAGTTGTTTAGCATGCGACCACTGTCCGCCCAGCACTATGGACGGCACTGCATACATCTAGCTATAATTAGTTCTCGGTTGTGTTCAGCCGAGTGACCTCTGTCGGGAGCACTCAAAATGAGGTTTTGAGTTATTGCAACATAGGAGCGTTTCACTGTTTTCAAGGCTTCTTAGGAAGAATTCCAGAATCTTGCTGCCGCCAGGCTTCTTGCTGTTCAGGGTGAACATCTCCTTGTAAATCCCCCGTGGTTTCTTGTACACCCCTGAAATTTGGGGAGGTTATGCAGTTTGCATTGCTGCACAATTACGCCTGTGTACCCCTGCCGCGGTTGCAAACATTCAGGCGTGGCAGCCAGATAGGCTGGTCCCCGTAAGACACTGCCAGGAACTGGGTATATCTGCTTTCCATTCCTCTCACATGAGTGCTTATGATTCCACCTTTGACGGCTACACTCTACTCAACCGGAGCAGTAAGTAGAACCTCAACGTATGGCACTTTGTGAAAGTGTTGTGAACTAGATCTCAGGTGTTTGGCACGCCACCAATATCCATCCAGCACTATGGACGGCACTGCCTATATCTGGCTCTAATTAGACCACAGTTGTGTTCCGCCGAATGATCTCTGCCGGGAACAATCAGAATGAGGTTCTGAGTTATTGCAAACTAGGTGCGTTTCACTGCTTTCAAGGTTTCACAGGAAGAATTCCGGAATCTTGCTTCCGGCAGGCCTCCGCCTGTTCCAGGTGAAATCCCCTTGTAAATCCTCCGTGGTTTCTTGTACACCCGTGAAATTTGGCCAGGTTATGCAGTTTGCATTGCTGCACAATTCCGCCTGCATAGCTCTGCCATGCTTACAAACATTCAGGCGTGGCAGCCAGAAAGGCTGGTCCCCGTAGGACACTGCCAGCGGACTGGGTCTACCTGCTTCCCGTTCTTCTCACCTGAGTGCTACTGATTCCAGCTTTGACGGGTACACTCTACTCAACCGGAGCAGTAAGTTGAACCTCAACTTATGGCAATTTGTGAAAGTTTGGAGAACTAAAGCTCAGTTGATTTCCGATCGAAAACACTGCCTATATCTGGCTCTAATTAGTCCATTGCCCACATCTGGCTCTAATTAGTCGACTGCCTACATCTGGCTCTAATTAGTCCACGGATGAGTTCAGCCAAATGACCTCTGCCGGGAACACTCAGAATGAGGTCCTGAGTTATTGCAACATAGGAGAGTTTCACTGCTTTCAAGGCTTCTTAAGAAGAATTCTGGAATATTGCTGCCGGCAGGCCTCTGGCTGTGCCGGGTGAACATCTCCTTGTACATCCCCTGTTGTTTCTTGTACACCCGTCAAATTTGGCCAGGTTATGCAGTTTGCACTGCTGCACAATTGCGCCTGCCTAGCTCTGCCCCGGTTACAAACTTACAGGCGTGGCAGCCAGATAGACTTTTCCCTGTAGGACACTACCAGCGGACTGGGTATATCTGCTTCCCGTTCTTCTCACCTGAGTGCTAATGATTCCAGCTTTGACAGCTACAATCTACTCAACCGGAGCAGTAAGGTGAAGCTCAACTTAGGGCACTTTCTGAAAGTGTTGAGAACTACAGCTCAGTTGTTGGGCATGCGACCCCTGTCCATCCAGCACTATGAACGGCACTGCCTACATCTGGCTCTAATTAGTCCACGGTTGTGTTCAGCCGAATGACCTCTGCCGGGAACACTCAGAATGAGGTTCTGAGTTATTCCAACGTAGGAGAGTTTCACTGCTTTCAAGGCTTCTTAGGAAGAATTCCGGAAATTTGCTGCCGGCAGACTCCGGCTGTTCCGGGTAAACATGTCCTTGTATATCCCCCGTGGTTTCTTGTACACCCCTGAAATTTGGGGAGGTTATGCAGTTTGCATTGCTACACAATTGCGCCTGGCTTCCTCTGACGTGGTTGCAAACATTCAGGCGTGGAAGCCAGATAGGCTGGTCCCAGTAGGACACTGCCAGGGGACTGGGTATATCTGCTTTCCGTTTTCACCTGAGTGCTACTGATTCCAGCTTTGACGGTTACACTCTACTCAACCAGAGCAGTAAGTAGAACCTCAACTTATGGCACTTTGTGAAAGTGTTGAGAACTAGATCTCAGGTGTTTGGCACGCCACCAATGTCCATCCAGCACTATACGGCACTGCTTATATCTGGCTCTAATTAGTCCACAGTTGTGTTCAGCCGAATGATCTCTGCCAGGAACACGCAGAATGAGGTTCTGAGTTATTGCAACATAGGAGAGTTTCACTGCTTTCAAGGTTTCACAGGAAGAATTCCGGAATCTTGCTGCCAGCAGGCCTCTGGCTGTTCCGGGTGAACATCTCCTTGTACATCCACCGTGGTTTCTTGTACACCCGTGAAATTTGGCCAGGTTATGCAGTTTGCATTGAGGCACAATTGTGCCTGCCTTGCTCTGTCTCGGTTGCAAACATTGAGGCGTGGCAGCCAGATAGGCTGGTCCCTGTAGGACACTGCCAGCGGACTGGGTATATCTGCTTCCCGTTCTTCTCCCCTGAGTGCTACTGATTCCAGCTTTGACGGCTTCACTCTACTCAACCGGAGCAGTAAGTTGAACCTCAACTTATGGCACTTTGTGGTAGCGTTGAGAACTAAAGCTCAGTTGTTTGGCACGCCATCACTGTCCATCCAGCACTATGGACGGCACTGCTTAAATCTGGCTCTAATTAGTCCACAGTTGTGTTCAGCCGAATGATCTGTGCTGGGAACACTCAGAATGAGGTTCTGAGTTATGGCAACATAAGAGCGTTTCACTGCTTTCAAGGCTTCTTCGGAAGGATTCCGGAATTTTGCTGCCTGCAGGCCTCCGGCTGTTCCGGGTGAACATCTCCTTGTAAATCCCCCGTGGTTTCTTGTACACCCATGAAATTTGGCCAGGTTATGCAGTTTGCATTGCTGCACAATTGCGCCTGCCTAGCTCTGCAGCGATTGCAAACATTCAGGCGTGGCAGCCAGATAGGCTGGTCCCCGAAGGACACTGCCAGCGGACTGGGTATATCTGCTTCCTGTTCTTCTCACCTGAGTGCTACTGATTCCAGCTTTGACGGCTACACTCTACTCAACCGGCGCAGTAATTTGAACCTCAACTTATGGCACTTTGTGAAAGTGCTGAGAACGAGAGTACAGTTGTTTGGCTAGCCACCACTGTCCATCCAGCAGTTGGACCGCACTGTCTACATCTTTCTCTCAATAGTCCACGGTTGTGTTCAGCCTCTGCCGGGAACACTAAGAATGTGGTTCTGACTTATTGCAACATAGGAGCGTTTCACTGCTTTCAAGCTTCACAGGAAGAATTCCGGAATCTTGCTGCCGGCAAGCCTCCGGCTGTTCCAGGTGAACATCTCCTTGAAAATCCCCCGTGGTTTATTGTACACCCGTGAAATTTGGCCAGGTTATGCAGTTTGCATTGCTGCACAATTGTGCCTGCCTGGCTCTGCCACGGTGGCAAACATTCAGGCGTGGCAGCCAGATAGGCTGGTCCCCATAGGACACTCCCAGCAGACTGGGTCTATCTGCTTCCCGTTCTTCTCACCTGAGTGCTACTGATTCCAGCTTTGACGGCTACACTCTACTCAACCAGAGCAGTAAGTAGAACCTCAACTTATGGCACTTTGTGAAAGTGTTGTGAACTAGATCTCAGGTGTTTGGCACGCCACCAATGTCCATCCAGCACTATGGACGGCACTGCCTATATCTGGCCCTAATTAGTCCACAGTTGTGTTCAGCCGAATGATCTCTGCCAGGAAAACTCAGAATGAGGTTCTGAGTTATTGCAACATAGGAGAGTTTCACTGGTTTCAAGGTTTCACAGGAAGAATTCCGGAATCTTGCTGCCGGCAGGCCTCCAGCTGTTCCGGGTGAAATCCCCTTGTAAATCCCCCGTGGTTTCTTGTACACCCGTGAAAAATGGCCAGCAGTTTGCATTGCTGCACAATTCTGCCTGCATAGCTCTGCCACGGTTACAAACATTCAGGCGTGGCAGGCAGAAAGGCTGGTTCCCGTAGGACACTGCCAGCGGACTTGGTCTACTTGCTTCCCCTTCTTCTCACCTGACTGCTACTGATTCCAGCTTTGACGAGTATAATCTACTCAATCAGAGGAGTAAGTTCAACCTCAACTTATGGCACTTTGTGAAAGTTTGGAGAACTAAAGCTCAGTTGTTTTACAATCGAAAACACAGCCTATATCTGGCTCTAATTAGTCTATTGCCTACATCTGGCTCTAATTATTCCACGGATGAGTTCAGCCGAATGACCTCTGCCGGGAACACGCAGAATGAGGTTCTGAGTTATTGCAACATAGGAGCATTTCACTGCTTTCCAGGCTTCTTAGGAAGACTTCCGGAATCTTGTTGCCAGCAGGCCTCTGGCTGTTCCGGGTGAACATCTCCTTGTACATCCCCCGTGGTTTCTTGTACACACGTGAAATTTGGCCAGGTTATGCAGTTTGCATTGAGGCACAATTGTGCCTGCCTTGCTCTGTCTCGGTTGCAAACATTCAGGCGTGGCAGCCAGATAGGCTGGTCCCCGAAGGACACTGCCAGTGGACTGGGTATATCTGCTTCCTGTTCTTCTCACCTGAGTGCTACTGATTCCAGCTTTGACGGCTACACTCTACTCAACCGGAGCAGTAATTTGAACCTCAACTTATGGCACTTTGTGAAAGTGCTAAGAACTAGAGCGCAGTTGTTTGGCTAGCCACCACTGTCCATCCAGCAGTATGGACGACACTGTCTACATTTTGCTCTACATAGTCCGCTGTTGTGTTCAGTCTCTCCCGGGAACACTCAGAATGATGTTCTGAGCTGTTGCAACATAGGAGCGTTTCACTGCTTTCAAGGCTTCTTAGGAAGAATTCCGGAATATTGCTGCCGGCAGGCCTCTGGCTGTTCCGAGTGAACATCTCCATGTAAATCCCCCGTGGTTTCTTGTACACCCGTGAAATTTGGCCAGGTTATGCAGTTTGCATTGCTACACAATTGTGCCTGCCTGGCTCTGCCACGGTTGCAAACATTCAGGCGTGGCAGCCGGATAGGCTGGTCCCAATAGGACACTCCCAGCGGACTGGGTCGATCTGCTTCCAGTTCTTCTCACCTGAGTGCTACTGATTAAAGCTTTGACGGCTACACTCTACTCAACCGGAGCAGTAAGTTGAACCTCAACTCATGGCACTTTCTGAAAGTGTTGAGAACTAGAGCGCAGTTGTTTGACACGCCACCACTATCCATCCAGCAGTATGGACGGCACTGCATACATCTGGCTCTAATTAGTCCACGGTTGTGTTCAGCCGAATGACCTTTGCTGGAAACACTCAGAATGAGGTTCTGAGTTATTGCAACATAGGAGCATTTCACTGCTTTGAGGGCTTCACTGGAAGATTTCCGGAATCTTGATGCCAGCAGGCCTCCGGCTGTTCTGGGTGAACATCTGCTTGTGAATCCTCCTTGGTTACTTGTACACCCATGAAATTTGGCCAGGTTATGCTTTTTGCATTGCTGCACAATTGAGCCTGCCTAGTTCTGCCGCGGTTGCAAACATTCAGGCGTGGCAGCCAGATAGGCGGGTCCCCGTAGGACACTGCCAGCGGACTGGGTATATCTGCTTCCCATTCTTCTCACCTGAGTGCTTCTGATTCCCGCTTTGACGGCTACACTCTCCTCAACCGAAGTAGTAAGTTGAACCTCTACTTATGGCACTCCGTTAAAGTTTGGAGAAATAGAGCTCACTTGTTTGGCACGCGACCACTGTCCATCCAGCACTATGGACGGCACTGCCTACATCTGGCTCTAATTAGTCCACGATTGTGTTCAGCCGAATGACCTCTGCCTAGAACATTCAGAATGAGCTGCTGAGTTATTGCAACATAGGAGCGTTTCACTGCGTTCAAGGCTTCTTAGGAAGAATTCCGGAATCTTGCTGCCGGCAGGTCTCCGGCTGTTCCGGGTGAACATCTACTGGTATTTCCTCGAGGTTTCTGTACACCCGTGAAATTTGGCCAGGTTATGCAGTTTGCATTGCTGCATAATTGCGACTGTCTAGCTCTGTCGCGGTTGTAAACATTCAGGCGTATCAGCCAGATAGGCTGGTCCCCGTAGGTCACTGCCAGCGGAGTGGGTATATCTGCTTCTCGTTCTTCTCACCTGATTGCTACTGATTCCCGTTTGACGGCTACACTCTACTCATGTGAAGCAGTAAGTTGAACCACAACTTATGGCACTTTGTGAAAGTTTGGAGAACTAGAGCTTAGTTGTTTAGCATGCGACCATTGTCCGCACAGCACTATGGACGGCACTGCCTACATCTGGCTCTAATTAGTCCTCGGTTGTGTTCAGCCGAATGACCTCTGTCGCGAACACTCAAAATGAGGTTCTGAGTTATTGCAACATAGGAGCGTTTCACTGCATTCAAGGTTTCTAAGGGAGATTCCAGAACCTTGCTGCGGGCTGGCCTCCGGATGTTCCGGTTGAACATCTCCTTGTAAATCCCCCGTGGTTTCTTGTACACCGTGAAATTTGGCCAAATTATGCAGTTTGCATTGCTGCATAATTTCTACTGGCTATCTCTGCCGGGGTTGCAAACATTCAGGCATGGCAGCCAGATAGGCTGGTCCCCGTAGGACACTGCCAGCCGACTGTGTATATCTGCTTCCCGTTCTTCTCACCTGAGTGATACTGATTCCAGATTTGATGGCTACACTCTACTCAACCGGAGCAGTAACTTGAACCTCAACTTATGGCACTTTGTGCAAGTGTTGAGAACTAGAGCTCAGTTGTTTGGCACGCCACCACTCTCCATCCAGCACTATGGACGGCACTGCCTACATCTAACTATAGTCCACGGTTGTGTTCAGCCGAATGACCTCTGCCGGGAACAGTCAGAATGAGATTCTGAGATATTGCAACATAGGAGCGTTTCACTGCTTTCAAGGCTTCTTAGGAAGAATTCCAGAATCTTGCTTCCGGCAGGCCTCCTGCTGTTCAGGGTAAACATCTCCTTGTAAATCCCCCGTGGTTTCTTGTACACCTGTGAAATTTGGGGAGGTTTGCATTGCTGCACAATTGCGCCTGCCTACCCCTGCTGCGGTTGCAAACATTCAGGCGTGACAGCCAGATAGGCTGGTCCCCGTAAGACTCTGCCAGGGACTGGGTATATCTGCTTTCCGTTCTTCTCACCTGAGTGCTACTGATTCCAGCTTTGACGGCTACACTCTACTCAACCGGAGCAGTAAGTAGAACCTCAACGTATGGCACTTTGTGAAAGTGTTGAGAACTAGAGCTTAGTTGTTTGGCACGCCACCACAGTCCATCCAGGACTATGGACGTCACTGCCTACATCTGGCTCTATTAATCCACGGTTGTGTTCAGCCGAATGACCTCTGCCGGGAACACTCAGAATGAGGTTCTGTGTTATTGCAACATAGGAGCGTTTCACTGCTTTCAAGGCTTCTTAGGAAGGCTTCCGGAAACTTGCTGCTGGCAGGCCTCCGGCTGTTCCGGGTGAACATCTCCTTGTAAATCCCCCGTGGTTTCTTGTACACCCGTGAAATTTGGCCAGGTTATGCAGTTTGCATTGCTGCACAATTGCGCCTGCCTAGCTCTGCCGGGCTTGCAAACATTCAGGCGTGGCAGCCAGATAGTCTGGTCCCCGTAGGACACTGTCAGCGGACTGGGTATATCTGCTTCCCGTTCTTCTCACCTGAGTGCAACTGATTCCAGCTTTGATGGCTACACTCTACTAAACCGGCAGTGTCCATGCAGCACTATCTACGGCACTGCCTACATGTGGCTATAATTAGTCCTCGGTTGGGATCAGCCGAATGACCTCTGCCTGCAACACTCACAATGAGGTTCGGAGTTTTTGCAAAATAGGAGACTTTCACTGCTTTCAAGTCTTCTCAGGAAGGATTCCGGAATGATGCTCCCGGCAGGCCTCAGGCTGTTCCGAGTGAACATCTCCTTGTAAATCACCCATGGTTTCTTGTACAGCCGTGAAATTTGGCCAGGTTATGCAGTTTGCACTGTTGCACAATTGCGCCTGCCTAGCTCAGCCGCGGTGGCAAACATTCAGGCGTGGCAGCCAGATAGGCTGGTCCCCGTAGGACACTGCCAGCGGATTGGGTATATATGCTTCCCGTTCTTCTCACCTGAGTGCTAGGGATTGCAGGTTTAACGGCTACACTCTACTCAACCGGAGCAGTAAGTTGAACCTCAACTTATGGCACTTTGTGAAAGTGTTGAGAACTAGAGCTCAGTTGTTTGGCACGCTACCACTGTCCATCCAGCACCATGGACGCCACTGTTTCATCTGGCTCTATTAATCCATGGTTGAGTTCAGCCGAATGACCTCTGCCGGGAACACACAGAATGAGGTTCTGAGTTATTGCAACATAGGAGCTTTTCACTGCTATCGAAGCTTTTTAGGAAGGATTCTGGAATCTTGTTGTCGGGAGGCCTCCGTCTTTTCCGGGTGAACATCTCTTTGTAAATCCCCGGTGGTTTCTTGTACACCCGTGAAATTTGGCCATGTTATGCAGTTTCCTTTGCTGCACTATTGTGCCTGCCTAGCTCTGTCGCCTTGGCAAACATTCAGGCATGGCGGCCAGATAGGCAGGTCCCCGTAGGACACTGCCAGAGGACTGGGTCTATCTGCTTCCCATTCTTCTCACCTGAGTGCTCCTGCTTCCAGCTTTGACGACTACACTCTACTCAACCGGAGCAGTAAGTTGAACCTCAACTTATGGCACTTTGTGAAAGTGTTGAGAACTAGAGCTTAGTTGTTTGGCACGCCACCACTATAAATCCAGCACTATGGACGGCACTGCCTACATCTGGCTCTAGTTAGTCCACGGTTGTGTTCAGCCAAATAACCTCTGCCGGGAACACTCACAATGGGGTTCTGAGTTATTGCAACATAGGAGCGTTTCACTGCTTTCAAGGCTTCTTATGAAAAATTCCGGAACCTTGCTACCCGCAGGCCTCCGGCTGTTCCGGGTCAACATCTCCTTGTAAATCCCCAGTGGTTTCTTGTACACCCGTGAAATTTGGCGAGGTTAGGCAGTTTGCATTACCGCACAATTGTGCCTGCGTAACTCTGTCTCTGTTGCAAACATTCAGGTCTGGCAGCCAGATAGACTGGTCCCCTAGGACACTGCCAGCGGACTTGGTATATCTGCATTTCGTTCTGCTCAACTGAGTGCTACTGATTCCAGCTTTGACGGCTACACTCTAGTCAACCGGAGCAGTAAGTTGAACCTCAACTTATGGAACTTTGTGAAAGTGTTGAGAACTAGAGCTCAGTTGTTTTGCACACCAGCACTCTCCATCCACACTATGGACGGCACTGCCTACGTCTGGCTCTAATTAGTCCACGGTTGTGTTCAGCTGAATGAGCTCTGCCGGGAACACTCAGAATGAGGTTCTGAGTTATTGCAACATAGGAGCGTTTCACTGCTTTCAAGGCTTCTTAGGAAGAATTCCGGAATCTTGCTGCCGTCAGGCTTCCAGCTGTTCCGGGTGAACATCTCCTTGTAAATCCCCCCTGGTTTCTTGTACACCCGTGAAATTTGGCCACGTTATGCAGTTTGCATTGCTGCACAATTGCGCCTGCCTAGCTCTGCCGCGGTTGCAAACATTCAGGCGTGGCAGCCAGATAGGCTGGTCCCCGTAAGACATTGCCAGCGAACTGGATATATCTGTTTCCCATTCTTCTCACATGAGTGCTCCTGATTCCAACTTTGACGGCTACACTCTACTCAACCGGAGCACTAAGTTGAATCTCAACTTATGGCACTTTGTGAAAGTGTTGAGAACTAGAGCTCATTTGTTTGGCACGCCACCACTGTCCATCCAGCACTATGGACAGCAGAGCATACATCTGGCTCTAATTAGTCCACGGTTGTGTTTAGCCGAATGGCCTCTGCCGGGAACACTCAGAATGAGGTTCTGAGTTATTCCAACATAGGAGCGTTTCAGTGCTTTCAAGGCTTCTCAGGAAGGATTCCGGAATCTTGCTGTCGGTAGGTTTCCGACTGATCTGGGTTAATATCTCCTTGTAAATCCTGCGTTGTTTTCTTGTACACCCGTGTAATTTGGCCAGGTTATGCAGTTTGCTTTGCTGCACAATTGCGCCTGCCTAGCTATGTCGCCTTGGCAAACATTCAGGCATGGCAGCCAGATAGGCTGCTCCCCATAGGACACTGCCAGCGGATTGGGTATATCTGCTTCCCGTTCTTCTCACCTGAGTGCTACTGATTTCAGCTTTGACAGCTACACTCTAGTCAACCGCACCAGTCAGTTGAACCTCAACTTAGTGCACTTTCTCAAAGTGTTGAGAACTAGAACTCAGATGTTGGGCATGCGTCCACAGTCCATCCAGCACTATGGACGGCACTGCCTACATCTGGCTCTAATTAGTCCATGGTTGTGTTCAGCCGAATGACCTCTGCTGGGAACACTCAAAATGAGATTCTGAGTTATTGCAACATAGGAGCGTTTCACTGCTTTAAAGGCTTCTTATGAAGAATTCCGGAATCTTACTGCCAGCAGGTCTCCGGCGGTTCCAGGTAAACATGTCCTTGTAAATCTCCCGTGGTTTCTTGCACACCCGTGAAATTTGCCAGGTTATGCAGTTTGCATTGCTGCATAATTGCGACTGCTTAGCTCTGCTGCTTTTGCAAACATTGAGGCGTGGCAGCCAGATAGTCTGGTCCCCGTAGGACACTGCCAGCGGACTGGGTATATCTGCTTCCTGTTCTCACCTGAGTACTGCTGATTCTAGCTTTGACGGCTACACTCTACTCAACCAGAGCAGTAAGTTGATCCTCAACTTATGGCACTTTGTGAAAGTGTTGAGAACTAGAGCTCAGTTGTTTGGCAGGCTACCACTGTCCATCCAGCACCATGGACCTCACTGCCTTCATATGGCTCTATTAATCCATGGTTGAGTTCAGCCGAATGACCTCTGCCGGGAACACTCAGAATGAGGTTCTGAGTTATTGCAACATAGGAGCGTTGTACTGCTTTCAAAGCTTCTTAGGAAGGATTCCGGAATCTTGATGCTGGCAGGTCTTCGGCTGTTCCGGGTGAACATTTCCTTGTAAATCCCCCGTGGTTTCTTGTACACCCGTGAACTTTGGCCAGGTTATGCAGTTTGCATTGCTGCACTATTGTGCCTGCCCAGCTGTACCGAGGTTGCAAACATTAAGGCGTGGCAGCCAGATAGGCTGATCCCCGTAGGACACTGCCAGCGGTTTGGGTCCATCTGCTACCAGTTCTTCTCACCTGAGTGCTACTAATTCCACCTTTGACGGCTACACTCTACTCAACCGGAGCAGAAAGTTGAACCTCAACTCATGGCACTTTGTGAAAGTGTTGCGAACTAGAGCTCTGTTGTTTGGAACGCCACCACTGTCCATCCAGCACTATGGACGGAACTGTCTACATCTGGCTCTATTAATCCACGGTTGTGTTCAGCCGAATGACCTCTGCCGGGAACACTCAGAATGAGGTTCTGTGTTATTTCAACATAGGAGCGTTTCACTGCTTTCAAGGCTTCTTAGGAAGGATTCCGGAAACTTGCTGCTGGCAGGCCTCCGGCTGTTCCGGGTGAACATCTCCTTGTAATTCCCCCGTGGTTTCTTGTACACCCGTGAAATTTGGCGAGGTTATGCAGTTTGCATTGCAGCACAATTGCGCCTGCTTAGCTCTGCCGGGGTTGCAAACATTCAGGCGTGGCACCCAGATAGACTGGTCCCTGTAGGACACTGTCAGCGGACTGGGTATATCTGCTTCCCGTTCTTCTCACCTGAGTGCAACTGATTCCAGCTTTGATGGCTACACTCTACTAAACCGGCAGTGTCCATCCAGCACTATGTACGGCACTGCCTACATGTGGCTATAATTAGTCCTCGGTTGGGATCAGCCGAATGACCTATGCCGGCAACACTCAGAATGAGGTTCGGAGTTATTGCAACATAGGAGGCTTTCACTGCTTTCAAGTCTTCTCAGGAAGGATTGGGGAATGGTGCTCCCGACAAGCCTCTGGCTGTTCCGAGTGAACATCTCCTTGTAAATCGCCCGTGGTTTCTTGTACACCCGTGAAATTTGGCCAGGTTATGCAGTTGCATTGCTGCACATTTGGGCCTGCCTAGCTCTGCCGCAGTGGAAAACATTCAGGCATGACAGGCAAATAGGCGGGTCCCCGTAGGACTCTGCCAGCGGACTGGGTCTATCTGCTTCCCGTTCTTCTCACCTGAGTGCTACTGATTCCAGCTTTGACGGCTACATTCTACACAACCAGCGAATTAAGTTGAACCTCAACCTATGGCAATTTGTAAAAGTCTTGAGAACTAGAGCTCAGTTGTTTGGCACGCCACCACTGTCCATCCAGCACTATGGACGGAACTGCCTACATCTGGCTCTAATAAGTTCATTGTTGTGTTCAGCCGAATGACCTCTGCCGGGAACACTCAGAATGAGGTTCTGAGTTATTGCAACATAGGAGAGTTTCACTGCTTTCAAGGCTTCTTAGGAAGTACTCCGGAATCTTGCTGCTGTCAGGCTTCCAGTTGTTCCGGGTGGACATCTCCATGTAAATCCCCCCTGGTTTCTTGTACACCCGTGAAATTTGGCCAGGTTTTGCAGTTTGCATTGCTGCACAATTGCGCCTGCCTAGCTCTGCCGCGGTTGCAAACATTCAGGTGTTCCAGCCAGATAGTCTGGTCCCCGTAGGACACTCCCAGCGGACTGGGTATATCTGCTTCCCGTTCTTCTCACCTGAGTGCTCCTGATTCCAGGTTTCACGGCTACACTCTACTCAACCGGAGCAGTAAGTTGAACCTCAACTTATGGCACTTTGTGAAAGTGTTGAGAAATAGAGCTCAGTTGTTTGGCACGCCACCACTCTCTATCCAGCACTATGGACGGCACTGAATATATCTGGCTGTAATTAGTCCACGGTTTTGTTCAGCCGAATGACCTCTGCCGGGAAAACCCAGAATGAGGTTCTGAGTTATTGCAACATAGGAGCGCTTCACTGCTTTCAGGGCTCCTTAGGAAGGATTCCCGAATCTTGCTGCCGGCAGGTCTCCGGCTGTTCCGGATGAACATCTCCTTGTAAATCCCCCGTGGTTTCTTGTACACCCGTGAAATTTGACCAGGTTATGCAGTTTGCATTGCTGCACAATTGCGCCTGCCTAGCTCCGCCGCGGTTGGAAACATTCAGGCGTTGCAGCCAGATAGGCTGGTCCCCGTAGGACACTGCCAGCGGACTGGGTATATCTGCTTTCGGTTCTTCTCTCCTGAGTGCTACTGATTCCAGCTTCGACGGCTACACTCTACTCAACCGCAGCAGTAGGTTGAACCTCAACAGTGGCACTTTTTGAGAGTGTTGAGAACTTGAGCTCAGTTGTTTCGCACGCCACCACTGTCCATCCAGCACTATGGACGGCACTGCCTACATCTGGCTCTAATTAGTGCATGGTGGTGTTCAGCCGAATGACCTCTGCCGGGAATACTCAGAATGAGCTTCTGAGTTATTGCAACATAGGAGCGTTTCACTGCTTTCAAGGCTTCACAGGCAGAATTCCGGAATCTTGCTGCCGGCAGGCCTCCGGCTGTTCCGGGTGAACATCTCCTTCAAAATCCCCCGTGGTTTCGTGTACACCCGTGAAATTTGGCCAGGTTATGCAGTTTGCATTGCTGCACAATTGTGCCTGCCTAGCTCTGCCGCGGTTACAAACATTCAGGCGTGGCAGCCAGATAGGCTGGTCCCCGTAGGACACTGGCATCAGACTGGGTTATCTGCTTCCCGTTCTTCTCACCTGAGTGCTACTGATTCCATCTTTTACGGCTACCCTCTACTCAAAGGGAGCAGTAATTTGAACCTCAACTTATGGCCCTTTGTGAAAGTGTTGAGAACTAGAGCTCAGCTTTTTGGCACGCCACCACTGTCCATCCAGCACGTTGGACGGCACTGTCTACATCTGGCTCTAATTAGTCCACGGTTGTCTTCAGCCGAATGACCTCTGCCGGAAACACTCAGAATGAGGTTCTGAGTTATTGCAACATAGGAACGTTTCACTGCTTTCAAGGCTTTACAGGAAAAATTCCGGAATCTTGCTTCTGGCAGGCCTCCGGCTGTTCCGGGTGAACATCTCCTTGAAAATCCCCCGTGGTTTCTTGGTCATCCGTCAAATTTGGCCAGGTTATGCGGTTTCAATTGCTGCACAATTGTACCTGCCTACCCCTGCCGCGGTTGCAAAGATTCAGGCAAGGGAGCCAGATAGTCTGGTTCCCGTAGGCCAGGGCCAGTGGACTGGGTATATCTGCTTCCCATTCTTCTCACCTGAGTGCTTCTGATTCCCGCTTTGACGGTTACACCACACTCAACCGAAGCAGTAAGTTGAACCTGTACTTATGGCACTCTGTTAAAGTTTGGAGAACTAGAGCTCAGTTGTTTGGCACGCCACCACTGTCCATCCATCACTATGGACAGCACTGCCTATATCTGGCTCTAATTAGTCCACGGTTGTGTTCACCCGAATGACCTCTGCCGGGAACACTCAGAATGATGTGCTAAGTTATTGCAATATAGGAGTGTTTCACTTCTTCAAGGCTTCTTAGGAATAATTCCAGAATCTTGCTGCCGGCAGGCCTCTGGCTCTTCCGAGTGAACATCTCCTTGTATTTCCTTCTGGTTTCTTGTACACCCGTGAAATTTGGCCAGGTTATGCAGTTTGCATTGCTGCATAATTGCGACTGTCTAGCTCTGTCACGGTTGCAAACATTCAGGCGTATCAGCCAGTTAGGCTTTTCCCCGTAGGACACTGCCAGCGGACTGGGTATATCTGCTTCCCGTTCTTCTCACCTGAGTGCTACTGATTCCAGCTTGGACGGCTACCCTCTACTCAACCATAGCAGTAAGGGGAACCTCAACTCATGGCACTTTCGGAACGTTTGGAGAACTATAGCTCAGTTGTTTAGCATGCGACCACACTCCGCCAAGCACTATGGACGGCACTGCCTACATCAGGCTCTAATTTTTCCACGTTTATGTTCAGCCGAATGACATCTTCCGGGAACACTCAGAATGAAGTTCTGAGTTATCGCAACATAGGAGCGTTTCACTGCTTTCAAGGCTTCTCAGGAAGGATTTCGGAATGTTGCTGCCGGCAGGCCTCAGGCTGTTCCGGGTGAACATCTCCTTGTAAATCCCCCGTGGTTTCTTGTACACCCGTGAAATTTGCCTAGTTATGCAGTTTGCATTGCTGCACAATTGTGCCTGCCCAGCTGTACCGATGTTGCAAACATTAAGGAGTGGCAGCCAGATAGGCTGATCTCGGTAGGACACTGTCAGCGGTTTGGGTCCATCTGCTTCCAGTTCTTCTCACCTGAGTGCTACTAATTCCACCTTTGACGGCTACACTCTACTCACCCGGAGCAGAAGGTTGAACCTCAACTTATATCACTTTGTGAAAGTGTTGCGAACTAGAGCTCAGTTGTTTGGAACGCCACCACTCTCCATCCAGCACTATGGACGGCACTGCCTATATCTGGCTCTAATTAGTCCACGGTTGTGTTCAGCCGAATGACCTCTTCTGGGAACACTCAGAATGAAGTTCTGAATTATTGCTACATAGGAGCGTTTCACAGCTTTCAAGTCTTCTTAGGAAGGATTCCGGAAAATTGCTGCTGGCAGGCCTACGACTGTTCCGGGTGAACATCTCCTTGTAAATCCCACGTGGTTTCTTGTACACCCGTGAAATTTGGCCAGGTTATGCAGTTTCAATTGCTGCACAATTGCGCCTGTCTAGCTCTGCCGCGGTTGCAAACATTCAGGCGAGGCAGCCAGATAGGCTGGTCCCCGTAGGACACTCCCAGCGGACTGGGTATATCTGCTTCCCGTTCTTCTCACCTGAGTGCAACTGATTCCAGCTTTGATGGCTACACTCTACTAAACCGGCAGTGTCCATCCAGCACTATGTACGGCACTGCCTACATGTGGCTATAATTAGTCCTCATTTGGGGTCAGCCGAATGACCTCTGCCGGTAACACTCAGAATGAGGTTCAGAGTTATTGCAACATAGGTGACTTTCACTGCTTTCAAGGCTTCTCAGGAAGGATTCCGGAATGTTGCTCCCGGCAGGCTTCCGGCTGTTCCGAGTGAACATCTCCTTGTAAATCCCCCGTGGTTTCTTGTACACCCGTGACATTTGGCCAGGTTATGCAGTTTGCATTGCTGCAAAATGGCGCCTGCCTAGCTCTGCCGCGGTTGCAAACATTCAGGCTTGGCAGCCAGATAGGCTGGTCCCGTAGGACACTGTCAGCGGACTGGGTATATCTGATTCCCGTTCTTCTAACCTGAGTGCTACTGATTCCAGCTTTGATGGCTACACTCTACTAATCCGGAGCAGTAAGTTGAACCTCAACTTATGGCACTTTGTGAAAGTGTTGAGAACTAGAGCTCAGTTGTTTGGCACGCTACCACTGTCCATCCAGCACCATGGACGCCACTGCCTTCCTCTGGCTCTATTAATCCACGGTTGAGTTCAGCCGAATGACCTCTGCCGGGAACACACAGAATGAGGTTCTGAGTTATTGCAACATAGGAGCGTTTCACAGCTATCGAAGCTTCTTAGGAAGGATTCTGGAATCTTGCTGCCGAGAGGCCTCCGTCTGTTCCGGGTGAATATCTCTTTGTAAATCCCCAGTGGTTTCTTGTATACCCGTGAAATTTGGCCAGGTTATGCAGTTTGCATTGCTGCACAATTGCGCCTGCCTAGCTCTGCCGCGGATGCAAACAATCAGGCGTGGCAGCCAGATAGGCTGGTCCCGGTAGGACACTGCCAGCGGACTGGGTCTATCTGCTCCCGTTCTTCTCACCAGAGTGCTACTGATTCCAGCTTTGACGACTACACTCTACTCAACCGGAGCAGTAAGTTGAACCTCAACTTATGGCACTTTGTGAAAGTGTTGAGAACTAGAGCTCAGTTGTTTGGCACGCCCCCACTGTACATGCAGCACTATGGACGGCAGTGTATACATCTGGCTCTAATTAGTCCACGGTTGTGTTCAGCCGAATGACCTCTGCCGGGAACACTCAGAATGAGGTTCTGAGTTATTGCAACATAGGAGCGTATCACTGCTTTCAAGGCTTCTCAGGAAGGATTTCGGAATGTTGCTGCCGGCAGGGCTCCGGCTGTTCCGGGTGAACATCTCCTTGAAAATCCCCCGTGATTTCTTGGTCACCCGTGAAATATGGCCAGGTTATGCGGTTTGAATTGCTGCACAACTGTTCCTGCCTACCCCTGCCCCGGTTGCAAACATTCAGGCGAGGCAGCCAGATAGGCTGCTCCCCATAGGACACTGCCAGCGGACTGGGTATATCTGCTTCCCATTCTTCTCACCTGAGTGCTACTGATTCCAGCTTTGACGGCTACACTCTACTCAATCGGAGCAGTAAGTTGAAGCTCAACTTAGTGCACTTTCTCAAAGTGTTGAGAACTAGAGCTCAGACGTTGGGCATCCGTCCACAGTCCATCCAGCACTATGGACGTCACTGCCTACATCTGGCTCTAATTAGTCCACGGTTGTGTTCAGCCGAATGACCTCTGCTGGGAATACTCAGAATGAGGTTCTGAGTTATTGCAACATAGGAGGGATTCACTGCTTTAAAGTTTTCTTCGGAAGGATTCCGGAATCTTGTTGCTGGCAGGCCTCCGGCTGTTCCGGGTAAACATCTCTTTGTAAATTCCCCGTGGTTTCTTGTACACCCGTGAAATTTGGCCAGGTTATGCAGTTTGCATTGCTGCACAATTGCGCCTGCCTAGCTCTGCCGCGGTTGCAAACATTCAGGCGTGGCAGCCAGATAGGCTGGTTTCCGTAGGACACTGCCAGCGGACTGGGTATATCTGCTTCCCGTTATTCTCACCTGAGTGCTACTGATTCCAGCTTTGACGGCTAAACTCTACTCAACCGGAGCAGTAAGTTGAACCTCAACATATGGCACTTTGTGAAAGTTTGGAGAACTAAAGCTCAGTTGTTTTCCAATCGAAAACACTGCCTATATCTGGCTCTAATTACTCCATTGCCTACATCTGGCTCTAATTAGTCAACTGCCTACATCTGGCTCTAATTAGTCCACGGATGAGTTCAGCCGAATGACCTCTGCTGGGAAAACTCAGAATGAGGTTCTGAGTTATTGTAACATTGGAGCATTTCACTGCTTTCAAGGCTTCTCAGGAAGGATTCTGGAATCTTGCTGTCGGTAGGCCTCCGGCTGTTCTGGGTGAACATCTCCTTGTAAATCCGCCGTTGTTTCTTGTACACCCGTGAAATTTGGCCAGGTTATGCAGTTTGCTTTGCTGCACAATTGGGCCTGCCTACCTCTGCCGCGGTGGCAAACATTCAGGCGTAGCACCCAGATAGGCTGCTCCCCATAGGACACTGCCAGCGGACTGCGTGTATCTGCTTCCTGTTCTTCTCACCTGTGTGCTACTGATTCCAGCTTTGACGTCTACACTCTACTCAACCGCAGCAGTAAGTTGAACCTCAACTTAGGGCACTTTCTGAAACTGTTGAGAACTAGAGCTCAGATGTTGGGCATGCGACCACTGTCCACCCAGCACTATGGACGGCACTGTCTAAATGTGGCTCTAATTAGTCCACGGTTGTGTTCAGCCGAATGACCTCTGCCGGGAACACTCAGAATGAGGTTCTGAGTTATTGCAACATAGGAGCGTTTCACTGCTTTCACGGCTTCTTAGGATGAATTCCGGAATCTTGCTGCCGGCCGGCCTCCGGCTGTTCTGGGTGAACATCTATTTCTAAATCCCCCGTGGTTTATTTTACACCCGTGAATTTTTGCCAGGTTATGCAGTTTGCATTGCTGCACAATTGTGCCTGCCTAGCTCTGCCGCGGTTGCAAACATTCAGGCGTGGCAGCCAGATAGGTTGGTCCTCGTAGGACATTGCCAGCGGACTGTGTATATCTGCTTCCCGTTCTTCTCACCTGAGTGCTACTGATTCCAGCTTTGACGGCTACACTCTACTAAACCGGAGCAGTAAGTTGAAACTCAACTTATGGCACTTTGTGAAAGTGTTGAGAACTAGAGCTCAGTTGTTTGGCACCCCACCCCTGTCAATCCAGCACTGTGGACGGCACTGCCTACATCTGGCTCTATTAATCCACGGTTCTGTTCAGCCGCATAACTTCTGCCGGGAAAACTCAGAATGAGGTTCTGCGTTCCTGCAACATAGGAGCTTTTCACTGCTTTCAAGGCTTCTTAGGAAGGATTCTGGAAGGTTGATGCCGGCAGGCCTCCTGCTGTTCCGGGTGAACATCTCCTTGTAAATCCCCCGTGGTTTCTTGTACACCCGTGAAATTTGGACAGGTTATGCAGTTTGCATTGCTGCACAAAAGCGCCTGCCTAGCTCTGCCGTGGTTGCAAACATTCAGACGTGGAAGCCAGATAGGTTGGACCCAGTAGGACACTGCCAGCAGACCTGGTATATCTGATTCCCGTTCTTCTCACCTGAGTGGTACTGATTCCAGCTTTGAAGGCTAAACTCTACTCAACCGGCAGTGTCCATCCAGCACTATGGACGGCACTGCCTACATTGGGCTCTATTAATCCACGGTTGAGTTCAGCAGAATGACCTCTGCCGGGAACACTCAGAATGAGGTTCTGTGTTATTGCAACATAGGAGCGTTTCACTGCTTTCAACGCTTCTTAGGAAGGATTCCTAAATGTTGCTGCCGGCAGGCCTCTGACTGTTCCGGGTGAACCGCTCCTTGTAAATCCCCCGTGGTTTCTTGTACACCCGTGAATTTTGGCCAGGTTATGCAGTTTGTATTACTGCACAATTGTGCCTGCCTAGCTCTGCCGAGGTTGCAAACATTCAGTCGTGGCAGCCAGATAGGCTGGTCCCCGTAGGACACTGCCAGCGGACTGGGTATATCTGCTTCCCGTTCTTCTCACCTGAGTGCTAGTGATTGCAGGTTTGACGGCTACACTCTACTCAACCGGAGCAGTAATTTGAACCTCAACTTATGGCACTTTGTGAAAGTGTTGAGAACTAGAGCTCAGTTGTTTGGCACGCCACCACTGTCCATCCAGCACTAAAGACAGCACTGCTTACATCTGGCTCTAATTAGTCCACGGTTGTGTTCAGCCGAATGACCTCTACCAGGAACACTCAGAATGAGGTTCTGAGTTATTGCAACATAGGAGCGTTTCACTGCTTTCAAGGCTTCTCAGGATGGATTCTGGAATGTTGCTGCCGGCAGGCCTCCGGCTGTTGGTGAACATCTCCTTGTAAATCCCCCATGGTTTTTTGTACACCCGTGAAATTTGGCCAGGTTATGCAGTTTGCATTGTTGCACAATTGCGCCTGCCTAGCTCTGCCACGGTGGCAAACATTCAGGCGTGGCAGCCAGATAGGCTGGTCCCGGTAGGACACTGCCAGCTAACTGGGTGTATCTGCTTCCAGTTCTTCAAACCTGAGCGAAACTGATTCCAGCTTTGACCGCTACACTCTACTCAACCAGAGCAGTAAGTTGAACCTCAACTTATGGCATTTTGTGAAAGTGTTGAGAACTAGAGCTCAGTTGTTTGGCATGCCACCACTCTCCATGCAGCATTATGGAAGGCACTGCCTCCATCTGGCTCTAATTAGTCCACGGTTGTGTTCAGCTGAATGACCTCTTCCGGGAACACCCAGAATGAGGTTCTGAGTTTTTGCAACATAGGAGAGTTTCACTGCTTTCAAGACTTCTCAGGAAGGATTTCGGAATGTTGCTGCCGGCAGGGCTCCGGCTGTTCCGGGTGAACATCTCCTTGTAAATCACCCGTGGTTTCTTGTACCCCCGTGAAATTTGGCCAGGTTATGCAGTTTGCATTGTTGCACAATTGCGCCTGCCTACATCTGCGGGGGTTGCAAACATTCAGGCGTGGCAGCCAGAGAGGCTGGTCCCAGTAGCACACTGCCAGCGGACTGGGTATATCTCCTTCCCTTCTTCTCACCTGAGATCTACTGATTCCAGCTTTGAGGGCTACACTCTACTCAACCGGAGCAGTAAGTTGAACCTCAACTTATGGCACTTTGTGAAAGTGTTGAGAACTAGAGCGCAGTTGTTTGGCACGCCACCACTGTCCATCCAGCATTATGGACAGCACTGCCTACATCTGGCTCTAATTAGTCCACGGTTGTGTTCACCGAATGACCACTGCCGGGAACACTCAGAAAGAGGTTCTGAGTTTTTGCAACATAGGAGCGTTTCACTGCTTTCAAGGCTTCTCTGGAAGGATTCCAGAATGTAGCTGCCGGCAGGCTTCAGCCTGTTCCATGTGAACATCTCCTTGTAAATCCCCCATGATTTCTTGTACACCGGTGAAATTTGGCCAGGTTATGCAGTTTGCATTGCTGCACAATTGCGCCTGCCTAGCTCTGCCGCGGTTGCAAACATTCAGGCGTGGCAGCCAGATAGGCTGGTAGGACACTGCCAGCGGACTGGGTATATCTGCTTCCCGTACTTCTCACCTGAGTGCTATTGATTCCAGCTTTGTCGGCTACACTCTTCTCAACCGGCGCAGTAACTTGAACCTCAACTTATGGTACGTTGTGAAAGTGTGGAGAACTAGAGCTCAGTTGTTTGGCATGCCACCACAGTCCATCCAGCACTATGGACGGCACTGCCTACATCTGGCTCTAATTAGTCCACACTTGTGTTCAGCCGAATGACCTCTTCCGGGAACACTCAGAATGTGGTTCTGAGATTTTGCAACATAGGAGCGTTTCACTGCTTTCAAGTCTTCTTAGAAAGAATTCCGGAATGTTGCTGCCAGCAGTAGTCCGGCTGTTCCGGGGAACATGCCCTTGTAAATCCCCGGTGGTTTCTTGTACACCAGTGAAATTTGGCCAGGTTATGCATTTTGCATTGCTGCACAATTGCGCCTGCCTAGTTCTGCCACGGTTGCAAACATTCAGGCGTGGCAGCCAGATAGGCTGGTCCCCGTAGACACTGCCAGCAGACTGGGTATATCTGCTTCCCGTTCTCCTCACCTGAGTGCTACTGATTCCAGCTTTGACTGCTACACTCTACTCAACCCGAGCAGTAAGGTGAACCTCAACTAAGGACACTTTGTGAAAGTGTTGAGAACTAGAGCTCAGTTTTTTGGCACGCCACCACAGTCCATCCAGCACTATGGACGGCACTGCCTACATATGGCTCTAATTAGTCCACGGTTGTGTTCAGCCGAATGACCTCTAGCGGGAACACTCAGAATGAGGTTCTGAGTTATTGCAACATAAGAGCGTTTCACTGCTTTCAAGGCTTCTTAGGAAAAATTCCGGAATCTTGCTGCCGGCAGGACTCCGCCTGTTCCGGGTGAACATCTCCTTGTAAATCCCCCGTGGTTTCTTGTACACCCGTGATATTTGGCCAGGTTATGCAGTTTGCATTGCTGTACAATTTCGTTTGCCTAGCTCTGCCGTGTTTGCAATCATTCAGGCATGGCAGCCAGATAGGCTGGTCCCCATAGGACACTGCCGGCGGACTGGTTATATCTGCTTCTCGTTCTTCTCACCTGAGTGCTATTGATTCCAGCTTTGTCGGCTAAACTCTTCTCAACCGGAGCAGTAACTTGAACCTCAACTTATGGTACGTTGTGAAAGTGTGGAGAACTAGAGATCAGTTGTTTGGCATGCCACCACAGTCCATCCAGCACTATGGACGGCACTGCCTACATCTGGCTCTAATTAGTCCACAGTTGTGATCAGCCGAATGACCTCTGTCGGGAACACTCAGAATGAGGTTCTGAGATATTGCAACATAGGAGCGTTTCACTGCTTTCAAGGCTTCTTAGGAAGAATTCCGGAATGTTGCTGCCGGCAGGCCTCTGGCTGTACCGGGTGAACATCTCCTTGTAAATCCCCCGTGTTTTCTTGTACACCCGTGAAATTTGACCAGGTTATGCAGTTTGCGTTGCTACACAATTGCGCCTGCCTAGCTCTGCCGCGGTTGCAAACATTGAGGCGTGGCAGCCAGATAAGCTGGTCCCCGTAGGACACTGACAGCGGACTGGGTATATCTGCTTCCCGTTCTTCTCACCTGAGTGCTACTGATTCCAGCTTTGACGGCTACACTCTACTCAACCGGAGCAGTAAGTTGAACCTCACCTTATGGCAATTTGTGAAAGTGTTGAAAACTAGAGCTCAGTTGTTTGGCTCGCCACCACTGTTCATCGAGCACTATGGACAGCACTGCTTACATCTGGCTCTAATTAGTCCACGTTTGTGTTCTGCCAAATGACCTCTGCGGGGAACACTCAGAATGAGGTTCTGAGTTATTGCAACATAGGAGCGTTTCACTGCTTTCAAGGCTTCTTAGAAAGAATTCCGGAATCTTGCTGGAGGCAGGCCTCCAGCTGTTTCCGGTAAACATCTCCTTGTAAATCCCCCGTGGTTTCTTGTACACCCGTGAAATTTGGCCAGGTTATGCAGTTTGCATTGCTGCACAATTGCGACTGCCTAGCTCCTCCGCGGTTGCGAACATTCAGGTGTGGCAGCCATATAGGCTGGTCCCCGTAGGACACTGCCAGCGGACTGAGTATATCTGCTTCCCGTTCTTCTCACCTGAGTGCTACTGATTCCAGCTTTGACGGCTACACTCTACTCACCCGGAGCAGTAAGGTGAACCTCAACTAAGGACACTTTGTGAAAGTGTTGAGAACTAGAGCTCAGTTGTTTGGCTCGCCACCACTGTCCATCCAGCACTATGGAAGTCACTGCCTACATCTGGCTCTAATTATTCCACGGTTATGTTCAGTCGAATGACCTCTGCCGGTAATACTCAAAATGAGTTTCTGAGTTATTGCAACATAGGAGTGTTTCACTGTTTCAAGGCTTCTTAGGAAGAATTCCGGAATGTTGCTGCCGGCAGTAGTCCTGCTGTTCCGGGGAACATCCCCTTGTAAATCCCCGGTGGTTTCTTGTACACCCGTGAAATTTGGCCAGGTTATGCAGTTTGCATTGCTGCACAATTGCGCCTGCCTAGCTCTGCCGCGGTTGCAAACATTCATTCGTGGCAGCCAGATAGGCTGGTCCCCGTAGACACTGCCAGCGCACTGGGTATATCTGCTTCCCGTTCTCCTCACCTGAGTGCTACTGATTCCAGCTTTGCTGCTACATTTTACTCAACCTGAGCATTAAGGTGAACCTCAACTAAGGACACTTTGTGAAAGTGTTGAGAACTAGAGCTCAGGTGTTTGTCACGCCACCACTGTCCATCCAGCACTATGGACGGCACTGGGTACATCTGGCTTTAATTAGTCCACGGTTGTGTTAAGCCGAATGACCTCTGCCGGGAACACTCAGAATAAGGTTCTGAGTTATTGCAACATAGGAGCGTTTCACTGCTTTCAAGGCTTCACAGGAAGAATTCCGGAAATTTGCTGCCGACAGGTCTCCTGCTGTTCCGGGTGAACATCTCCTTGTAAATCCCCCGTGGTTTCTAGTACACCCTTGAAATTTGACCAGGTTATGCAGTTTGCATTGCTGCACAATTGCGCCTGCCTAGCTCTGCCGCGGTTGCAAACATTCAGACATGGCAGCTAGATAGGCTGGTCCCCGTAGGACACTGCTAGCTGACTGGGGATATCTGCTTCCCGTTCTTCTCACCTGAGTGCTACTGATTCCAGTTTGACGGCTACACTCTACTCAACCGCAGCAGTAAGTTGAATCTCAACTTATGGCACTTTTTGAAAGTGTTGAGAACTAGAGCTCAGTTGTTTGGCAAGCCACCATTGTCCATCCAGCATTATGCACGGCACTGTCTACATCTGGCTCTAATTATTCCATGGTTGTGTTCCGCCGAATGACCTCTGCCGGGAACATTCAGAATGAGGTTCTAAGTTGTTGTCACATAGGAGAGTTTCACTGCTTTCAAGGCTTCTTAGGAAGTATTCCGGAATGTTGCTGCAGGCAGGCCTCCGGCTGTTTCGGGTGAACATCTCCATGTAAATCCCCCGTGGTTTCTTGTACACACGTGAAATTTGGCCAGGTTATGCAGTTTGCATTGCTGCACAATTGTTCTTGCCAAGCTCTGAAGCGGTTGCAAACATTCAGGCGTGGCAGCCAGATAGGCTGGTACTCCTAGGACACTGCCAGCAGACTGGGTATATGTGCTTCCCGTGCTTCTCACCTGAGTGCTACTGATTCCAGCTTTGAAGGCTACCCTCTACTAAACCGGAGCAGAAAGTTGAACCTCAACTTATGGCACTTTGTGAAAGTTTTGAGAATTAGAGCTCAGTTGTTTCCACGCCACCACTGTCCATCCAGCACTATGGACGGCACTGCCTACATCTGGCCCTAATTAGTCCACGGTTATGTTCAGCCGAATGACCTCTGCCGGGAACACTCAGAATGAGGTTCTGAGTTATTGCAACATAGGAGAGTTATACTGCTTTCATGGCTTCACTGGAAGAATTGCGGAATATTGCTGCCGGCAGGCCTCCGGGTGTTGCGAGTGAACATCTCCATGTAAATCCCATTTAGTTTCTTGAATACCCGTGAAATTTGGTCATGTTATGCAGTTTGCATTGCTGCACAATTGTGCCTGCCTAGCTCTGCCGCGGTTGCAAACATTCAGGCGTGGCAGCCAGATAGGCTGGTCCCGGTAGGACACTGCCAGCGGACTGGTTGTATCTGCTTCCCGTTCTTCTCACCTGAGTGCTACTGATTACAGCTTTGAACGCTACACTCTACTCAACCAGAGCAGTAAGTTCAACCTCAACTTATGGCACTTTGTGAGTGTTGAAAACTAGAGCTCAGTTTTATGGAACGCCACCACTGTCCATCCAGCACTATGGCGGCACGGCCTACATCTGGCTCTAATAAGGCCACGGTTGTGTTCAGCTGAATGACCTCTGCCGGGAACACTCAGAATGAGGTTATGAGTTATTGCAACATAGGAGCGTTTCACTGCTTTCAAGGCTTCACAGGAAGAATTCCGGAATCTTGCTTCCGGCAGGCCTCTGTCTGTTCCGGGTGAACTTCTGCTAGTAAATCCCCCGTGGTTTCTTGTACACCCGTGAAATTAGGCCAGGTTATGCAGTTTGCATTAGTGCACAATTGCGCCTGCCTAGCTCTGCCGCGGTTGCAAACATTCAGACGTGGCAGCCAGATAGGCTGGTCCCCGTAGGACACTGCCATCGGACTGGGTATATCTGCTTCCCGTTCTTCTCACCTGAGTGCTACTGATTCCAGCTTTGACGGCTACACTCTACTCAACCGGAGCAGTAATTTGAACCTCAACTTATGGCACTTTGTGAAAGTGTTGAGAACTAGAGCTCAGTTGTTTGGCACGCCACCACTGTCCATCCAGCACTATGGACGGCACTGCCTACATCTGACTCTAATTCATCCACAGTTGTGTTCAGCCGAATGCCCTCTGACAGGAACACTCAGAACGACCTTCTGAGTTATTGCAACATAGGAGCGTTTCACTGCTTTCAAGGCTTCTTAGGAAGAATTCCGGAAATTGCTACCGGCAGGCGTCTGGCTGTTCTGGGTGAACATCTTCTTGAAAATCCCCCCGTGGTTTCTTTGTAACCCGTGAAATTTGACCAGGTTATTCAGTTTGCATTGCTGCACAATTGTGCCTGCCTAGCCCTGCCGCGGTTGCAAACACTCAGGCGTGGCAGCCAGATAGGCTGGTCCCCGTAGGACACTGCGCGCGGACTGGGGATATCTGCTTCCCGTTCTTCTCACTGAGTGCTACTGATTCCAGATTTCACGGCTACACTCTACTTAACTGGAGCCGTAAGTTGATCCTCAACTCATGGCACTTTGTGAAAGTGTTGAGAACTAGAGCTCAGTTGTTTGGCACGCCACCACTGTCCATCCAGCACTATGGACGGCACTGCCTACATCTGGCTCTAATTAGTCCACGGTTGTGTTCAGCCGAATGACCTCTGCCGGGAACACTCAGAATGAGGTTCTGAGTTATTGCAACATAGGAGAGTTATACTGCTTTCATGGCTTCACTGGAAGAATTCCGGAATATTGCTGCCGGCAGGCCTCCGGCTGTTCTGGGTTAACATCTGCCTGTAAATCCACCTTGGTTTCTTGTACACCCGTGAAATTTGGCCAGGTTATGCATTTTGTATTGCTGCACAATTGACCTGCCTAGCTCTGCCACGCTTGCAAACATTCAGGAATGGCAGCTAGATAGGCTGATCCCCATAGTACACTGCCAGCGGACTGTGTATATCTGCTTCCCGTTCTTCTCAACTGAGTGATACTAATTCCAGCTTTGACGGCTACACTCTAATCAACCGTAGCAGTAAGTTGAACCTCAACTTATGGCACTTTGTGAAAGTGTTGAGAACTAGAGCTCAGTTGTTTGGCACGCCACCACTGTCCATCCAGCACTGTGGACGGCACTGCCTACATCTGGCTCTAATTAGTCCACGGATGTGTTCAGCCGAATGACCTCTGCCGGGAACACTCAGAATGAGATTCTGAGTTATTGCAACATAGGAGAGTTTCAGTGCTTTCAAGGCTTCTTAAGAAGAATTCGGGAATGTTGCTGGCAGCAGGCCTCCGGCTGTTGCGAGTGAACATCTCCATGTAAATCCCATTTGGTTTCTTGAATACCCGTGAAATTTGGCCAGGTTATGCAGTTTGCATTGCTGCACAGTTGTGCCTGCCTTGCTCTGCCGCGGTTGCAAACATTCAGGCATGGCAGCTAGATAGGCTGGTCCCCGTTGGACGCTGCCAGCGGCCTTGGTCTATCTGCTTCCCGTTCTTCTCACCTGAGTGCTACTGATTCCAGCTTTGACGGCTACACTCTACTCAACCGGAGCAGTAAGTTGAACCTCAACTTATGGCACTTTGTGAAAGTGTTGAGAACTAGAGCTCAGTTGTTTGGCCTGCTACCACTGTCCATCCAGCACTATGGACGGCACTGCCTACATCTGGCTCTAATTAGTCCACGGTTGTGCTCAGCCGAAGGACCTCTGCTGAGAACACTCAGAATGAGGTTCTGAGTTATTGCAACATAGGAGCGTTTCACTGCTTTCAAGCCTTCACATGAAGAATTCAGGAATCTTGCTGCCGGCAGGCCTTCGGCTGTTCCAGGGGAAAATGTCCTTGTAAATCCCCCGTGTTTTCTTGTACACCCGTGAAATTTGGCCAGGTTATGCAGTTTGGATTGCTGCACAATTGCGCCTGCCTAGCTCTGCCGCGGTTGCAAACATTCAGACATGGCAGATAGATAGGCTGGTCCCCGTAGGACACTGCCAGCGGACTGGGGATATCTGCTTCCCGTTCTTCTCAACTGGGTGGTACTGATTCCAGCTTTGACGGCTACACTATACTCAACCAGAGCAGTAAGTTGAATCTCAACTTATGGCACTTTGTGAAAGTGTTGAGAACTAGAGCGCAGTTGTTTGGCAAGCCAACATTGTCCATCCAGCACTATGCACGGCACTGTCTACATCGGGCTCCAATTAGTCCACAGTTGTGTTCAGCCGAATGACCTCTGCCGGGAACACTCAGAATTAGGTTCTGAGTTATTGCAACATAGGAGCATTTCACTGCTTTCAGGGCTTCTTAGGAATAATTCCGGAATCTTGCTGCCAGCAGGCCTCCGGCTGTTCCGGGTGAACATCTCCTTGAAAATCCCCCGTGGTTTCTTTGTCACCCGTGAAATTTGGCCAGGTTATGCTATTTGCACTGCTGCACAATTGTGCCTGCCTAGCCGTGCCGCGATTGCAAACATTCAGGCGAGGCAGCCAGATCGTCTGGTCTCCCTAGGAAACTGCCAGCGGACTGGGTATTTCTGCTTCCCGTTCTTCTCACCTGAATGCTACTGATTCCAACTTTGACGGCTACACTCTACTCAACCGGAGCAGTAAGTTGAACCTCAACTTATGGCACATTGTGTAAGTGTTGGGAACTAGAGCTCAGTTGTTTGGCACTCCACCACTCTCCATCCAGCACTATGGACGGCACTGCCTACATCTGGCTCTAATTCTTGCACGGTTGTGTTCAGCCGAATGACCTCTGCCGGGAACACTCAGAATGAGGTTCTTGGTTGCCGGCAGACTCCAGGAATTCCGGAATGTTGGTTCTGGCAGGCCTCCGGCTCTTCTGGGTGAACATCTTGTAAATCCCCCCTGGTTTCGTGAACACCGGTGAAATTTGGCCTGGTTATGCAGTTTGCATTGCTGCCCAATTGCGCCTGCCTAGCTCTTCCGCGGTTGCAAACATTCAGGCGGGGCAGCCAGATAAGCTGTTCCCCTTAGGACACTGCAGGCAGACTGGGTAGATCTGCTTCCGGTTTTTCTCACCTGAGTGCTACTGATTACAGATTTGTCGGCTACACTCTACTCAACCGGAGCAGTAAGTTGAACCTCAACTTATGGCACTTTGTGAAAGTGTTGAGAATTAGAGGTCACTTGTTTGGAACGCCACCACTGTCAATCCAGCACTATGGACGGCACTGCCTACATCTGGCCCTAATTAGTCCACGGTTATGTTCAGCCGAATGACCTCTGCCGGGAACACTCAGAATGAGGTTCTGAGTTATTGCAACATAGGAGAGTTATACTGCTTTCATGGCTTCACTGGAAGAATTGCGGAATATTGCTGCCGGCAGGCCTCCGGGTGTTGCGAGTGAACATCTCCATGTAAATCCCATTTAGTTTCTTGAATACCCGTGAAATTTGGTCATGTTATGCAGTTTGCATTGCTGCACAATTGTGCCTGCCTAGCTCTGCCGCGGTTGCAAACATTCAGGCGTGGCAGCCAGATAGGCTGGTCCCGGTAGGACACTGCCAGCGGACTGGTTGTATCTGCTTCCCGTTCTTCTCACCTGAGTGCTACTGATTACAGCTTTGAACGCTACACTCTACTCAACCAGAGCAGTAAGTTCAACCTCAACTTATGGCACTTTGTGAGTGTTGAAAACTAGAGCTCAGTTTTATGGAACGCCACCACTGTCCATCCAGCACTATGGCGGCACGGCCTACATCTGGCTCTAATAAGGCCACGGTTGTGTTCAGCTGAATGACCTCTGCCGGGAACACTCAGAATGAGGTTATGAGTTATTGCAACATAGGAGCGTTTCACTGGTTTCAAGGCTTCACAGGAAGAATTCCGGAATCTTGCTTCCGGCAGGCCTCTGTCTGTTCCGGGTGAACTTCTGCTAGTAAATCCCCCGTGGTTTCTTGTACACCCGTGAAATTAGGCCAGGTTATGCAGTTTGCATTAGTGCACAATTGCGCCTGCCTAGCTCTGCCGCGGTTGCAAACATTCAGACGTGGCAGCCAGATAGGCTGGTCCCCGTAGGACACTGCCATCGGACTGGGTATATCTGCTTCCCGTTCTTCTCACCTGAGTGCTACTGATTCCAGCTTTGACGGCTACATTCTAATTAACCGGAGCAGTAAGGTGAACCTCAACTTATGGCACTTTGTGAAAGTGTTGAGAACTAGAGCTCAGTTGCTTGGCACGCCACCTCAATCCATCAGGCACTATGGACTTCACGGCCTACATCTGGCTATAATTAGTGCACGGTAGTTTTCAGCAGACTGACCTCTGCCGGGAACACTCAGAATGAGGTTCTGAGTTGTTGCAACATAGGAACGTTTCATTGCTTTCCAGGGTTCTTAGGAAGAATTCCGGAAAATTGCTGCCGACAAGTCTCCACCTGTTCCGGGTGAACATCTGCTTGTAAATCTCCCGGGGTTTCTTGTACACCCGTGAAATGTGTCCAGGGTATGCAGTTTGCATTGCTGCACAGTTGCGCCTGCCTAGCTCTACCGCGGTTGCAAACGTTCAGGCATGGTAACCAGATAGGCTGCTCCCCGTAGGACACTGCCAGCGGACTGGGTATATCTGTTTCCCGTTCTTCTCACCTCAGTGCTACTGATTCCAGCTTTGAGGGCTACACTCTACTCAACCGGAGCAGTAAGTTGAACCTCAACTTATGGCACTTTGTGAAATTGTTGAGAACTAGAGCTCAGTTGTTTGGCACGTCACCACTGTTCAACCAGCACTATGGACGGCACTGCCTACATCTGGCTCTAATTCGTCCCCGGTTGTGTTCAGCCGAATAACCTCTGCCGGGAACACTCAGAATGAGGTTCTGAGCTATTGCAAAATAGGAGCGTTTCACTTCTTTCAAGGCTTCTTAGAAATATTTCCGGAATCTTGCTGCCGGCAGGCCTCCGGCTGTTTCGGGTGAACTTCTCCACGTAAATCCCTGGTGGTTTCTTGTACACCGGTTTAATTTGGCCAGGTTATGCAGTTTGAATTGCTGCACAATTGCGCCTGCCTAGCTCTGCCGCGGTTGCAAACATTCAGGCGTGGCAGCCACATAGGCTGGTCCCCATAGGACACTGCCAGCGGACTGGATATATGTGCTTCCCGTTCTTCTCACCTGAGTGTTACTGATTCCAGCTTTGACGGCTACACTCTACTCAACAAGAGCAGTAAGTTGAACCTCAATTTATGGCACTTTGTGAAAGTGTTGAGAACCAGAGCTTAATTGTTTTGCACGGCACCACTGTCCATCCCGCACTATGGACCGCACTGCCTACATCTGGCTCTAATTAGTCCACGGTTGTGTTCAGCAGAATGACCTCTGCCGGGAAAATTCAGACTGAGGTTCTGAGTTATTGCAAAATAAGAGCGTTTCACTGCTTTCAACGCTTTTTAGGTAGAATTCCGCAATGTTGTTGCCAGTAGGCCTCCGGCTGTTCCGGGTGAAAATCTCCTTGTAATTTCCCCAGTGGTTTCTTGTACACCAGTGAAATTTGGCCAGGTTATGCAGTTTGCATTGCTGCACAATTGCGCCTGCCTAGCTCTGCCGCGGTTGCAAACGTTCAGGCGTGACAGCCAGTTAGTCTGGTCCCCGCAGGAAAGTGCCAGCAGACTGGGTATATGTGCTTCCCGTTCTTCTCATCTCAGTGCTGCTGATTCCACATTTGACGGCTACACTCTAGTCAACCGGAGCACTAAGTTGAACCTCAACTCATGGCATTTTGTGAAAGTGTTGAGAACTATACCTCAGTTGTTTGGCACGCCACCACAGACAATCCAGCACTATGGACGGCACTGCATACATCTGGCTCTAATTAGTCCAGGATTGTGTTCAGCCGAATGACCTCTGCCGTGAACACTCAGAATGAGGTTCTGAGTTGTTGCAACAGAATAGCGTTCCACTGCTTTCAAGGCTTCTTAGGAAGAATTGCGGAATGTTGCTGCCGGCAGGCCTCCGGCTGTTACGGGTGAACATCTCTTTGTAAATCCCCCTTGGTTTCTTGTACACCCGTGAAATTTTGCCAGGTTATGCAGTTTGCATTGCTAAACAATTGCACATGCCTATCTCTGCCGCGGTTGCAAACATTGAGGCGTGGCAGCCAGATGGGCTGGTCCCCGTAGGACACTGCCAGCGGACTGGGTATATGTGCTTCCCGTTAATCTCACCTGACTGCTACTGATTCCAGCTTTGACGGCAACACTCTACTCAACCGGAGCTGTAAGTTGAACCTCAACTTATGGCAATTTGTGAAAGTGTTGGGAACTGGAGCTCAGTAGTTTGGCACGCCACCACTGTCCATCCAGCACTATGGACGGCAATGCATACATCTGGCTCTAATTAGTCCACGGTTGTGTTCAGCCGAATGACCTCTGCCGGGAACACTCAGAATGAGGTTCTGAGTTATTGCAACATAGGAGCGTTTCACTTCTTTCAAGGCTTCTTAGGAAGAATTCCGGAGTCTTGCTGCCGGCATGGCTCCGGCTGTTCCGGGTGAACATCTCCTTGTAAATCCCCCGTGGTTTCTTGCACAACCGTGAAATTTAGCCACGTTATGCGGTTTGCATTCCTGCACAATTGCGCCTGCCTAGCTCTGCCGCGGTTGCATTCAGGCAGGGCATCCACATAGGCTGATCAAAATAGGACACTGCCAGTGGACTGGGTATATCTGCTTCCCGTTCTTCTCACCTGAGTGCTACTGATTCCACCTTTGACGGCTACACTCTACTCAACCGGAGCAGTAAGTTGAACCTAAACTTATGGCATTTTGTGAAAGTGTTGAGAATTACAGCTCAGTTGTTTGGCACGCCACCACAGTCCATGCAGCACTATGGACGGCACTGCATACATCTGGCTCTAATTAGTCCACAGTTGTGTTCAGCCGAATGACCTCTGCCGGGAACACTCAGAATGAGGTTCTGAGTTATTGCAACATAGGAGCGTTTCACTGCTTTCAAGGCTTCTTAGTAAGAATTCCGGAATCTTGTTGCCGGCAGGCCTCCGTCTGTTCCGGGTTAACTTCTCCATGTAAATCCCCGGGGGTTTCTTGTACACCCGTGAAATTTGGCCAGGTTATGCGGTTTGCATTGCTGCACAATTGCGCCTGCCTAGTTCTGCCGGTGTTGCAAACATTCAGGCGTGGCAGCCACATCGGCTGGTCCCCATAGGTCACTGCCAGCGGACTGGATATATCTGCTTCCCGTTCTTCTCACCTTAGTGCTACTGATTCCTGCTTTGACGGCTACACTCTACTCACCCGGAACAGTAAGTTGAACCTCAACTTATGGCACTTTGTGAAAGTGTTGAGAACTACAGCTCAGTTGTTTGGCATGCCACCACTGTTCATCCAGCACTATGGACGGCACTGCCTACACCTGGCTCTAATTAGTCCACAGTTGTGTTCAGCCAAATGACCTCTGCCGGGAACACTCAGAATGAGTTTCTGAGTTATTGCAACATAGGAGCGTTTCAGTGCTTTCAAGCTTCTAAGGAAGAGAACCGGAATCTTGCTGCGGGCAGGCCCCAAATTTTCCGGGTGAACATCTGCTTGTAAATCCCCCATGGTTTCTTGTACACCCGTGAAATTTGGCCAAGTTATGCAGTTTGCATTGCTGCACAATTGCTCCTGCCTACCTCTGCCGCGGTTGCAAACATTCAGGCGTGGCAGCCAGATAGGCTGCTGCCCGTAAGACACTGCCTGCGGACTGGGTATATCTGCTTTCCGCTGGGAATATCTGCTTCCCGTTCTTCTCACCTTAGTGCTACTGATTCCAGTTTTGACGGCTACACTCTACTCACCCGGAGCAGTAACTTGAACCTCAACTTATGGCACTTTGTGAAAGTGTTGAGAAGTAGAGCTCAGTTGTTTGGCACGCCACCAGTGTCCATCCAGCACTATGGACGGCACTGCCTACACCTGGCTCTATTTAGTCCACGGTTGTGTTCAGCCGAATGACCTCTGCCGGGAACACTCAGAATGATGTTCTGAGTTATTGTAACATAGGAGCGTTTCACTGCTTTCAAGGCTTCTTAGGATGAATTCCGGAATCTTGCTGCCGGCAGGCCTCCGGCTGTTCCGGGTGAACATCTCCTTGTAAATCCCCCGTGGTTTCTTGTACACTCGTGAAATTTGGCCAGGTTATGCAATTTGCATTGCTGCACAATTGTGCCTGCCTAGCTCTGCCGTGGTTGCAACTATTCAGGCGTGGCAGTCAGGTAGGCTGGACCACTTAGGACACTGCCAACGGACTGGGTATATCTGCTTCCCGTTCTTCTCACCTGAGTGCTACTGATTCCATCTTTGACACAACACTCTACTCAACCAGAGCAGTAAGTTGAACCTCAACTCATGGAACTTTGTAAAAGTGTTGAGAACTAGAGCTCAGTTGTTTGGCACGCCACTACTGTCCATCCAGCCCTACGGACTGCACTGCCTATATCTGGCTCTAATTAGTCCACGGTTGTGTTCAGCGGAATGACCTCTGCCGGGAACACTCAGAATGAGGTTCTGAGTTGTTGCGACATAGGAGCGTTTCACTGCTCTCAAGGCTTCTTAGGAACAATTCAGCAATGTTGGTTCCGGCAGGCCTCCGGGTGTTCCTTGTGAACATCTCCTTGTAAATCCCCGTGGTTTCTTGTACACCCGTGAAATTTGGCCAGGTTATGCAGTTTGCATTGCTGCACAATTGGGCCTCCTATCTCTTTTGCGGTTGCAAATATTCAAGCGTGGCAGCCAGATGGGCTGGTCCCCGTAGGACACTGCCAGCGGATTGGGTCTATCTGCTTCCCGTTCTTCTCACCTGAGTGCTACTGATTCCATCTTTGACGACTACACTCTACTCAACCGCAGCAGTAAGATGAACCTCAACTTATGGCACTTTGTGAAAGTGTTGAGAACTAGAGCTCAGTTGTTTGGCACCCCACAACAATCCACCACTATGGACGCCACTGCATACATCTGGCTCTAATTAGTCCACAGTTGTGTTCAGCCGAATGACCTCTGCCGGGAAAACTCAGAATGAGGTTCTGAGTTATTGCAACATAGGAGCGTTTCACTGCTTTCAAGGCTTCTTAGTAAGAATTCCGGAATCTTGTTGCCGGCAGGCCTCCGTCTGTTCCGGGTGAACTTCTCCATGTAAATCCCCGGGGGTTTCTTGTACACCCGTGAAATTTGGCCAAGTTATGCAGTTTGCATTGCTGCACAATTGCGCCTGCCTAGCTCTGCCGGGGTTGCAAACATTCAGGCGTGGCAGCCACATCGGATGGTCCCCATAGGTCACTGCCAGCGGACTGTGTATATCTGCTTCCCGTTCTTCTCACCTGAGTGCTACAGATTCCAGCTTTGACGGCTACACTCTACTCAACCGGCGTAATAAGTTGAACCTCAACTTATGGCACTTTCTGAAAGTGTTGAGAACTAGAGCTCAGTTGTTTGGCACGCCACCACTGTCCATCCAGCACTATGGACAACACGGCCTGCATCTGGCTCTAATTAGTCCACGGTTGTGTTCAGCCCAATGACCTCAGCCGGCAACACTGAGAATGAGGTTCTGAGTTGTTGCAACATAGCAGCGTTTCACTGCGTTCAAGGCTTCTTAGGATGATTCTGGAATGTTGCTGCCGGCAGGCCTCCGGCTGTTCGTGGTCAAGATGTCCTTGTATATCCCCCGTGGTTTGTTGTACACCCGTGAAATTTGACCAGGTTATGCAGTTTGCATTGCTGCACAATTGCGCCTGCGTAGCTCTGCCACGGTTGCAAACATTCAGGCGTGGCAGCCAGATAGGCTGGCCCCGTAGGACATTGCCAGCTGACTGGGTATATCTGTTTCCAGTTCTCACCTGAGGGCTACTAATTCCAGTTTTGACAGCTACAGTCTACTCAACCGGAGCAGTAAGTTGAACCTCAACTTATGGGACTTTGTGTAAGTGTTGAGAACTAGAGCTCAGTTTTTTAGCACGCCAACACTGTCCATCCAGCACTATGGACGTCACTGTCTACATCTGGCTCTAATTAGTCCATGGTTGTGTTGAGCTCAATGACCTCTGCCGGGAACACTCAGAATGTGGTTTTTAGTTGTTGCAACATAGGAGCGTTTCACTGCTTTCAAGTCTTCTTAGGAAGAATTCCGGAATCTTGCTGCCGTCAGGACTCCGGCTGTTCCCGGTGAACTTCTCCTTGTAAATCCCCCGTGGTTTCTTGTACACCCGTGAAATTTGGCCAGGCTATGCAGTTTGCATTGCTGCACAATTGCGCCTGCCTAGCTCTGCCGCGGTTCCAAAAATTCAGGCGTGGCAACCAGATAGGCTGGTCCACGTAGGACACTGCCAGCGGACTGGGTGTATGTGCTTCCCGTTCTTCTCACCTGAGTGGTACTGATTCCAGCTTTGACGGCTACACTCTACTCATCCGGAGCAGTAATTTGAACCTCATCTTATGGCACTTTGTTAAAGTCTTGAGAACTAGAGCTCAGTTGTTTGGCACGCCACCACTCTCCAGCACTATGGACGGCACTGCCTACATCTGGCTCTAATTAGTCCACGGTTGTGTTCAACCGAATGACCTCTGCTAGGAACATTCAGAATGACGTTCTGAGTTATTGCAACATAGGAGCGTTTCACTGCTTTCAAGGCTTCTTAGGAAGAATTCCACAATGTTGGTACCGGCAGGCCTCCGGCTTTTCCGGGTGAACATCTCCTTGTAAATCCCCCGTAGTTTTTTGTACACTGGTGAAATTTGGCCCGGTTATGCAGTTTGCATTGCTGCACAATTGGGCCTCCTAGTTCTGCCGCGGTTGCAAACATTCAGGCGTGGCAGCCAGAGAGGCTGGTCCCTGTAGGACACTGCCAGCAAATTGGGTATATCTGCTTCCCGTTCTTCTCACCTGAGTGCTACTGATTCCAGCTTTGACGGCTACACTCTACTCAACCGGAGCAGTAAGTTGAACATCAACTTATGGCACTTTGTGAAAGTGTTGAGAACTAGAGCTCAGTTGTTTGGCACGCCACCACTGTCCAAGCAGCAATATGGACGGCACTGCCTACATCTGGGTCTAATTAGTCCACGTTTGTATTCAGCCGAATGACCTCTGCCGGGAACACTCAGAATGAGGTTCTGAGTTATTGCAACATAGGACCGTTACACTGTTTTCAAGGTTTCTTAGGAAGAATTCCAGGACCTTGCTGCCAGCAGGCCTCCGCGCATGCCGGGTGAACATCTCCTTGTAAATCCCCTATGGTTTCTTGTATACCGGTGAAATTTGGCCAATTTACGTGGTTTGCATTGCTGCACAATTGCTCCTGCCTAGCTTTGCCGCGGTTGCAAACATTCAAGCGTCGCAGCCAGATAGGCTGGTCCCCGAAGGACACTGACAGCGGACTCTGTATATCTGCTTCCCGTTCTTCTCACCGAAGAGCTACTGATTCCAGGTTTGACGGCTACACTCTACTCAACCGGAGCAGTAAGTTGAACCTCAACTTATAACACTTTGTGAAAGTGTTGAGAACTAGAGCTCAGTTGTTTAGCACGCCACCAATGAACATCCAGCACTATGGACGGAATTGCCTACATCTGGCTCTAATTAGTCCACGGTTGTGTTCAGCCGAATGACCTGTGCTGGGAACACTCAGAATGAGGTTCTGAGTTATTGCAACATAGGAGCGTTTCATTGCTTTCAAGGCATCTTAGGAAGAATTCCAGAATGTTGCTGCCGGCAGGTCTCGGGCTGTTCCGGGTGAACATCTCCTTGTAAATCCCCTGTGGTTTCTTGTACCCCCGTGAAATTTGGCCAGGTAATGCAGTTTTCATAGCTGCACAATTGCGCCTGCCTAGCTCGGCCACGGTTGCAAACATTCAGGCGTGGCAGCCAGATAGGCTGGTCCCCATAGAACAATGCCAGCAGACTGGGTTTATCTGCTTCCCGTTCTTCTCACCTGAGTGCTACTGATTCCAGCTTTGACGGCTACACTCTACTCAACCGGAGCTGTAAGTTGAAACTCAACTTATGGCACTTTGTGAAATTGTTGAGAACTAGAGCTCAGTTGTTTGGCACGTCACCACTGTTCATCCAGCACTATGGACGGCACTGCCTACATCTGGCTCTAATTCGTCCACGGTTGTGTTCAGCCGAATAACCTCTGCCGGGAAGACTCAGAATGAGGTTCTGAGCTATTGCAAAATAGGAGCGTTTCACTTCTTTCAAGGCTTCTTAGAAATATTTCCGGAATCTTGCTGCCGGCAGGCCTCCGGCTGTTTCGGGTGAACTTCTCCACGTAAATCCCTGGTGGTTTCTTGTACACCGGTTTAATTTGGCCAGGTTATGCAGTTTCAATTGCTGCACAATTGCGCCTGCCTAGCTCTGCCGCGGTTGCAAACATTCAGGCGTGGCAGCCACATATGCTGGTCCCCATAGGTCACTGCCAGCGGACTGGATATATGTGCTTCCCGTTCTTCTCACCTGAGTGTTACTGATTCCAGCTTTGATGGCTACACTCTACTCAACAAGAGCAGTAAGTTGAACCTCAACTTATGGCACTTTGTGAAAGTGTTGAGAACCAGAGCTTAATTGTTTTGCACGGCACCACTGTCCATCCCGCACTATGGACCGCACTTCCTACATCTGGCTCTAATTAGTCCACGGTTGTGTTCAGCAGAATGACCTCTGCCGGGAAAATTCAGAATGAGGTTCTGAGTTATTGCAAAATAAGAGCGTTTCACTGCTTTCAACGCTTTTTAGGTAGAATTCCGCAATGTTGGTACCAGCAGGCCTCCGGGTGTTCCGGGTGAAAATCTCCTTGTAATTTCCCCCGTGGTTTCTTGTACACCCGTGAAATTTGGCCAGGTTATGCAGTTTGCATTGCTGCACAATTGCGCCTGCCTAGCTCTGCCGCGGTTGCAAACGTTCAGGCGTGGCAGCCAGTTAGTCTTGTCCCCGCAGGAAAGTGCCAGCGGACTGGGTATATGTGCTTCCCGTTCTTCTCATCTGAGTGCTGCTGATTCCACCTTTGACGGCTACACTCTAGTCAACCGGAGCACTAAGTTGAACCTCAACTCATGGCATTTTGTGAAAGTGTTGAGAACTATACCTCAGTTGTTTGGCACGCCACCACAGACCATCCAGCACTATGTACGGCACTGCATACATCTGGCTCTAATTAGTCCAGGGTTGTGTTCAGCCGAATGACCTCTGCCGGGAACACTCAGAATGAGGTTCTGAGTTGTTGCAACATAGGAGCGTTCCACTGCTTTCAAGGCTTCTTAGGAAGAATTGCAGAATGTTGCTGCCGGCAGGCCTCCGGCTGTTACGGGTGAACATCTCTTTGTAAATCCCCCTTGGTTTCTTGTACACCCGTGAAATTTTGCCAGGTTATGCAGTTTGCATTGCTGCACAATTGCACCTGCCTAGCTCTGCCGCGGTTGGAAACATTCAGGCGTGGCAGCCAGATAGGCTGGTCCCTGTAGGACATTGCCAGCCGACTGGGTATATCTGCTTCCCGTTCTTCTCACCTGAGTGCTACTGATTCTAGTTTTGATGACTACAATCTACTCAACCGGAGCAGTAAGTTGAACCTCAACTTATGGCACTTTTTGAAAGTGTTGAGAACTAGAGCTCAGTTGTTTGGCACGCAACCACTGTCCATCCAGCACTATTACAGCACTGCGTACATCTGGCTCTATTTAGTCCACGGTTGTGTTCAGCCGAATGACCTCTGCCTGGAACACTAAGAATGAAGTTCTCAGTTTTTGCATCATAGGAGCCTTTCACTGATTTCAAGGTTACTTAGGAAGAATTTTGGAATGTTGCTGCCGGCCAGCCTCCAGCTGCTCCAGGTGAACATGTCCTTTTAAATCCCCGTGGTTTCTTGTACACTCGTGAAATTTGGCCAGGTTATGCAGTTTACATTGCTAAACAATTGCACATGCCTATCTCTGCCGCGGTTGCAAACATTCAGGCGTGGCAGCCAGATGGGCTGGTCCCCGTAGGACACTGCCATCGGACTGGGTATATGTGCTTCCCGTTAATCTCACCTGACTGCTACTGATTCCAGCTTTGACGGCTACACTCTACTCAACCGGAGCTGTAAGTTGAACCTCAACTTATGGCAATTTGTGAAAGTGTTGGGAACTGGAGCTAAGTTGTTTGGCACGCCACCACTGTCCATCCAGCACTATGGACGGCAATGCATACATCTGGCTCTAATTCGTCCACGGTTGTGTTCAGCCGAATAACCTCTGCCGAGAACACTCAGAATGAGGTTCTGAGTTATTGCAACATAGGAGAGTTTCACTGCTTTCAAGGCTTCTTAGGAAGAATTCCGGAATATTGCTGCCAGCAGGCCTCCGGCTGTTCCGAGTGTTCCATGTAAATCCCCCGTGTTTTCTTGTACACCCGTGAAATTTGGCCAGGTTATGCAGTTTGCATTGCTGTACAATTGTGCCTGCCTAGCTCTGCCGTGGTGGCAAACATTCTGGCGTGGCAGCCTTATAGGCTGGTCCCCGTAGGACACTGCCAGCGGACTGGTTATATCTGCTTCCCGTTCTTCTCACCTGAGTGCTACTGATTCCAGCTTTGACGGCTACACTCTCTACTCAACTGGAGCAGTAAGTTTAACCTCAACTTATGGCACTTTGTGAAAGTGTTGAGAACTAGAGCTCAGTTGTTTGGCACGCCACCACTGTCCATCAGCACTATGGACGGCACTGCCTACATCTGGCTCTAATTAGTCCACGGTTGTGTTCAGCCGAATGACCTCTTCCGGGAACACTCAGAATGAGGTTCTGAGTTATTGCAACATAGGAGCGTTTCACTGCTTTCAAGTCTTCACAGGAAGAATTCCGGAATCTTGCTGCCGGCAGGCCTCCGACTGTTCCGGGTGAACATCTCCTTGTAAATCCCCCGTGGTTTCTTGTACACCCGTGAAATTTGGCCAGGTTATGTAGTTTGCATTGCTGCACAATTACGCCTGCCTAGCTCTGCCGCAGTTGCAAACATTCAGGCGTGGGAGCCAGATAGGTTGGTCCCCGTAGGACACTGCCAGCGGACTGGGTATATCTGCTTCCTGTTTTTATCACTTGAGTGCTACTGATTCCAGCTTTGATGGCTACACTCTACTCAACCGGAGCAGTATGTTGAACCTCAACTTATGGCACTTTGTGAAAGTGTTGAACAGTAGAGCTCAGTTTTTTGGCACGCCACCACTGTCCATCCAGCACTATGGACGGCACTGCCTACTTCTGGCTCTAATTAGTCCACGGTTGTGTTCAGCTGAATGACCTATGCCGGGAACACTCAGAATGAGGTTCTTAGTTGTTGCAACATAGGAGCGTTTCACTGCTTTCAAGACTTCTTAGGAAGAATTCCGGAATCTTGCTGCCTGCAGGGCTCCGGCTGTTCCGGGTGAACATCTCCTTGTAAATCCCCCGTGTTTTCTTGTACACCCGTGAAATTTGGCCGGGTTATGCAGTTTGCATTGCTGCACAATTGCGCCTGCCTAGCTCTGCCGTCGTTGCAAACATTCAGGCGTGGAAGCCAGATAGGCTCGTCCCCGTAGGATACTGCCAGCGGACTGGGTATATCTGTTTCCCGTTCTTCTCACCTGAGTGCTACTGATTCCAGCTTTGACGGCTACACTCTACTCAACCGGAGCAGTATGTTGAACCTAAAATTATGGCACTTTGTGAAAGTGTTGAGAACTAGAGCTCAGTTGTTTGGCACGACACCACTGTCCATCCAGCACTATGGACGGCACTGCCTACATCTGGCTCTAATTAGTCCAGGGTTGTGTTCAGCCGAATGACCTCTGCCGGGAACACTCAGAATGAGGTTCTGTGTTGTTGCAAAAGAGCAGCATTCCACTGCTTTCAAGGCTTCTTAGAAAGAATTTCGGAATCTTGCTGCCGGCAGGCCTCCGGCTGTTCAGGGTGAACATCTCCTTGTAAATCCCCCGTGGTTCCTTGTACACCCGTAAAATTCGGCCAGGTTATGAAGTTTGCATTGCTGCACAATTGCGCCTGCCTAGCTCTGCCGTAGTTGCAAATATTCAGGCGTGGCATCCACATAGGCTGGTCCCCGCAGGACACTGCCAGCGGACTGGGTCTATCTGCTTCACGTTCTTCTCACCTGAGTGCTACTGATTCCAGCTTTGACAGCTACACTCTACTCAAACGGAGCAGTAAGTTGAACTTCAACTTATGGCACTTTGTGAAAGTGTTGAGAACTAGAGCCAAGTTGTTTGGCAGGCCACCACTGTCCAAGCAGCAATATGGACGGCACTGCCTACATCTTGGTCTAATTAGTCCACGTTTGTATTCAGCCGAATGACCTCTTCCGGGAACACTCAGAATGATGTTCTGAATTGTTGCAACATAGGAGTGTTTCACTGCTTTCAAGGCTTCTTAGGAAGATTTCCGGAATGTTGCTGCCAGAAGGCCTCCGGGTCTTCCGGGTGAACATCTCCTTGTAAATCCCCCGTGGTTTCTTCTACACCCATGAAATTTGGCCAGGTTATGCAGTTTGCATTGCTGCACAATTCCGCCTGCCTAGCTCTGCCGCGGTTGCATTCAGGCCTGGCAGCCAGATAGGCTGGTCCCCGTAAGACACTGCCAGCGGACTCGTGTATCTGATTCCCGTTCTTCTCACCTGAGTGCTACTTATTCCAGCTTTGACGGCTACATTCTAATTAACCGGAGCAGTAAGTTCAACCTCAACTTCGGGCACTTTGTGAAAGTGTTGAGAACTAGAGCTCAGTTGTTTGGCACGCCACCACTGCCCGTCCAGCACTATGGACGCCACTACCTAAATCTGGCTCTAATTAGTCCACAGTTGTGTTCAGCCAAATGACCTCTGCCAGGAACACTCAGAATGAGGTTCTGAGTTATTGCAACATAGGAGCGTTTCACTGCTTTCAAGGCTTCTTAGGAAGAACTCCGGAATCTTGCTTCTGGCAGGCCTCCGGGTGTTCCGGGTGAACATCTCCATGTACATCCTCCTGGTTTCCTGTACACCCGTGAAATTTGGCCAGGTTGTGCTGTTTGCATTGCTGCACTATTGCGCCTGCCTAGCTCTGCCACGGTTGCAAACGTTCAGGCGTGGCAACCAGATAGGCTGGTCCCCGTAGGAAACTGCCAGCCGACTGGGTATATGTGCTTCCGGTTCTTCTCACCTGAGTGCTACTGATTCCAGCTTTGACGGCTACACTCTAATCAACCCGAGCAGTAAGTTGAACCTCAACTTATGGCACTTTGTGAAAGTGTTGAGAACTAGAGCTCAGTTGTTTGGCACGCCACCACTGTCCATCCTGCACTATGGATGGCACTGCCTACATCTGGCTCTAATTAGTCCTCGGTTGTGTTCAGCCGAATGACCTCTGCCGGGAACACTCAGAATGAGGTTCTGAGTTATTGCAACATAGAATCGTTTCACTGCTTTCAAAGCTTCTTAGGAAGAATTTCGGAATCTTGCTGCCGGCAGGGCTCCGGCTGTTCCGGGTGAACATCTCCTTGTAAATCCACCGTGGTTTCTTGTACACACGTGAAATTTGGCCAGGTGATGCAGTTTGCATTGCTGCACAATTCCGCCTGTCTAGCTCTGCCGCGGTTGCAAACATTCAGGCGTGGCAGCCAGATAGGCTCGTCCACGTAGGACACTCCCTGCGGTCTGGGTATATCTGCTTCCCGTTCTTCTCACCTGAGTGCTACTGATTCCAGCTTTGACGGCTACATTCTACTCAACCGCAGGAGTAAGTTAAACCTCAACTTATGGCACTTTGTGAAAGTGTTGAGAACTAGAGCTCAGTTGTTTGGCACGCCACCACAGTCCATCCAGCCCTATGGACGGCAATGCCTACAACTATCTCTAATTAGTCCAGGGTTGTGTTCAGCCGAATGACCTCTGCAGGGAACACTCAGAATGAGGTTCTGAGTTATTGCAACATAGGAGCATTTCAATGCTTTCAAGGCTTCTTAGGAAGAATTCCGGAATCTTGCTTCCGGCAGGCCTCCGGGTGTTCCGGGTGAACATCTCCATGTACATCCCCCTGGTTTCCTGTACACCCGTGAAATTTGGCCAGGTTATGCAGTTTGCATTGCTGCACAATTGTGCCTGCCTAGTTCTGCCGCGGTTGCAAACATTCAGGCGTGGCAGCCAGATAGGCTGCTCCCCGTAGGACACTCCCAGCGGACTGGGTATATCTGCTTCCCGTTCTTCTCACCTGAGTGCTACTGATTCCAGCTTTCATGGTGACACTCTACTCAACCGGAACAGTAAGTTGATCCTCAACTTATGGCACTTTGTGAAAGTGTTGAGAACTAGAGCTCAGTTGTTTGGCACGCCACCACGGTCCAGCACTATGGACGGCACTGCCTACATCTGGCTCTAATTAGTCCACGGTTCTGTTCAGCCGAATGACCTCTGCCAGGAACACTCAGAATGAGGTTCTGCGTTATTGCAACATAGGAGCGTTTCACTGCTTTCAAGGCCTCTTAGGAAAAATTCCGGAATCTTGCTGCCGGCAGGCCTCCGGCTGTTCCCGGTGAACATCTCCTTTTAAATCACCCGTGGTTTCTTGTACACCCGTGAAATTTGACCATGTTATGCAGTTTGCATTGCTGCACAATTGTGCCTGCGTAGCTATGTCGCGCTGGCAAACAAACATTCAGACGTGGCAGCCAGATAGGCTGGTCCCCGTAGGACCCTTCCAGCCGACTGGGTATATCTGCTTCCCGTTCTCTCACCTGAGTGCTAGTGATTCCAGCTTTGACGGCTACACTCTATTCAACCGGAGCAGTCAGTTGAACCTCAACTTATGGCACTTTGTGAAAGTGTTGAGAAGTATAGCTCAGTTGTTTGGCACGCCAACACTGTCCATCCACCACTATGGACGGCAGTGTTTACATCAGGCTCTAATTAGTCCACGGTTGTGTTCAGCTGAATGGCCTCTCCCGGGAACACTCGGAATGAGGTTCTGAGTTGTTGCAACATAGGAGCTTTTCAGTGCTTTCAAGGCTTCTTGGGAAGAATTCCGCAATGTTGCAGCCAGCAGGTCTCCGGCTGTTCCGGGTGAACATCTCCTTGAAAATCCCCCGTGGTTTCGTGTATACCCGTGAAATTTGGCCAGGTTATGCAGTTTGCATTGCTCCACAATTGCGCCTACCTAGCTCTGCCACGGTTGCAAACATTCAGGCCTGGCATCCAGAAAGGCTGGTCCCCGTAGGACACAGCCAGCGGACTGGGTATATCTGCTTCCCGTTCTTCTCACATGAGTGCTACTGATTCCAGCTTTGACGGCTACACTCTACTCAACTGGAGCAGTAAGTTGAACCTCAACTTATGGCACTTTGTAAAAGTGTTGATAACTAGAGCTCAGTTGTTTGGAACGCCAACACTGTCCAGCACTATGGACAGCACTGCCTACACGTGGGTCTATTTAGTCCACGGTTGTGTTCGGCCGAATGACCTCTGCCGGGAACACTCAGAATGAGATTCTTAGTGAGTGTAACATAGGAGCATTTCACTGCTTTCAAGGCTTCTTAGGAAGAATTCCGGAATCTTGCTGCCAGCAGGCCTCCGGCTGTTCCGGGTTAACATCTTGTAAATCCCCCATGGGTTCTTGTATACCCGTGAAATTTGGTCAGGTTATGCAGTTTGAATTGCTGCACAAATGCGCCTGCCTAGTTCTGCCACGGTTGCAAAGATTCAGGCGTGGCAGCCAGATAGGCTCGTCCCCTTAGGACACTGCCAGCGAACTGGGGATATCTGCTTACCGTTCTACTCACCTGAGTGCTAATGATTCAAGCTTTGACGGCTACACTCTACTCAACCGGAGCAGTAAGTTGAACCTCAACTTATGGCACTTTGTGAAAGTGTTGAGAACTAGAGCTCAGTTGTTTGACACGCCACGGCTGTCCATCCAGCACTATGGACGGCACTGCCTACATCTGGCTCTAATTAGTCCACGGTTGTGTTCAGCCGAATGACCTCTGCCGCCAACACTCAGAATGAGGTTCTGAGTTATTGCAACATAGGAGCGTTTCACTGCTTTCAATGCTTCTTAGGAAGAATTCCGCAATGTTGGTGCCGGCAGGCCTCGGGCTGTTCCGGGTGAACTTCTCCTTGTAAATCCCCCGTGGTTTCTTGTACACCCGTGAAATTTGGCCAGGTTATGCAGTTTGCATTGCTGCACAATTGGGCCTCCTAGCTCTGCCGCGGTTGCAAACATTCAGGCGTGGCAGACAGATAGGTTGGTTCCCGTAGGACACTGCCAGCGGACTGGGTATATGTGCTTCCCGTTTTTCTCACGTTAGTGTTACTGATTCCAGCTTTGACGGCTACACTCTACTCAACCAGAGCAGTAAGTTGAACCTCAACTTATGGCACTTTGTGAAAGTGTTGAGAACTAGAGCTCAGTTGTTTGGCACGCCACCACTGTCCATCCAGCACTATGGACAGCACTGCGTACATCTGGCTCTAATTAATCCACGGTTGTGTTCAGCCGAATGACCTCTGCCGGTAACACTCAGAATGAGGTTCTGAGTTGTTGCAACATAGGAGCGTTTCACTGCTTTCAAGGCTTCACAGGAAGAATTCCAGAATCTTGCTGCTGGCAGGCCTCCGGCTGTTCCGGGTGATCATCTCCTTGTAAATCCCCCGTGGTTTCTTGTACAACCGGGAAATTTGGCCAGGTTATGCAGTTTGCATTGCTGCACAATTGCGCTTGCCTAGCTCTGCCGCGGTTGTAAACATTCATGCATGGCAGCCGGATAGGTTGGTTCCCGTAGGACAATGCCAGCGGACTGGGTATATGTGCTTCCCGTTTTTCTCACGTTAGTGTTACTGATTCCAGCTTTGACGGCTACACTCTACTCAACCGGAGCAGGAAGTTTAACCTCAATTTATGGCACTTTGTGAAAGTGTTGAGAACTAGAGCTCAGGTGTTTGCCACCCCACCACTGTCCATCCAGCACTATGGAGGGCACTGCCTACATATGGCTCTAATTAGTCCACGGTTGTGTTCAGCCGAATGACCTCTGCCGGGACCACTCAGAATGAGGTTCTGAGTTGTTGCAACATAGGAGCGTTTCACTGCTTTCAAGGCTTCTTGGGAAGAATTCCGGAATCTTGCTGTGGGCAGGCTTCCGGCTATTCCGGGTGAACATCTCCTTGTAAATCCCCTGTGGTTTCTTGTACACCCGTGAAATTTAGCCAGGTTATGCAGTTTGCATTGCTGTACAATTGCGCCTGCCTAGCTCTGCCACGGTTCCAAACATTCAGGCGTGGCAGCCAGATAGGCTGGTCCCCGTAGGACATTGCCAACGGACTGTGTATATCTGCTTCCCGTTCTTCTCATCTGAGTGCTACTGATTCCAGCTTTGACAGCTATACTCTCCTCAACCGGAGCAGTAAGTTGAACCTAAACTCATGGAACTTTGTGAAAGTGTTGAGAGCTAGAGCTCAGTTGTTTGGCACGTCACCACTGTCCATCCAGCACTATGGATGGCATTGCCTACATCTCGGTCTAATTAGTCCACGTTTGTGTTCAGCCGAATGACCTCTGCCGGGAACACTCAGAATGAGGTTCTGAGTTATTGCAACACAGGAGCATTTCACTGCTTTCAAGGCTTCTGAGGAAGAATTCCGGAATCTTGCTGCCGGCAGGCCTCCGGCTGTTCAGGGTGAACATCTCCTTGTAAATCCCCCGTAGTTTCTTGCACACCAGTGAAATTTGGCCAGGTTATGCAGTTTGCATTGCTGGACAATTACTCCTGCCTAGCTCTGCCGCGCAGGCAAACATTCAGGCGTGGCAGCCAGATAGGCTGGTCCCCGTAAAACACTGCCAGCGGAATTGGGTATATCTGCTTCCCATTCTTCTCTCCTGAGTGCTACTGATTCCAGCTTTGACGGCTACACTCTATTCAACCGGAGCAGTAAGTTGAACCTCAACCTATGGCACTTTGTTAAAGTGTTCTGAACTAGAGCTCAGTTGTTTGGCATGCCACCACTTTCCATCCAGCACTATGGACTGCATTGCTTACATCTGGTTCTAATTAGTCCAAGGTTGTGTTCAGCCTAATGACCTCTGCCGGGAAAACTCAGAATGAGGTTCTGAGTTATTGCAACATAGGAACGTTTCACTGCTTTCAAGGCTTCTTAGGAAGCATTCCGGAATCTTGCTGCCGGCAGGCCTCCGGCTGTTCCGGGTCAACATCTCCTTGTAAATCCACCGTGGTTTCTTGTACAACCCTGAAATTTGGCCAGGATATGCAGTTTGCATTGCTGTTTCATGGCCCCTGCCTAGCTTTGCCTGGGTCGCAAACATTCAGGCGTGGCATCCAGATAGGCTGGTCCCCGTAGGACACTGCCAGTGGACTGGTCCCGTTCTTCTCACCTGAGTGCTACTGATTCCAGCTTTGACGGCTACACTCTACTCAACCGGAGAAGTAAGTTGGACCTCAACTTATAATACTTTGTGAAAGTGTTAAGAACTAGAGCTCAGTTGTTTAGCACGCCACCATTGTCCATCCAGCACTATGGACGGCACTGCCTACATCTGGCTCTAATTAGTCCACGGTTGTGTTCAGCCGAATGACCTCTGCGTGGAACACTCAGAATGAGGTTCTGAGTTATTGCAACATAGGAGCGTTTCACTGCTTTCAAGGCTTCTTAGGAAGTATTCCGTATTCTTGCTGCCGACAACCTCCGGCTGCTCCGGGTGGACATCTCCTTGTAAATCCCCCGTGGTTTCTTGTACACCCGTGAAATTTGGCCAGGTTATGCAGTTTGCATTTTTACACAATTGCGCCTGCCTAGCTCTGCCGCGGTTGCAAACATTCAGGCGTGGCAGCCAGATAGTCTGGTCCCCGTAGGACACTGCTAGCGGCCTGGTTATATGTGCTTCCCGTTCTTCTCACATGAGTGCGACTGATTCCACTTTTGACGGCTACACTCTACTCAACCGGAGCTGTAAGTTGAACCTCAACTTATGGCACTTTGTGAAAGTGTTGAGAACTAGAGCTCAGTTGTTTGGCACGTCACCACTCTTCAACCAACACTATATACGTCACTACCTACATCTGGCTCTAATTAGTCCATGGTTGTGTTCAGCCGAATGACCTCTGCCGGAAACACTCAGAATGAGGTTCTGAGTTATTTCAACATAGGAAATTTTCACTGCTTTCAAGGCTTCTTAGGAAGAATTCCGGAATGTTGCTGCCGGCAGGCCTCCGGCTGTTCCGGGTGAACATCTCCTTGTAAATCCCCTTGGTTTCTTGTACACCCGTGAAATTTAGCCAGGTTATGCAGTTTGCATTGCTGTACAATTGCGCCTGCCTAGCTCTGCCGCAGTTGCAAACATTCAGGCATGGCAGCCAGATAGGCTGGTCCCCGTAGGACACTGCAAGCGGACTGGTCCCATTCTTCTCATCTAAATGCTACTGATTCCAGCTTTGACGGCTACACTCTACTCAACCGGAGTAGTAAGTTGAACCTCAACTTAAGGCACTTTGTGAAAGTGTTGAGAACTAGCTCTCAGTTGTTTGGCACGCCACCACTGTCCAAGAAGCACTATGGACGGCACTGCCTACATCTGGCTCTAATTAGTCAACGGTTGTGTTCAGCCGAATGACCTCTGCCGGGAACACTCACAATGAGGTTCTGAATTATTGCAACGTAGGAGCGTTTCAGTGCTTTCAAGGCTTCTTTGGAAGAATTCTGGAATCTTGTTGCCGGCAGGCCTCCGGCTGTTCCCGGTGAACATCTCCTTATAAATCCCCCATGGTTTCTTGTACACCCGTGAAATTTGGCCAGGTTATGCAGTTTGCATTGCTGCACAATTGTGCGTGTCTACCTCTGGCGCGCTGGCAAACATTCAGGCGTGGCAGCCAGATAGGCTGGTCCCCGTAGGACACTGCCGGCGGACTGGGTATATCTGCTTCCTGTTCTTCTCACCTGGGTGCTAATGATATCAGCTTTGACGGCTACACTCTACTCAACCGGAGCAATAAGTTGAAACTCAACTTATGGCACTTTGTGAAAGGGTTGAGAATTAGAGCTCAGTTGCTTGGCTCGTCACCACAGTCCATCCAGCACTATGGACGGCACTGCCTACATCTGGCTCTAATTAGGCCACGGTTGTGTTCAGCCGAATGACCTCTGCCGGAAACACTCAGAATGAGGTTCTGAGTTATTGCAACATAGGAGCGTTTCACTGCTTTCAAGGCTTCTTAGGAAGATTTCCGGAATCTTGCTGTTGGCAGGCCTCCGGCTGTTCCAGGTGAACATCTCCTTGTAAATCCCCCGTGGTTTCTTGTACACCCGTGAAATTTGGCCAGGTTATGCAGTATGCATTGCTGCACAATTGCGCCTGCCTATCTCTGCCGCGGTTGCAAACATTCAGGCGTGGCAGCCAGATAGGCTGGTCCCCGTAGGACTCTGCCAGCGGACTGGGCATATGTGCTTCCCCTTCTTCTCACCTGAGTTCTTCTGATTCCAGCTTTGAGGGCTAAACTCTACTCAACCGGAACAGTAAGTGGAACCTCAACTTATGGCACTTTGTGAAAGTGTTGAGAACTAGAGCTCAATTGATTGGCACGCCACCACAGTACATCCAGCACAATGGACGTCACTGCCTACATCTGGCTCTAATTAGTCCACGGTTGTGTTCAGCCTAATGACATCTGCCGAGAACACTATGAGGTTCGGAGTTATTGCAACATAGGAGCGTTGCACTGCTTTCAAGGCTACTTACGAAGAATTTTGGAATGTTGTTGCTGGCAGGCCTCCGGCTGTTCCGGGTGAACATCTCCTTGTAAATCCCCCGTGGTTTCTTGTACACCCGTGAAATTTGGCCAGGTTATGCAGTTTGAATTGCTGCAAAATTGCCCCTGCCTAGCTCTGCCGCGGTTGCAAATATTCAGGCGTGGCAGCCATATAGGCTGGTCCCTTAGGACACTGCCAGCGGATTGGGTATATCTGCTTCCTGTTCTTCTCACCTGAGTGCTACTGATTCCAGCTTTCACGGCTACACTCTACTCAACTGGAAAAGTAAGTTGAACCTCAACTTATGGCACTTTGTTAAAGGGTTGAGAAGTAGAGCTCAGTTGTTTCGCACGTCACCACTGTCCATCCAGCACTATGGATGGCATTGCCTACATCTGGCTCTAATTAGTCCACGTTTGTGTTCAGCCGAATGACCTCTGCCGGGAACACTCAGAATGAGGTTCTGAGTTATTGCAACATAGGAGCGTTTCACTGCTTTCAAGGCTTCTTAGGAAGAATTCCGGAATGTTGCTGCTGGCAATCCTCCTGCTGTTCCGGGTGAACATCCCCTTGTAAATCCCCCGTGGTTTCTTGTACATCCGTGAAATTTGGCTAGGTTATGCAGTTTGTATTCCTTTACAATTGTGCCTGCCGAGCTCTGCCGTGCTTGCAAATATTCAGGCGTGGCAGCCAGATAGGCTGGTCCCCATAGGACAATGCCAGCAGACTGGGTATATCTGCATCCCGTTCTTCTCACCTGAGCGCAACTGATTCCAGCTTTGACGGCTACACTCTACTCAACCGGAACAGTAAGATGAACCTCAACTCATGGCACTTTGTGAAAGTGTTGAGCACTAGAGCTCAGTTGTTTGGCACCCCACAACTGTCCATCCAGCACTATGGACGGCACGGCATACATATGGCTCTAATTAGTCCATGGTTGTTTTCAGCCGAATGACCTCTACCGGGAACACTCAAAATGAGTTTCTGAGTTGTTGCAACATAGGAGCGTTTCACTGCTTTCAAGGCTTCACAGGAAGAATTCCAGAATCTTGCTGCTTGCAGGCCTACGGCTGTTCCGGGTGAACATCTCCTTGTAAATCCCCCGTGGTATCTTGTACACCCGGGAAATTTGGCATGGTTATGCAGTTTGCATTGCTGCACAATTGCGCCTGCCTAGCTCTGTCGCGCTGGCAAACATTCAGGAGTGGCAGCCAGATAGGCTGGTCCCCGTAGGACACTGCTAGCAGACTGGGTATATCTGCATCCCGTTCTTCTCACCTGAGTGCTACTGATTCCAGCTTTGCGGGCTATACTCTACTCAACCGGAACAGTAATTTGAACCTCAACTCATGGCACTTTGTAAAAGTGTTGAGAAGTAGAGCTCAGTTGTTTGACACGCCACCACTGTCCATCCAGCATTATGGACAGCATTGCCTACATCTGGCTCTAATTTGTCCACGGTTGTGTTCAGCCGAAAGACCTCTGCCGGGAACACTCAGAATGAGGTTCTGAGTTGTTGCAACATAGGAGCGTTTCACTGCTTTCAAGGCTTCACAGGAAGAATTCCATAATCTTGCTGCCGGCAGGCCTCCGGCTGTTCCGAGTGAACATCTCCTTGTAAATCCCCCGTGGTTTCTTGTACACCCGTGAAATTTAGCCAGGTTATGCAGTTTCCATTGCTGCACAATTGCGCTTGCCTAGCTCTGCCACGGTTGTAAACATTAAGGCATGGCAGCCAGATAGTTTGGTCCCCGTAGTACACTGCCAGCGGACTGGTATATGTGCTTCCCATTTTTCTCACGTGAGTGTTACTGATTCCAGCTTTGACGGATACACTCTAGTCAACCGGAGCAGTAAGTAGAACCTCAACTTATGGCAATTTGTGAAAGTGTTGATAACTAGAGCTCAGTTGTTTGGCACGCCACCACTGTCCATCCAGCACTATGGATGGCACTGACTACATCTGCCGCTAATTAGTTCCAGTTGTGTTCAGCCGAATGACCTTTGCCGGGAACACTCAGAATGAGGTTTTGAGTTGTTGCAACATAGGAGCATTTCACTGCTTTCAAGGCTTCTTAGGAAGATTTCCTTAATGTTGCTGCCGGCAGGCCTCCGGCTGTTCTGGGTGAACATCTCCTTGTAAATCCCCTGTGGTTGCTTGTACATCCGTGAAATTTGGCCAGGTTATGCAGTTTGCATTTTTACACAATTGCGCCTGCCTAGCTCTGCCGCGGTTGCAAACATTCAGGCTTGGCAGCCAGATAGGCTGGTCCCCGTAGGACACTGCCAGCGGACTGGGTATATCTGCTTCCCGTTCTTCTCATCTGAGTGCTACTGATTCCAGCTTTGATGGCTACACTCTACTCAACCGGAGCAGTATGTTGAACCTCAACTCATGGCACTTTGTGAAAGTGTTGAGAACTAGAGCTCAGTTGTTTGGCATGCCACAACTGTCCATCCAGCACTATAGACAGCATTGCATACATCTGGCTCTAATTAGGAAACGGTTGTGTTCAGCCGAATGACTTCTGCCCGGAACACTTAGAATGAGGTTCTGAGTTATTGCAACATAGGAGCGTTTCACTGCTTTCAAGGCTTCGTAAGAAGAATTCCGGAATCATGGTGCCGGCAGGCTTCCGGCTATTCCAGGTTAACATCTCCTTGTAAATCCCCTGTGGTTTCTTGTACACCCGTGAAGTTTAGCCAGGTTATGCAGTTTCCATTGCTATACAATTGCGCCTGCCTAGCTCTGCCGCGGTTGCAAACATTCAGGCGTGGCAGCCTGATATGCTGGTCCCCGTAAGACACTGCCAGTGGACTGGGTATATCTGCTTCCCGTTCTTCTCATCTGAGTTCTATTGATTCCAGCTTTGACGGCTACACTCTACTCAACTGGAGCAGTAAGTTGAACCTCAACTCATCGCACTTTGTGAAAATGTTGAGAAGTAAAGCTCAGTTGTTTGCCACCCCACCACTGTCCATCCAGCACTATGGACGACACGGCCTACATCTGGCTCTAATTAGTCCACGGTTGTGTTCAGCCGAATGACCTCTGCCGGGAACACTCAGAATGAGGTTCTGAGTTGTTGCAACATAGGAGCGTTTCACTGCTTTCAAGGCTTCTTAGAAAGGATTCCGGAATGTTGCTGCCGGCAGAATTCCGGCTGTTCCGGGGAGCATCCCCTTGCAAATCCCCGGTGGTTTCTTGTACACCCGTGAAATTTCGGCAGGTTATGCAGTTTGCATTGCTGCACAATTGCGCCTGCCTAGCTCTGCCGCGGCTGCAAACATTCAGGCGTGGGCGCCAGATAGGCTGGTCCCCGTAGACACTGCCAGCGGACTGGGTATATCTGCTTCCCGTTCTACTCACCTGAATGCTACTGATTCCAGCTTTGACGGCTACACTCTACTCAATCGGAGCAGTAAGTTGAACCTCAACTTATGCCACTTTGTGAAAGTGTTGAGAACTAGAGCTCTGTTGTTTAGCACGCCACCACTGTCCATCCAGCATTATGGACGGCACTGCCTACATCTAGCTCTAATTAGTCCACGGTTGTGTTCAGCCGAATGACCTCTGCCGGGAACACTCAGAATGAGGTGCTGAGTTATTGCAACATAGGAGCGTTTCACTGCTTTCTAGGCTTCTTAGGAAGAATTCCTCAATCTTGCTGCTGGCTGGCCTCCGGGTGTTCCGGATGAACATCTCCTTGTAAATCCCCCGTGGTTTCTTGTACACCCGTGAAATTTGGCCAGGTTATGCTTTTTGCATTGCTGCACAATTGTGCCTGCCTAACTCTGCCGCGGTTGCAAACATTCAGGCGTGGAAGCGAGATAGGAAGGTTCCCGTAGGTCACTGCCACCGGACTGGGTATATCTGCTTCCCGTTCTTCTTACCTGAGTGCTACTGATTCCAGCTTTGACGGCTACACTCTACTCAACCGAAGCAGTAAGTTAAACCTCACGTTATGGCAATTTGTGAAAGTGTTGAAAACTAGAGCTCAGTTTGGCTCGCCACCGCTGTCCATCGAGCACTATGGACAGCACTGCCTACATCTGGCTCTAATTAGTCCACGGTTGTGTTCAGCCGAATGACCACTGCCGGGAACACTCACAATGAGGTTCTGAGTTGTTGCACCATAGGAGCGTTTCACTGCTTTCAAGGCTTCTTAGGAAGATTTTTGGAATGTTGCTGCCGGCAGGCCTCAGGCTGTTCCGGGTGAATATCTCCTTGTAAATCCCCCGTGGTTTCTTGTACACCTTTGAAATTTGGCCAGGTTATGCTGTTTGCATTGCTGCACAATTGCGCCTGCCTAGCTCTGCTGCGGTTGCAAACATTCAGGCGTGGCAGCCAGATAGGCTGATCCTCGTGGGATACTGCCAGCGTACTGGGTCTATCTGCTTCCCGTTCTTCTCACCTGAGTGCTACTGATTCCAGCTTTGACGGCTACACTCTACTCAATCGGAGCAGTAATTTGAATCTCAACTGATGGCATTTTGTGAAAGTGTTGAGAACTAGAGCTCAGTTGTTTGGCACGCCACCACTGTCCTTCCAGCACTGTGGACGGCACTGCTTACATCTGGCTCTAATTAGTCCACGGTTGTGTTCAGACAAATGACCTCTGCGGGGAACACTGAGAATGAGGTTCTGAGTTATTGCAACATAGGAGCGTTTCACTACTTTCAAGGCTTCTTAGGAAGAATTCTGGAATCTTGCTGCCGGCAGGCCTTCGGGTGTTCTGGGTGAACATCTCCTTGTATATCCCCCGTGGTTTCTTGTACACCGGTGAAATTTGGCCAGGTCATGCAGTTTGCATTGCTGCACTATTGTGGTAGCGTAGCTCTGCCGCGGTTGCAAACATTCAGGCGTGGCAGGCTGAGAGGCTGTTCCTTGTAGGACACTGCCAGCGGACTGGATATATCTGCTTCCAGTTCTTCACAACTGAGTGCTACTGATTCCAGCTTTGACGGCTACACTCTACTCAACAGGAGCAGTAAGTTGAACCTCAACTTTTGGCACTTTGTTAAACTGTTGAGAACTAGAGCTCAGTTGTTTGGCACGCCACCACTGTCCATCCAGCACTATGGAACTGCACTGCCTACATCTGGCGCTAATTAGTCCACGGTTGTGTTCAGCCGAATGACCTCTGCCGGGAACACTCAGAATGAGGTTCTGAGTTATTGCAACATAGGAGCGTTTCACAGCTTTCAAGGATTCTTAGGAAGAATTCCGGAATCTTGCTGCCGACAGGCCTCCGGCTGTTCCGGGTGAACATCTCCTTGTAAATCCCCCGTGGTTTCTTGTACACCCGTGAAATTTGGCCAGGTTATGCAGTTTGCATTGCTGCACAATTGCGCCTGCCTAGCTCTGCCGGGGTTGCAAACATTCAGGCGTGGCATCCAGATAGGCTGGTCCCTGTATGACACTGCCAGCGGACTGTATATATGTGCTTCCCATTCTTCTCACCTGAGTGCTACTGATTCTAGCTTTGACGGCAACACTCTACTCAACCGGAGCAGTAAGTTGAACCTCAACTTATGGCACTTTGTGAAAGTGTTGAGAACTAGATAGAGCTCAGTTGTTTGGCACGCCACCACTCTCGATCGAGCACTATGGACGGAACTGCCTACATCTGGCTCTAATTAGTCCACGGTTGTGTTCAGCCGAATGACCTCTGCCGGGAACACTCAGAATGAGGTTCTCAGTTATTGCAACATAGGAGCGTTTCACTGCTTTCAAGGCTTCTTAGTAAGAATTCCAGAATCTTGCTGCCGGCAGGCCTCCGGGTGTTCCGGGTGAACATCTCCTTGTAAATCCCCCGTGGTTTCTTGAACACCCGTGAAATTTGGCCAGGTTATGCAGTTTGCATTTCTGCACAATTACGCCTGCCTAGCTCTGCTGCGTTTCCAAACATTCAGGCGTGGCAACCAGATAGACTGGTCCCCTTATGACAATGCCAGCGGACTGGGTTTATCTGCTTCCCGTTCTTCTCACCTGAGTGTTACTGATTCCAGCTTTGACGGCTACACTCTACTCAACCGGAGCAGTACGATGAAACTCAACTTATGGCACTATAAGAAAGGGTTGAGAACTAGAGCTCAGTTGTTTGGCACGCCACCACTCTCCATCCAGCACTATGGACGGCACTGCCTACAACTGGCACTAATTAGTCCACGGTTGTGTTCAGCCGAATGACCTCTGCCGGGAACACTCAGAATGAGGTTCTGAGTTGTTGCAACATACGAGCCTTTCACTGCTTTCAAGGCTTCTTAGGAAGGATTCCGGAATGTTGCTGCCGGCATGCCTCCGGCAATTCCGGGTGAACATCTCCTTGTAAATCCCCCCTGGTTTCTTGTACACCCGTGAAATTTGGCCAGGTTATGCAGTTTGCATTGCTGCACAATTGCGCCTTCCTAGTTCTGCCGCGGTTGCAAACATCAGGCGTGACAGCCAGATAGGCTGGTCCCTGTAGGACACTGCCAGGGCACTGGGTACATGTGCTTCCCGTTCTTCTCACCTGAGTGCTACTGATTCCAGCTTTGATGGCCACACTCTACTCAACCGGAACAGTAAGTTGAACCTCAACTTATGGCACTTTGTGAAAGTGTTGAGAACTAGAGCTCAGTTGTTTGGCACGCCACCAAAGTCCATCCAGCACTATGGACGGCACTGCCTACATCTGGCTCTAATTAGTCCACGGTTGTGTTCAGCCGAATGACCTCTGCCGGGAACACTCAGAATGAGGTGCTGAGTTATTGCAACATAGGAGCGTTTCACTGCTTTCAAGGCTTCTTAGGAAGAATTCCTCAATCTTGCTGCTGGCTGGCCTCCGGGTGTTCCGGATGAACATCTCCTTGTAAATCCCCCGTGGTTTCTTGTACACCCGTGAAATTTGGCGAGGTTATGCAGTTTGCATTGCTGCACAATTGCGCCTGCCTAACTCTGCCGCGGTTGCAAACATTCAGGCGTGGAAGCGTGATAGTCTGGTCCCCGTAGGACACTGCCAGCGGACTGGGTATATCTGCTTCCCGTTCTTCTCACCTGAGTGCTACTGATTCCAGCTTTTACGGCTACACTCTACTCAACCGGAGCAGTAAGTTGAACCTAACCTTATGGCAATTTGTGAAAGTGTTGAGATCTAGAGTTTTGTTGTTTGGCTCGCCACCACTGTCCATCGAGCACTATGAACAGCACTGCATACATCTGGCTCTAATTAGTCCACCGTTGTGTTCAGGCGAATGACCTCTGCCGGGAACACTCAGAATGAGGTTCTGAGTTGTTGCAACATAGGAGCGTTTCACTGCTTTCAAGGTTTCTTAGGAAGATTTTTGGAATGTTGCTGCCGGCAGGACTCCGGCTGTTACGTGTGAATATCTCCTTGTAAATCCCCCGTGGATTCTTGTACACCCGTGAAGTTTGGCCAGGTTATGCAGTTTGCATTGCTGCACAATTGCACCTGCCTCGCTCTGCCGCGGTTGCAAACATACAGGCGTGGCATCCAGAAAGGCTGATCCCCGTGGGACACTGCCAGCCGACTGGGTCTATCTGCTTCCCGTTCTACTCACCTGAGTGCTACTGATTCCAGCTTTGACGGCTACACCCTACTCAATCGCAGCAGTAAGATGATCCTCAACTTATGGCTCTTTGTGAAAGTGTTGAGAACTAGAGCTCAGTTGTTTGGCACGCCACCACTGTCCTTCCAGCACTGTGGACAGCACTGCTTCCATCTGGATCTAATTAGTCCACGGTTGTGTTCAGCTTAATGACCTCTGCGGGGAACACTGAGAATGAGGTTCTGAGTTATTGCAAAATAGGAGCATTTCACTGCTTCCATCACTTCTTAGGAAGAATTCCGGAATGTTTCGGCCGACATGCCTCCGGCTGTTCCGAATCAACATCTCCTTGTAAATCCCCCGTGATTTCTTGTACACCCGTTGAATTTGGTCAGGTTGTGCAGATTGCATTGCTGCACAATTGCGCCTGCCTAGCTCTGCCGCATTTGCAATCATTCAGGCGTGGCAGCCAGATAGGCTGGTCAACGTAGGACACTGCCAGCGGACTGGGTATATCTGCTTCCCGATCTTCTCACCTGAGTGCCATTGATTCCAGCTATGTTGGCTACACTCTTCTCAACCGCAGCAGTAACTTGAACCTCAACTTATGGTACGTTGTGAAAGTGTGGAGAACTAGAGCTCAGTTGTTTGGCATGCCACCAAGTCCATCCAGCACTATGGACGGCACTGCATACATCTGGCTCTAATTAGTCCAAGGTTGTGTTCAGCCGAATGACCTGTGCCGGGAACACTCAGAATGAGGTTCTGACTTTTTGCAACATAGGAGCGTTTCACTGCTTTCAAGGCTTCTTTGGAAGAATTCCTCAATCTTGCTGCTGGCTGGCCTCCGGGTGTTCCGGATGAACATCTCCTTGTAAATCCCCCATGGTTTCTTGTACACCCGTGAAATTTGGCCAGGTTATGCAGTTTGCAATGCTGCTCTGCCTCGGTTGCAAATATTCAGGCGTGGCAGCCAAATAGGCTGGTCCCCGTAGGACACTTCCAGCGGACTGGGTATATCTCCTTCCCGTTCTTCTCACCTGAGTGCTACTGATTCCAGCTTTGACGGCTACACTCTACTCTACCGGAGCAGTATGTTGAACTTCAATTTATGGCAATTTGTGAAAGTGTTGAGAACTAGAGCTCAGGTGTTTGGCACGCCACCACAGTCCATCCAGCACTATGGACGGCACTGCCTACATCTGGCTCTAATTAGTCCACGGTTGTGTTCAGCCGAATGACCTCTGCCTGCAACACTCAGAATGAGGTTCTGAGTTATTGCATCATAGGAGCGTCTCACTGCTTTCAAGGCTTCTTAGGAAATATTCCAGAAAGTTGCTGCCGGCAAGCGTCGGGCTGTTCCGGGTGAACATCTCCTTGTAAATCCCTCGTGGTTTCTTGTACACCCGTGAAATTTGGCCAGGTCATGCAGTTTGCCTTGCTGCACTATTGTGCTAATGTAGCTCTGCCACGGTTGGATACATTCAGGCGTGGCAGCCAGAGAGGCTGGTCCCCGTAGGACACTGCCAGCGGACTGGATATATCTGCTTCCCGTTCTTCACATCTGAGTGCTACTGATTCCAGCTTTCACGGCTACACTCTACTCAATCGGAGCAGTAAGTTGAATCTCAACTTATGGCACTTTGTGAAAGTGTTGAGAACTAGAGCTCATTGTTTGGCACGCCACCACTGTCCATCCAGCACTATAGGGGGCACTGCCTACATCTGGCTCTAATTAGTGCACGGTTGTGTTCAGCCGAATGACCTGTGCCGAGAAAACTCAGAATGAGGTGCTGAGTTATTGCAACATAGGAGCGTTTCACTGCTTTCAAGGCTTCTTAGGAAGAATTCCTCAATCTTGCTACTGGCTGGCCTCCGGGTGTTCCGGATGAACATCTGCTTGTAAATCCCCCGTGGTTTCTTGTATACCCGTGGAATTTAGCCAGGTTATGCAGTTTGCATTGCTGCACAATTGCGCCTGCCTAGCTCTGTCGCGTTTGCAATCACATAGGCGTGTTAGCCAGATAGGCTGGTCCCCATAGGACACTTACAGCGGATTGGGTATATCTGCTTCCCGTTCTTCTCACCTGAGTGCTACTGATTCCAGCTTTGACGGCTACACTCTACTCAATCGGAGCAGTAAGTTGAACCTGAACTTATGGCTCTTTGTGAAAGTGTTGAGAACTAGAGCTCAGTTGTTTGGCACGCCACCACTGTCCTTCCAGCACTGTGGACAGCACTGCTTACATCTGTCTCTAATTAGTCCACAGTTGTGTTCAGCCAAATGACCTCTGCGGGGAACACTGAGAATGAGGTTCTGAGTTATTGCAAAATAGGAGCACTTCACTGCTTCCTAGGCTTCTTAGGAAGAATTCCGGAATGTTTCGGCCGACATGCCTCCGGCTGTTCCGGGTGAACATAGCCTTGTAAATCCCACGTGGTTTCTTGTACACCCTTGAAATTTGGCCAGGTTATGCAGTTTATATTGCTGCACAATTGCGCCTGCCTAGCTCTGCCGCGTTTGCAATCATTCAGGCATGGCAGCCAGATAGGCTGGTCCCCGTAGGACACTGCCAGCGGACTGGGTATATCTGCTTCCCGTTCTTCTCATCTCAGTGCTATTGATTCCAGCTTTGTCGGCTACACTCTTCTCAACCGGAGCAGTAACTTGAACTTCAATTTATGGTACGTTGTGAAAGTGTGGAGAACTAGAGCTCAGTTGTTTGGCATGCAACCAAGTCCATGCAGCACTATGGACGGAACTGCATACATCTGGCTCTAATTAGTCCAAGGTTGTGTTCAGCCGAATGACCTCTGCCTGTAACACTCAGAATGAGGTTCTGACTTATTGCAACATAGGAGCGTTTCACTGCTTTCAAGGCTTCTTTGGAAGAATTCCTCAATCTTGCTGCTGGCTGGCCTCCGGGTGTTCCGGATGAACATCTCCTTGTAAATCCCCCGTGGTTTCTTGTACCCCCGTGAAATTTGGCCAGGTTATGCAGTTTGCAATGCTGCTCTGCCTCGGTTGCAAATATTCAGGCGTGGCAGCCAAATAGGCTGGTCCCCGTAGGACACTTCCAGCGGACTGGGTATATCTGCTTCCCGTTTTTCTCACCTGAGTGCTACTGATTCCAGCTTTGACGGCTACACTCTACTCTACCGGAGCAGTATGTTGAACTTCAATTTATGGCAATTTGTGAAAGTGTTGAGAACTAGAGCTCAGGTGTTTGGCACGCCACCACAGTCCATCCAGCACTATGGACGGCACTGCCTACATCTGGCTCTAATTAGTCCACGGTTGTGTTCAGCCGAATGACCTCTGCCTGTGACACTCAGAATGAGGTTCTGAGTTATTGCATCATAGGAGCGTCTCACTGCTTTCAAGGCTTCTTAGGAAATATTCCGGAAAGTTGCTACCGGCAAGCGTCGGGCTGTTCCGGGTGAACATCTCCTTGTAAATCCCTCGTGGTTTCTTGTACACCCGTGAAATTTGGCCAGGTCATGCAGTTTGCATTGCTGCACTATTGTGCTAATGTAGCTCTGCCGCGGTTGGAAACATTCAGGCGTGGCAGCCAGAGAGGCTGGTCCCCGTAGGACACTGCCAGCGGACTGGATATATCTGCTTCCCGTTCTTCACATCTGAGTGCTACTGATTCCAGCTTTCACGGCTATACTCTACTCAACAGGAGCAGTAAGTTGAACCTCAACTTATGGCACTTTGTGAAAGTGTTGAGAACTAGAGCTCATTGTTTGGCACGCCACCACTGTCCATCCAGCACTATAGGGGGCACTGCCTACATCTGGCTCTAATTAGTGCACGGTTGTGTTCAGCCGAATGACCTGTGCCGGGAAAACTCAGAATGAGGTGTTGAGTTATTGCAACATAGGAGCGTTTCACTGCTTTCAAGGCTTCTTAGGAAGAATTCCTCAATCTTGCTGCTGGCTGGCCTCCGGGTGTTCCGGATGAACATCTGCTTGTAAATCCCCCGTGGTTTCTTGTATACCCGTGGAATTTAGCCAGGTTATGCAGTTTGCATTGCTGCACAATTGCGCCTGCGTAGCTCTGCCGCGTTTGCAATCACTCAGGCGTGGTAGCCAGATAGGCTGGTCCCCATAGGACACTTACAGCGGACTGGGTATATCTGCTTCCCGTTCTTCTCCCCTGAGTGCTACTGATTCCAGCTTTGACGGCTACACTCTACTCAATCGGAGCAGTAAGTTGAACCTGAACTTATGGCTCTTTGTGAAAGTGTTGAGAACTAGAGCTCAGTTGTTTGGCACGCCACCACTGTCCTTCCAGCACTGTGGACAGCACTGCTTACATCTGGCTCTAATTAGTCCACAGTTGTGTTCAGCCAAATGACCTCTGCGGGGAACACTGAGAATGAGGTTCTGAGTTATTGCAAAATAGGAGCACTTCACTGCTTCCAAGGCTTCTTAGGAAGAATTCCGGAATGTTTTGGCCGACATGCCTCCGGCTGTTCCGGGTGAACATAGCCTTGTAAATCCCCCGTGGTTTCTTGTACACCCTTGAAATTTGGCCAGGTTATGCAGTTTATATTGCTGCACAATTGCGCCTGCCTAGCTCTGCCGCGTTTGCAATCATTCAGGCATGGCAGCCAGATAGGCTGGTCCCCGTAGGACACTGCCAGCGGACTGGGTATATCTGCTTCCCGTTCTTCTCATCTGAGTGCTACTGATTTCAGCTTTGACGGCTACACTCTACTCAACCGGCGTAGTAAGTAGAACCTCAACTTATGGCACTTTGTGAAAGTGTTGAGAACTAGAGCTCAGTTGTTTGGCACGCCACTACAGTCCATCCAGCACTATGGACGGCACTGCCTACATCTGGCTCTAATTAGTCCACGGCTGTGTTCAGCCGAATGACCTCTGCCTGGAACACTCAGAATGAGGTTCTGAGTTATTGCAACATAGGAGTGTTTCACTGCTTTCAAGGCTTCTTAGGAAGAATTCCGGAAAGTTGCTGCCAGCAGGCGTCGGGCGGTTCCGGGTGAACATCTCCTTGTAAATCCCTCGTGGTTTCTTGTACACCCGTGAAATTTGGCCAGGTCGTGCAGTTTGCATTGCTGCACTATTGTGCTATCGTAGCTCTTCCGCGGTTGCAAACATTCAGGCGTGGTAGCCAGAGAGGCTGGTCTCCGTAGGACACTGCTTTCAGACTGGATATATCTGCTTCCCTTACTTCACACCTGAGTGCTACTGATTCAAGCTTTGAAGGCTACACTCTACTCAACAGGAGCAGTAAGTTGAACCTCAACTTTTGGCAATTTGTGAAAGTGTTGAGAACTAGAGCTCAGTTGTTTGGCATGCCACCACAGTCCATCCATCACTATGGACGGCACTGTCTACATCTGGCTCTAATTAGTCCACGGTTGTGTTCAGCAGAATGACCTCTGCCAGGAACACTCAGAATGAGGTTCTGAGATATTGCAACATAGGAGCGTTTCACTGCTTTCAAGGCTTCTTAGGAAGAATTACGGAATCTTGCTTCCGGCAACCTTCCGGTTATTCCGGGTGAACATCTCTTTGTAAATCCCCCGTGGTTTCTTGTACACCCGTGAAATTGGGCCAGGTTATGCAGTTTGCATTGCTGCACAATTGCCCCTGCCTAGATCTGCCACGGTTGCAAATATTCAGGTGTGGCAGCCAGGTAGGCTGGTCTCCGTAGGACACTGCCAGCGGATTGTGTATATCTGCTTTCCGTTCTTCTCACCTGAGTGCTACTGATTTCAGCTTTGACGGCTACACTCTACTCAACCGGCGCAGTAAGTAGAACCTCAACTTATAGCACTTTGTGAAAGTGTTGAGAACTAGAGCTCAGTTGTTTGGCACGTCACCACTGTCCATTCAGCACTGTGGACGGCACTGCCTACATCTGGCTCTAATGAGTCCTCGGTTGTGTTCAGCAGAATGACCTCTGCCTGGAACACTCAGAATGAGGTTCTGAGTTATTGCAACATAGGAGCGTTTCACTTCTTTCAAGGCTTGTTAGGAAGAATTCTGGAATCTTGCTGCCGGCAGGCCTTCCGGTGTTCTGGGTGAACATCTCCTTGTTAATACCCCGTAGTTTCTTGTACACCCGTGAAATTTGGCCAGGTTATGCAGTTTGCATTGCTGCACAATTGCGCCTGACTAGCTCTGCCTCGGTTGCAAATATTCAGGCGTGGCAGCCAAATAGGCTGGTCCCCGTAGGACACTGCCAGCGGACTGGGTATATCTGCTTCCCTTCTTCTCACCTGAGTGTTTCTGATTCCAACTTTGACGGCTACACTCAACTCAACAGGAGCAGTAAGTTGAACCACAACTTATGGCACTTTGTGAAAGTGTTCAGAACTAGAGCTCAGTTGTTTGGCACGCCACCACTGTCCATCCAGCACTATAGGGGGCACTGCCTACATCTGGCTCTCATTAGTGCACGGTTTTATTCAGCTGAATGACCTGTGGGGGGAACACTCAGAATGAGGTGCTGAGTTATTGCAACATAGGTGCGTTTAACTGCTTTCAAGGCTTCTTAGGAAGAATTCCTCAATCTTGCTGCTGGCTGGCCTCCGGGTGTTCCGGATGAACATCTCCTTGTAAATCCCGCTAGGTTTCATGTACACCCGTGGAATTTAGCCAGGTTATGCAGTTTGCATTGCTGCACAATTGCGCCTGCCTAGCTCTGCCGCGGTTGCAAACATTCAGGCGTGGCAGCCAGATAGGCTAGACCAGGGAAGACACTGCCAGCGGACTGGGTATATCTACTTCCCGTTCTTCACACCTGAGTGCTACCGATTCCAGCTTTGACAGCTACACTCTACTCAACAGGAGCAGTAAGTTGAACCTCAACTTTGGCACTTTGTGAAACTGTTGAGAACTAGAGCTCAGTTCTTTGGCACGCCACCACTGTCCATCCAGCACTATGGACGGTACTGCCTACATCTGGCACTAATTAGTCCACGGTTGTGTTCAGCCGAATGACCTCTGCCGAGAACACTCAGAATGAGGTTCTGAGTTATTGGAACATAGGAGCATTTCTCTGCTTTCAAGGATTCTTAGGAAGAATTCCAGAATCCTGCTGCCGACAGGCCTCCGGCTGTTCCGGGTGATCATCTCCTTGTAAATCCCAAGTGGTTTCTTGTACACCCGTGAAATTTGGCCAGGTTATGCAGTTTGCATTGCTGCACATTTGTGCCTGCCTAGACCTGCCACGGTTGCAAACATTCAGTCGTGGCAGCCAGATAGTCTAGACCACAGAAGACACTGCCAGCGGACTGGGTATATCTGCTTCCGGTTCTTCTCACCTGAGTGCTTCTGATTCCAGCTTTGACGGCTACACTCTACTCAACAGGAGCAGTAAGTTGAACCACTACTTATGGCACTTTGTGAAAGTGTTGAGAACTAGAGCTCAGTTGTTTGGAACGCCACCACTGTCCATCCAGCACTATAGGGGGAACTGCCTACATCTGGCTCTAATTAGTTCACGGTTGTGTTCAGCCGAATGACCTCTGCCGGGAACACTCAGGATGAGGTTCTCAGTTATTGCAACATAGGTGCGTTTCACTGCTTTCAAGGAAGAATTCCGGAATCTTGCTGCGGGCAGGCCTCCGGCTATTGCGGGTGAACATCTCCTTGTAAATCCCCCGTAGTTTCTTGTACAACCGTGAAATTTGGCCAGGTTATGCAGTTTGCATTGCTGCACAATTGCGCCTTCCTAGTTCTGCCGCGGTTCCAAACATTCAGGCGTGACAGCCAGATAGGCTGGTCCCTGTAGGACACTGCCAGCGCACTGGGTACATGTGCTTCCCGTTCTTCTCAAATGAGTGCTACTGATTCCAGCTTTGATGGCCACACTCTACTCAACCGGAGCAGTAAGTTGAACCTCAACTTATGGCACTTTGTGAAAGTGTTGAGAACTAGATAGAGCTCAGTTGTTTGGCACGCCACCACAGTACATCCAGCATTATGGACGGCACTGCCTACATCTGGCTCTAATTAGTCCACGGTTGTGTTCAGCGGAATGACCTCTGCCGGGAACACTCAGAATGAGGTTCTGACTTATTGCAACATAGGAGCATTTCACTGCTTTCAAGGCTTCTTAGAAAGAATTCCGGAATCTTGCTGCCGGTAGGCCTCTGGTTGTTCTGGGTGAACATCTCCTTGTAAATCCCCGTGGTTTCTTGTACACTCGTGAAATTTGGCCAGGTTATGCAGTTTGTATTGCTGCACAATTGTGCCTGCCTAGCTCTGCCGCGGTTGCAAACATTCAGGCGAGGCAGCCAGATAGGATGGTCACATAGGACACTGCCAGCGGACTGGGTATATCTGCTTCCCGTTCTTCTCACCTGAGTGCTACTGATTTCAGCTTTGACGGCTACACTCTACTCAACCGGAGCAATACGATGAAACTCAACTTATGGCACTACAAGAAAGTGTTGAGAACTAGAGCTCAGTTGTTTGGCACGCCACCACTGTCCATCCAGCACTATGGACGGCACTGCCTACATGTGGCACTAATTAGTCCACGGTTGTGTTCAGCCGAATGACCTCTGCCGGGAACACTCAGAATGAGGTTCTGAGTTGTTGCAACATAGGAGCGTTTCACTGCTTTCAAGGCTTCTCAGGAAGGATTCCGGTATGTTGCTGCCGGCAGGCCTCGGGCAGTTCCGGGTGAAAATCTCCTTGTAAATCCCCCTTGGTTTCTTGTACACCCTTGAAATTTGGCCAGTTTATGCACTTTGCATTGCTGCACAATTGCGCCTTCCTAGTTCTGCCGCGGTTGCAAACAACAGGCGTGACAGCCAGATAGGCTGGTCCCTGTAGGACACTGCCAGGGCACTGGGTACATGTGCTTCCCGTTCTTCTCACCTTAGTTCTACTGATTCCAGCTTTGATGGCCACACTCTACTCAACCGGAGCAGTAAGTTGAACCTCAACTTATGGCACTTTGTGAAAGTGTTGAGAACTAGAGCTCAGTTGTTTGGCATGCCACCAAAGTCCATCCAGCACTATGGACGGCACTGCCTACATCTGGCTCTAATTAGTCCACGGTTGTGTTCAGCCGAATGACCTCTGCCGGGAACACTCAGAATGAGGTGCTGAGTTATTGCAACATAGGAGCGTTTCACTGCTTTCAAGGCTTCTTAGGAAGAATTCCTCAATCTTGCTGCTGGCTGGCCTCCGGGTGTTCCGGATGAACATCTCCTTGTAAATCCCCCGTGGTTTCTTGTACACCCGTGAAATTTGGCGAGGTTATGCAGTTTGCATTGCTGCACAATTGCGCCTGCCTAACTCTGCCGCGGTTGCAAACATTCAGGCGTGGAAGCGTGATAGTGTGGTCCCCGTAGGACACTGCCAGCGGACTGGGTATATCTGCTTCCCGTTCTTCTCACCTGAGTGCTACTGATTCCAGCTTTTACGGCTACACTCTACTCAACCGGAGCAGTAAGTTGAACCTAACCTTATGGCAATTTGTGAAAGTGTTGAGATCTAGAGTTTTGTTGTTTGGCTCGCCACCACTGTCCATCGAGCACTATGAACAGCACTGCATACATCTGGCTCTAATTAGTCCACCGTTGTGTTCAGGCGAATGACCTCTGCCGGGAACACTCAGAATGAGGTTCTGAGTTGTTGCAACATAGGAGCGTTTCACTGCTTTCAAGGTTTCTTAGGAAGATTTTTGGAATGTTGCTGCCGGCAGGACTCCGGCTGTTACGTGTGAATATCTCCTTGTAAATCCCCCGTGGATTCTTGTACACCCGTGAAGTTTGGCCAGGTTATGCAGTTTGCATTGCTGCACAATTGCACCTGCCTCGCTCTGCCGCGGTTGCAAACATACAGGCGTGGCATCCAGAAAGGCTGATCCCCGTGGGACACTGCCAGCCGACTGGGTCTATCTGCTTCCCGTTCTACTCACCTGAGTGCTACTGATTCCAGCTTTGACGGCTACACCCTACTCAATCGCAGCAGTAAGATGATCCTCAACTTATGGCTCTTTGTGAAAGTGTTGAGAACTAGAGCTCAGTTGTTTGGCACGCCACCACTGTCCTTCCAGCACTGTGGACAGCACTGCTTCCATCTGGATCTAATTAGTCCACGGTTGTGTTCAGCCGAATGACCTCTGCGGGGAACACTGAGAATGAGGTTATGAGTTATTGCAAAATAGGAGCATTTCACTGCTTCCATCACTTCTTAGGAAGAATTCCGGAATGTTTCGGCCGACATGCCTCCGGCTGTTCCGAATCAACATCTCCTTGTAAATCCCCCGTGATTTCTTATACACCCGTTGAATTTGGTCAGGTTGTGCAGATTGCATTGCTGCACAATTGCGCCTGCCTAGCTCTGCCGCGTTTGCAATCATTCAGGCGTGGCAGCCAGATAGGCTGGTCAACGTAGGACACTGCCAGCGGACTGGGTATATCTGCTTCCCGATCTTCTCACCTGAGTGCCATTGATTCCAGCTATGTTGGCTACACTCTTCTCAACCGCAGCAGTAACTTGAACCTCAACTTATGGTACGTTGTGAAAGTGTGGAGAACTAGAGCTCAGTTGTTTGGCATGCCACCAAGTCCATCCAGCACTATGGACGGCACTGCATACATCTGGCTCTAATTAGTCCAAGGTTGTGTTCAGCCGAATGACCTCTGCCGGGAACACTCAGAATGAGGTTCTGACTTTTTGCAACATAGGAGCTTTTCACTGCTTTCAAGGCTTCTTTGGAAGAATTCCTCAATCTTGCTGCTGGCTGGCCTCCGGGTGTTCCGGATGAACATCTCCTTGTAAATCCCCCGTGGTTTCTTGTACACCCGTGAAATTTGCCCAGGTTATGCAGTTTGCAATGCTGCTCTGCCTCGGTTGCAAATATTCAGGCGTGGCAGCCAAATAGGCTGATCCCCGTAGGACACTTCCAGCGGACTGGGTATATCTCCTTCCCGTTCTTCTCACCTGAGTGCTACTGATTCCAGCTTTGACGGCTACACTCTACTCTACCGGAGCAGTATGTTGAACTTCAATTTATGGCAATTTGTGAAAGTGTTGAGAACTAGAGCTCAGGTGTTTGGCACGCCACCACAGTCCATCCAGCACTATGGACGGCACTGCCTACATCTGGCTCTAATTAGTCCACGGTTGTGTTCAGCCGAATGACCTCTGCCTGGAGCACTCAGAATGAGGTTCTGAGTTATTGCATCATAGGAGCGTCTCACTGCTTTCAAGGCTTCTTAGGAAATATTCCAGAAAGTTGCTGCCGGCAAGCGTCGGGCTGTTCCGGGTGAACATCTCCTTGTAAATCCCTCGTGGTTTCTTGTACACCCGTGAAATTTGGCCAGGTCATGCAGTTTGCCTTGCTGCACTATTGTGCTAATGTAGCTCTGCCACGGTTGGATACATTCAGGCGTGGCAGCCAGAGAGGCTGGTCCCCGTAGGACACTGCCAGCGGACTGGATATATCTGCTTCCCGTTCTTCACATCTGAGTGCTACTGATTCCAGCTTTCACGGCTACACTCTACTCAATCGGAGCAGTAAGTTGAATCTCAACTTATGGCACTTTGTGAAAGTGTTGAGAACTAGAGCTCATTGTTTGGCACGCCACCACTGTCCATCCAGCACTATAGGGGGCACTGCCTACATCTGGCTCTAATTAGTGCACGGTTGTGTTCAGCCGAATGACCTGTGCCGAGAAAACTCAGAATGAGGTGCTGAGTTATTGCAACATAGGAGCGTTTCACTGCTTTCAAGGCTTCTTAGGAAGAATTCCTCAATCTTGCTACTGGCTGGCCTCCGGGTGTTCCGGATGAACATCTGTTTGTAAATCCCCCGTGGTTTCTTGTATACCCGTGGAATTTAGCCAGGTTATGCAGTTTGCATTGCTGCACAATTGCGCCTGCCTAGCTCTGTCGCGTTTGCAATCACATAGGCGTGTTAGCCAGATAGGCTGGTCCCCATAGGACACTTACAGCGGATTGGGTATATCTGCTTCCCGTTCTTCTCACCTGAGTGCTACTGATTCCAGCTTTGACGGCTACACTCTACTCAATCGGAGCAGTAAGTTGAACCTGAACTTATGGCTCTTTGTGAAAGTGTTGAGAACTAGAGCTCAGTTGTTTGGCACGCCACCACTGTCCTTCCAGCACTGTGGACAGCACTGCTTACATCTGTCTCTAATTAGTCCACAGTTGTGTTCAGCCAAATGACCTCTGCGGGGAACACTGAGAATGAGGTTCTGAGTTATTGCAAAATAGGAGCACTTCACTGCTTCCTAGGCTTCTTAGGAAGAATTCCGGAATGTTTCGGCTGACATGCCTCCGGCTGTTCCGGGTGAACATAGCCTTGTAAATCCCACGTGGTTTCTTGTACACCCTTGAAATTTGGCCAGGTTATGCAGTTTATATTGCTGCACAATTGCGCCTGCCTAGCTCTGCCGCGTTTGCAATCATTCAGGCATGGCAGCCAGATAGGCTGGTCCCCGTAGGACACTGCCAGCGGACTGGGTATATCTGCTTCCCGTTCTTCTCATCTCAGTGCTATTGATTCCAGCTTTGTCGGCTACACTCTTCTCAACCGGAGCAGTAACTTGAACTTCAATTTATGGTACGTTGTGAAAGTGTGGAGAACTAGAGCTCAGTTGTTTGGCATGCAACCAAGTCCATGCAGCACTATGGACGGAACTGCATACATCTGGCTCTAATTAGTCCAAGGTTGTGTTCAGCCGAATGACCTCTGCCTGTAACACTCAGAATGAGGTTCTGACTTATTGCAACATAGGAGCGTTTCACTGCTTTCAAGGCTTCTTTGGAAGAATTCCTCAATCTTGCTGCTGGCTGGCCTCCGGGTGTTCCGGATGAACATCTCCTTGTAAATCCCCCGTGGTTTCTTGTACACCCGTGAAATTTGGCCAGGTTATGCAGTTTGCAATGCTGCTCTGCCTCGGTTGCAAATATTCAGGCGTGGCAGCCAAATAGGCTGGTCCCCGTAGGACACTTCCAGCGGACTGGGTATATCTGCTTCCCGTTTTTCTCACCTGAGTGCTACTGATTCCAGCTTTGACGGCTACACTCTACTCTACCGGAGCAGTATGTTGAACTTCAATTTATGGCAATTTGTGAAAGTGTTGAGAACTAGAGCTCAGGTGTTTGGCACGCCACCACAGTCCATCCAGCACTATGGACGGCACTGCCTACATCTGGCTCTAATTAGTCCACGGTTGTGTTCAGCCGAATGACCTCTGCCTGTGACACTCAGAATGAGGTTCTGAGTTATTGCATCATAGGAGCGTCTCACTGCTTTCAAGGCTTCTTAGGAAATATTCCGGAAAGTTGCTACCGGCAAGCGTCGGGCTATTCCGGGTGAACATCTCCTTGTAAATCCCTCGTGGTTTCTTGTACACCCGTGAAATTTGGCCAGGTCATGCAGTTTGCATTGCTGCACTATTGTGCTAATGTAGCTCTGCCGCGGTTGGAAACATTCAGGCGTGGCAGCCAGAGAGGCTGGTCCCAGTAGGACACTGCCAGCGGACTGGATATATCTGCTTCCCGTTCTTCACATCTGAGTGCTACTGATTCCAGCTTTCACGGCTATACTCTACTCAACAGGAGCAGTAAGTTGAACCTCAACTTATGGCACTTTGTGAAAGTGTTGAGAACTAGAGCTCATTGTTTGGCACGCCACCACTGTCCATCCAGCACTATAGGGGGCACTGCCTACATCTGGCTCTAATTAGTGCACGGTTGTGTTCAGCCGAATGACCTGTGCCGGGAAAACTCAGAATGAGGTGTTGAGTTATTGCAACATAGGAGCGTTTCACTGCTTTCAAGGCTTCTTAGGAAGAATTCCTCAATCTTGCTGCTGACTGGCCTCCGGGTGTTCCGGATGAACATCTGCTTGTAAATCCCCCGTGGTTTCTTGTATACCCGTGGAATTTAGCCAGGTTATGCAGTTTGCATTGCTGCACAATTGCGCCTGCGTAGCTCTGCCGCGTTTGCAATCACTCAGGCGTGGTAGCCAGATAGGCTGGTCCCCATAGGACACTTACAGCGGACTGGGTATATCTGCTTCCCGTTCTTCTCCCCTGAGTGCTACTGATTCCAGCTTTGACGGCTACACTCTACTCAATCGGAGCAGTAAGTTGAACCTGAACTTATGGCTCTTTGTGAAAGTGTTGAGAACTAGAGCTCAGTTGTTTGGCACGCCACCACTGTCCTTCCAGCACTGTGGACAGCACTGCTTACATCTGGCTCTAATTAGTCCACAGTTGTGTTCAGCCAAATGACCTCTGCGGGGAACACTGAGAATGAGGTTCTGAGTTATTGCAAAATAGGAGCACTTCACTGCTTCCAAGGCTTCTTAGGAAGAATTCCGGAATGTTTTGGCCGACATGCCTCCGGCTGTTCCGGGTGAACATAGCCTTGTAAATCCCCCGTGGTTTCTTGTACACCCTTGAAATTTGGCCAGGTTATGCAGTTTATATTGCTGCACAATTGCGCCTGCCTAGCTCTGCCGCGTTTGCAATCATTCAGGCATGGCAGCCAGATAGGCTGGTCCCCGTAGGACACTGCCAGCGGACTGGGTATATCTGCTTCCCGTTCTTCTCATCTGAGTGCTACTGATTTCAGCTTTGACGGCTACACTCTACTCAACCGGCGTAGTAAGTAGAACCTCAACTTATGGCACTTTGTGAAAGTGTTGAGAACTAGAGCTCAGTTGTTTGGCACGCCACTACAGTCCATCCAGCACTATGGACGGCACTGCCTACATCTGGCTCTAATTAGTCCACGGCTGTGTTCAGCCGAATGACCTCTGCCTGGAACACTCAGAATGAGGTTCTGAGTTATTGCAACATAGGAGTGTTTCACTGCTTTCAAGGCTTCTTAGGAAGAATTCCGGAAAGTTGCTGCCAGCAGGCGTCGGGCGGTTCCGGGTGAACATCTCCTTGTAAATCCCTCGTGGTTTCTTGTACACCCGTGAAATTTGGCCAGGTCGTGCAGTTTGCATTGCTGCACTATTGTGCTATCGTAGCTCTTCCGCGGTTGCAAACATTCAGGCGTGGTAGCCAGAGAGGCTGGTCTCCGTAGGACACTGCTTTCAGACTGGATATATCTGCTTCCCTTACTTCACACCTGAGTGCTACTGATTCAAGCTTTGAAGGCTACACTCTACTCAACAGGAGCAGTAAGTTGAACCTCAACTTTTGGCAATTTGTGAAAGTGTTGAGAACTAGAGCTCAGTTGTTTGGCATGCCACCACAGTCCATCCATCACTATGGACGGCACTGTCTACATCTGGCTCTAATTAGTCCACGGTTGTGTTCAGCAGAATGACCTCTGCCAGGAACACTCAGAATGAGGTTCTGAGATATTGCAACATAGGAGCGTTTCACTGCTTTCAAGGCTTCTTAGGAAGAATTACGGAATCTTGCTTCCGGCAACCTTCCGGTTATTCCGGGTGAACATCTCTTTGTAAATCCCCCGTGGTTTCTTGTACACCCGTGAAATTGGGCCAGGTTATGCAGTTTGCATTGCTGCACAATTGCCCCTGCCTAGATCTGCCACGGTTGCAAATATTCAGGTGTGGCAGCCAGGTAGGCTGGTCTCCGTAGGACACTGCCAGCGGATTGTGTATATCTGCTTTCCGTTCTTCTCACCTGAGTGCTACTGATTTCAGCTTTGACGGCTACACTCTACTCAACCGGCGCAGTAAGTAGAACCTCAACTTATAGCACTTTGTGAAAGTGTTGAGAACTAGAGCTCAGTTGTTTGGCACGTCACCACTGTCCATTCAGCACTGTGGACGGCACTGCCTACATCTGGCTCTAATGAGTCCTCGGTTGTGTTCAGCAGAATGACCTCTGCCTGGAACACTCAGAATGAGGTTCTGAGTTATTGCAACATAGGAGCGTTTCACTTCTTTCAAGGCTTGTTAGGAAGAATTCTGGAATCTTGCTGCCGGCAGGCCTTCCGGTGTTCTGGGTGAACATCTCCTTGTTAATACCCCGTAGTTTCTTGTACACCCGTGAAATTTGGCCAGGTTATGCAGTTTGCATTGCTGCACAATTGCGCCTGACTAGCTCTGCCTCGGTTGCAAATATTCAGGCGTGGCAGCCAAATAGGCTGGTCCCCGTAGGACACTGCCAGCGGACTGGGTATATCTGCTTCCCTTCTTCTCACCTGAGTGTTTCTGATTCCAACTTTGACGGCTACACTCAACTCAACAGGAGCAGTAAGTTGAACCACAACTTATGGCACTTTGTGAAAGTGTTCAGAACTAGAGCTCAGTTGTTTGGCACGCCACCACTGTCCATCCAGCACTATAGGGGGCACTGCCTACATCTGGCTCTCATTAGTGCACGGTTTTATTCAGCTGAATGACCTGTGGGGGGAACACTCAGAATGAGGTGCTGAGTTATTGCAACATAGGTGCGTTTAACTGCTTTCAAGGCTTCTTAGGAAGAATTCCTCAATCTTGCTGCTGGCTGGCCTCCGGGTGTTCCGGATGAACATCTCCTTGTAAATCCCGCTAGGTTTCATGTACACCCGTGGAATTTAGCCAGGTTATGCAGTTTGCATTGCTGCACAATTGCGCCTGCCTAGCTCTGCCGCGGTTGCAAACATTCAGGCGTGGCAGCCAGATAGGCTAGACCAGGGAAGACACTGCCAGCGGACTGGGTATATCTACTTCCCGTTCTTCACACCTGAGTGCTACCGATTCCAGCTTTGACAGCTACACTCTACTCAACAGGAGCAGTAAGTTGAACCTCAACTTTGGCACTTTGTGAAACTGTTGAGAACTAGAGCTCAGTTCTTTGGCACGCCACCACTGTCCATCCAGCACTATGGACGGTACTGCCTACATCTGGCACTAATTAGTCCACGGTTGTGTTCAGCCGAATGACCTCTGCCGAGAACACTCAGAATGAGGTTCTGAGTTATTGGAACATAGGAGCATTTCTCTGCTTTCAAGGATTCTTAGGAAGAATTCCAGAATCCTGCTGCCGACAGGCCTCCGGCTGTTCCGGGTGATCATCTCCTTGTAAATCCCAAGTGGTTTCTTGTACACCCGTGAAATTTGGCCAGGTTATGCAGTTTGCATTGCTGCACATTTGTGCCTGCCTAGACCTGCCACGGTTGCAAACATTCAGTCGTGGCAGCCAGATAGTCTAGACCACAGAAGACACTGCCAGCGGACTGGGTATATCTGCTTCCGGTTCTTCTCACCTGAGTGCTTCTGATTCCAGCTTTGACGGCTACACTCTACTCAACAGGAGCAGTAAGTTGAACCACTACTTATGGCACTTTGTGAAAGTGTTGAGAACTAGAGCTCAGTTGTTTGGAACGCCACCACTGTCCATCCAGCACTATAGGGGGAACTGCCTACATCTGGCTCTAATTAGTTCACGGTTGTGTTCAGCCGAATGACCTCTGCCGGGAACACTCAGGATGAGGTTCTCAGTTATTGCAACATAGGTGCGTTTCACTGCTTTCAAGGAAGAATTCCGGAATCTTGCTGCGGGCAGGCCTCCGGCTATTGCGGGTGAACATCTCCTTGTAAATCCCCCGTAGTTTCTTGTACAACCGTGAAATTTGGCCAGGTTATGCAGTTTGCATTGCTGCACAATTGCGCCTTCCTAGTTCTGCCGCGGTTCCAAACATTCAGGCGTGACAGCCAGATAGGCTGGTCCCTGTAGGACACTGCCAGCGCACTGGGTACATGTGCTTCCCGTTCTTCTCAAATGAGTGCTACTGATTCCAGCTTTGATGGCCACACTCTACTCAACCGGAGCAGTAAGTTGAACCTCAACTTATGGCACTTTGTGAAAGTGTTGAGAACTAGATAGAGCTCAGTTGTTTGGCACGCCACCACAGTACATCCAGCATTATGGACGGCACTGCCTACATCTGGCTCTAATTAGTCCACGGTTGTGTTCAGCGGAATGACCTCTGCCGGGAACACTCAGAATGAGGTTCTGACTTATTGCAACATAGGAGCATTTCACTGCTTTCAAGGCTTCTTAGAAAGAATTCCGGAATCTTGCTGCCGGTAGGCCTCTGGTTGTTCTGGGTGAACATCTCCTTGTAAATCCCCGTGGTTTCTTGTACACTCGTGAAATTTGGCCAGGTTATGCAGTTTGTATTGCTGCACAATTGTGCCTGCCTAGCTCTGCCGCGGTTGCAAACATTCAGGCGAGGCAGCCAGATAGGATGGTCACATAGGACACTGCCAGCGGACTGGGTATATCTGCTTCCCGTTCTTCTCACCTGAGTGCTACTGATTTCAGCTTTGACGGCTACACTCTACTCAACCGGAGCAATACGATGAAACTCAACTTATGGCACTACAAGAAAGTGTTGAGAACTAGAGCTCAGTTGTTTGGCACGCCACCACTGTCCATCCAGCACTATGGACGGCACTGCCTACATGTGGCACTAATTAGTCCACGGTTGTGTTCAGCCGAATGACCTCTGCCGGGAACACTCAGAATGAGGTTCTGAGTTGTTGCAACATAGGAGCGTTTCACTGCTTTCAAGGCTTCTCAGGAAGGATTCCGGTATGTTGCTGCCGGCAGGCCTCGGGCAGTTCCGGGTGAAAATCTCCTTGTAAATCCCCCTTGGTTTCTTGTACACCCTTGAAATTTGGCCAGTTTATGCACTTTGCATTGCTGCACAATTGCGCCTTCCTAGTTCTGCCGCGGTTGCAAACAACAGGCGTGACAGCCAGACAGGCTGGTCCCTGTAGGACACTGCCAGGGCACTGGGTACATGTGCTTCCCGTTCTTCTCACCTTAGTTCTACTGATTCCAGCTTTGATGGCCACACTCTACTCAACCGGAGCAGTAAGTTGAACCTCAACTTATGGCACTTTGTGAAAGTGTTGAGAACTAGAGCTCAGTTGTTTGGCATGCCACCAAAGTCCATCCAGCACTATGGACGGCACTGCCTACATCTGGCTCTAATTAGTCCACGGTTGTGTTCAGCCGAATGACCTCTGCCGGGAACACTCAGAATGAGGTGCTGAGTTATTGCAACATAGGAGCGTTTCACTGCTTTCAAGGCTTCTTAGGAAGAATTCCTCAATCTTGCTGCTGGCTGGCCTCCGGGTGTTCCGGATGAACATCTCCTTGTAAATCCCCCGTGGTTTCTTGTACACCCGTGAAATTTGGCGAGGTTATGCAGTTTGCATTGCTGCACAATTGCGCCTGCCTAACTCTGCCGCGGTTGCAAACATTCAGGCGTGGAAGCGTGATAGTGTGGTCCCCGTAGGACACTGCCAGCGGACTGGGTATATCTGCTTCCCGTTCTTCTCACCTGAGTGCTACTGATTCCAGCTTTTACGGCTACACTCTACTCAACCGGAGCAGTAAGTTGAACCTAACCTTATGGCAATTTGTGAAAGTGTTGAGATCTAGAGTTTTGTTGTTTGGCTCGCCACCACTGTCCATCGAGCACTATGAACAGCACTGCATACATCTGGCTCTAATTAGTCCACCGTTGTGTTCAGGCGAATGACCTCTGCCGGGAACACTCAGAATGAGGTTCTGAGTTGTTGCAACATAGGAGCGTTTCACTGCTTTCAAGGTTTCTTAGGAAGATTTTTGGAATGTTGCTGCCGGCAGGACTCCGGCTGTTACGTGTGAATATCTCCTTGTAAATCCCCCGTGGATTCTTGTACACCCGTGAAGTTTGGCCAGGTTATGCAGTTTGCATTGCTGCACAATTGCACCTGCCTCGCTCTGCCGCGGTTGCAAACATACAGGCGTGGCATCCAGAAAGGCTGATCCCCGTGGGACACTGCCAGCCGACTGGGTCTATCTGCTTCCCGTTCTACTCACCTGAGTGCTACTGATTCCAGCTTTGACGGCTACACCCTACTCAATCGCAGCAGTAAGATGATCCTCAACTTATGGCTCTTTGTGAAAGTGTTGAGAACTAGAGCTCAGTTGTTTGGCACGCCACCACTGTCCTTCCAGCACTGTGGACAGCACTGCTTCCATCTGGATCTAATTAGTCCACGGTTGTGTTCAGCCGAATGACCTCTGCGGGGAACACTGAGAATGAGGTTATGAGTTATTGCAAAATAGGAGCATTTCACTGCTTCCATCACTTCTTAGGAAGAATTCCGGAATGTTTCGGCCGACATGCCTCCGGCTGTTCCGAATCAACATCTCCTTGTAAATCCCCCGTGATTTCTTATACACCCGTTGAATTTGGTCAGGTTGTGCAGATTGCATTGCTGCACAATTGCGCCTGCCTAGCTCTGCCGCGTTTGCAATCATTCAGGCGTGGCAGCCAGATAGGCTGGTCAACGTAGGACACTGCCAGCGGACTGGGTATATCTGCTTCCCGATCTTCTCACCTGAGTGCCATTGATTCCAGCTATGTTGGCTACACTCTTCTCAACCGCAGCAGTAACTTGAACCTCAACTTATGGTACGTTGTGAAAGTGTGGAGAACTAGAGCTCAGTTGTTTGGCATGCCACCAAGTCCATCCAGCACTATGGACGGCACTGCATACATCTGGCTCTAATTAGTCCAAGGTTGTGTTCAGCCGAATGACCTCTGCCGGGAACACTCAGAATGAGGTTCTGACTTTTTGCAACATAGGAGCTTTTCACTGCTTTCAAGGCTTCTTTGGAAGAATTCCTCAATCTTGCTGCTGGCTGGCCTCCGGGTGTTCCGGATGAACATCTCCTTGTAAATCCCCCGTGGTTTCTTGTACACCCGTGAAATTTGCCCAGGTTATGCAGTTTGCAATGCTGCTCTGCCTCGGTTGCAAATATTCAGGCGTGGCAGCCAAATAGGCTGATCCCCGTAGGACACTTCCAGCGGACTGGGTATATCTCCTTCCCGTTCTTCTCACCTGAGTGCTACTGATTCCAGCTTTGACGGCTACACTCTACTCTACCGGAGCAGTATGTTGAACTTCAATTTATGGCAATTTGTGAAAGTGTTGAGAACTAGAGCTCAGGTGTTTGGCACGCCACCACAGTCCATCCAGCACTATGGACGGCACTGCCTACATCTGGCTCTAATTAGTCCACGGTTGTGTTCAGCCGAATGACCTCTGCCTGGAGCACTCAGAATGAGGTTCTGAGTTATTGCATCATAGGAGCGTCTCACTGCTTTCAAGGCTTCTTAGGAAATATTCCAGAAAGTTGCTGCCGGCAAGCGTCGGGCTGTTCCGGGTGAACATCTCCTTGTAAATCCCTCGTGGTTTCTTGTACACCCGTGAAATTTGGCCAGGTCATGCAGTTTGCCTTGCTGCACTATTGTGCTAATGTAGCTCTGCCACGGTTGGATACATTCAGGCGTGGCAGCCAGAGAGGCTGGTCCCCGTAGGACACTGCCAGCGGACTGGATATATCTGCTTCCCGTTCTTCACATCTGAGTGCTACTGATTCCAGCTTTCACGGCTACACTCTACTCAATCGGAGCAGTAAGTTGAATCTCAACTTATGGCACTTTGTGAAAGTGTTGAGAACTAGAGCTCATTGTTTGGCACGCCACCACTGTCCATCCAGCACTATAGGGGGCACTGCCTACATCTGGCTCTAATTAGTGCACGGTTGTGTTCAGCCGAATGACCTGTGCCGAGAAAACTCAGAATGAGGTGCTGAGTTATTGCAACATAGGAGCGTTTCACTGCTTTCAAGGCTTCTTAGGAAGAATTCCTCAATCTTGCTACTGGCTGGCCTCCGGGTGTTCCGGATGAACATCTGTTTGTAAATCCCCCGTGGTTTCTTGTATACCCGTGGAATTTAGCCAGGTTATGCAGTTTGCATTGCTGCACAATTGCGCCTGCCTAGCTCTGTCGCGTTTGCAATCACATAGGCGTGTTAGCCAGATAGGCTGGTCCCCATAGGACACTTACAGCGGATTGGGTATATCTGCTTCCCGTTCTTCTCACCTGAGTGCTACTGATTCCAGCTTTGACGGCTACACTCTACTCAATCGGAGCAGTAAGTTGAACCTGAACTTATGGCTCTTTGTGAAAGTGTTGAGAACTAGAGCTCAGTTGTTTGGCACGCCACCACTGTCCTTCCAGCACTGTGGACAGCACTGCTTACATCTGTCTCTAATTAGTCCACAGTTGTGTTCAGCCAAATGACCTCTGCGGGGAACACTGAGAATGAGGTTCTGAGTTATTGCAAAATAGGAGCACTTCACTGCTTCCTAGGCTTCTTAGGAAGAATTCCGGAATGTTTCGGCTGACATGCCTCCGGCTGTTCCGGGTGAACATAGCCTTGTAAATCCCCCGTGGTTTCTTGTACACCCTTGAAATTTGGCCAGGTTATGCAGTTTATATTGCTGCACAATTGCGCCTGCCTAGCTCTGCCGCGTTTGCAATCATTCAGGCATGGCAGCCAGATAGGCTGGTCCCCGTAGGACACTGCCAGCGGACTGGGTATATCTGCTTCCCGTTCTTCTCATCTCAGTGCTATTGATTCCAGCTTTGTCGGCTACACTCTTCTCAACCGGAGCAGTAACTTGAACTTCAATTTATGGTACGTTGTGAAAGTGTGGAGAACTAGAGCTCAGTTGTTTGGCATGCAACCAAGTCCATGCAGCACTATGGACGGAACTGCATACATCTGGCTCTAATTAGTCCAAGGTTGTGTTCAGCCGAATGACCTCTGCCTGTAACACTCAGAATGAGGTTCTGACTTATTGCAACATAGGAGCGTTTCACTGCTTTCAAGGCTTCTTTGGAAGAATTCCTCAATCTTGCTGCTGGCTGGCCTCCGGGTGTTCCGGATGAACATCTCCTTGTAAATCCCCCGTGGTTTCTTGTACACCCGTGAAATTTGGCCAGGTTATGCAGTTTGCAATGCTGCTCTGCCTCGGTTGCAAATATTCAGGCGTGGCAGCCAAATAGGCTGGTCCCCGTAGGACACTTCCAGCGGACTGGGTATATCTGCTTCCCGTTTTTCTCACCTGAGTGCTACTGATTCCAGCTTTGACGGCTACACTCTACTCTACCGGAGCAGTATGTTGAACTTCAATTTATGGCAATTTGTGAAAGTGTTGAGAACTAGAGCTCAGGTGTTTGGCACGCCACCACAGTCCATCCAGCACTATGGACGGCACTGCCTACATCTGGCTCTAATTAGTCCACGGTTGTGTTCAGCCGAATGACCTCTGCCTGTGACACTCAGAATGAGGTTCTGAGTTATTGCATCATAGGAGCGTCTCACTGCTTTCAAGGCTTCTTAGGAAATATTCCGGAAAGTTGCTACCGGCAAGCGTCGGGCTATTCCGGGTGAACATCTCCTTGTAAATCCCTCGTGGTTTCTTGTACACCCGTGAAATTTGGCCAGGTCATGCAGTTTGCATTGCTGCACTATTGTGCTAATGTAGCTCTGCCGCGGTTGGAAACATTCAGGCGTGGCAGCCAGAGAGGCTGGTCCCAGTAGGACACTGCCAGCGGACTGGATATATCTGCTTCCCGTTCTTCACATCTGAGTGCTACTGATTCCAGCTTTCACGGCTATACTCTACTCAACAGGAGCAGTAAGTTGAACCTCAACTTATGGCACTTTGTGAAAGTGTTGAGAACTAGAGCTCATTGTTTGGCACGCCACCACTGTCCATCCAGCACTATAGGGGGCACTGCCTACATCTGGCTCTAATTAGTGCACGGTTGTGTTCAGCCGAATGACCTGTGCCGGGAAAACTCAGAATGAGGTGTTGAGTTATTGCAACATAGGAGCGTTTCACTGCTTTCAAGGCTTCTTAGGAAGAATTCCTCAATCTTGCTGCTGACTGGCCTCCGGGTGTTCCGGATGAACATCTGCTTGTAAATCCCCCGTGGTTTCTTGTATACCCGTGGAATTTAGCCAGGTTATGCAGTTTGCATTGCTGCACAATTGCGCCTGCGTAGCTCTGCCGCGTTTGCAATCACTCAGGCGTGGTAGCCAGATAGGCTGGTCCCCATAGGACACTTACAGCGGACTGGGTATATCTGCTTCCCGTTCTTCTCCCCTGAGTGCTACTGATTCCAGCTTTGACGGCTACACTCTACTCAATCGGAGCAGTAAGTTGAACCTGAACTTATGGCTCTTTGTGAAAGTGTTGAGAACTAGAGCTCAGTTGTTTGGCACGCCACCACTGTCCTTCCAGCACTGTGGACAGCACTGCTTACATCTGGCTCTAATTAGTCCACAGTTGTGTTCAGCCAAATGACCTCTGCGGGGAACACTGAGAATGAGGTTCTGAGTTATTGCAAAATAGGAGCACTTCACTGCTTCCAAGGCTTCTTAGGAAGAATTCCGGTATGTTTCGGCCGACATGCCTCCGGCTGTTCCGGGTGAACATAGCCTTGTAAATCCCCCGTGGTTTCTTGTACACCCTTGAAATTTGGCCAGGTTATGCAGTTTATATTGCTGCACAATTGCGCCTGCCTAGCTCTGCCGCGTTTGCAATCATTCAGGCATGGCAGCCAGATAGGCTGGACCCGTAGGACACTGCCAGCGGACTGGGTATATCTGCTTCCCGTTCTTCTCATCTGAGTGCTACTGATTTCAGCTTTGACGGCTACACTCTACTCAACCGGTGTAGTAAGTAGAACCTCAACTTATGGCACTTTGTGAAAGTGTTGAGAACTAGAGCTCAGTTGTTTGGCACGCCACTACAGTCCATCCAGCACTATGGACGGCACTGCCTACATCTGGCTCTAATTAGTCCACGGCTGTGTTCAGCCGAATGACCTCTGCCTGGAACACTCAGAATGAGGTTCTGAGTTATTGCAACATAGGAGTGTTTCACTGCTTTCAAGGCTTCTTAGGAAGAATTCCGGAAAGTTGCTGCCAGCAGGCGTCGGGCGGTTCCGGGTGAACATCTCCTTGTAAATCCCTCGTGGTTTCTTGTACACCCTTGAAATTTGGCCAGGTCGTGCAGTTTGCATTGCTGCACTATTGTGCTAGCGTAGCTCTGCCGCGGTTGCAAACATTCAGGCGTGGTAGCCAGAGAGGCTGGTCTCCGTAGGACACTGCCAGCGGACTGGGGATATCTGCTTCCCGTTCTTCCCATCTGAAGGTACTGATTCCAGCTTTGAAGGCTACACTCTACTCAACAGGAGCAGTAAGTTGAACCTCAACTTTTGGCACTTTGTGAAAGTGTTGAGAACTAGAGCTCAGTTGTTTGGCATGCCACCACAGTCCATCCATCACTATGGACGGCACTGTCTACATCTGGCTCTAATTAGTCCACGGTTGTGTTCAGCAGAATGACCTCTGCCAGGAACACTCAGAATGAGGTTCTGAGATATTGCAACATAGGAGCGTTTCACTGCTTTCAAGGCTTCTTAGGAAGAATTACGGAATCTTGCTTCCGGCAACCTTCCGGTTATTCCGGGTGAACATCTCTTTGTAAATCCCCCGTGGTTTCTTGTACACCCGTGAAATTTGGCCAGGTTATGCAGTTTGCATTGCTGCACAATTGCCCCTGCCTAGCTCTGCCGCGGTTGCAAATATTCAGGTGTGGCAGCCAGGTAGGCTGGTCTCCGTAGGACACTGCCAGCGGATTGTGTATATCTGCTGTCCGTTCTTCTCACCTGAGTGCTACTGATTTCAGCTTTGACGGCTACACTCTACTCAACCGGCGCAGTAAGTAGAACCTCAACTTATAGCACTTTGTGAAAGTGTTGAGAACTAGAGCTCAGTTGTTTGGCACGTCACCACTGTCCATTCAGCACTGTGGACGGCACTGCCTACATCTGGCTCTAATGAGTCCTCGGTTGTGTTCAGCAGAATGACCTCTGCCTGGAACACTCAGAATGAGGTTCTGAGTTATTGCAACATAGGAGCGTTTCACTTCTTTCAAGGCTTGTTAGGAAGAATTCTGGAATCTTGCTGCCGGCAGGCCTTCCGGTGTTCTGGGTGAACATCTCCTTGTAAATACCCCGTAGTTTCTTGTACACCCGTGAAATTTGGCCAGGTTATGCAGTTTGCATTGCTGCACAATTGCGCCTGACTAGCTCTGCCTCGGTTGCAAATATTCAGGCGTGGCAGCCAAATAGGCTGGTCCCCGTAGGACACTGCCAGCGGACTGGGTATATCTGCTTCCCTTCTTCTCACCTGAGTGCTTCTGATTCCAACTTTGACGGCTACACTCAACTCAACAGGAGCAGTAAGTTGAACCACAACTTATGGCACTTTGTGAAAGTGTTCAGAACTAGAGCTCAGTTGTTTGGCACGCCACCACTGTCCATCCAGCACTATAGGGGGCACTGCCTACATCTGGCTCTCATTAGTGCACGGTTTTATTCAGCCGAATGACCTGTGGGGGGAACACTCAGAATGAGGTGCTGAGTTATTGCAACATAGGTGCGTTTAACTGCTTTCAAGGCTTCTTAGGAAGAATTCCTCAATCTTGCTGCTGGCTGGCCTCCGGGTGTTCTGGATGAACATCTCCTTGTAAATCCCGCTTGGTTTCATGTACACCCGTGGAATTTAGCCAGGTTATGCAGTTTGCATTGCTGCACAATTGCGCCTGCCTAGCTCTGCCGCGGTTGCAAACATTCAGGCGTGGCAGCCAGATAGGCTAGACCAGGGAAGACACTGCCAGCGGACTGGGTATATCTACTTCCCGTTCTTCACACCTGAGTGCTACCGATTCCAGCTTTGACAGCTACACTCTACTCAACAGGAGCAGTAAGTTGAACGTCAACTTTGGCACTTTGTGAAACTGTTGAGAACTAGAGCTCAGTTCTTTGGCACGCCACCACTGTCCATCCAGCACTATGGACGGTACTGCCTACATCTGGCACTAATTAGTCCACGGTTGTGTTCAGCCGAATGACCTCTGCCGAGAACACTCAGAATGAGGTTCTGAGTTATTGCAACATAGGAGCATTTCACTGCTTTCAAGGATTCTTAGGAAGAATTCCAGAATCTTGCTGCCGACAGGCCTCCGGCTGTTCCGGGTGATCATCTCCTTGTAAATCCCATGTGGTTTCTTGTACACCCGTGAAATTTGGCCAGGTTATTCAGTTTGCATTGCTGCACATTTGTGCCTGCCTAGACCTGCCACGGTTGCAAACATTCAGTCGTGGCAGCCAGATAGTCTAGACCACGGAAGACACTGCCAGCGGACTGGGTATATCTGCTTCCGGTTCTTCTCACCTGAGTGCTTCTGATTCCAGCTTTGACGGCTACACTCTACTCAACAGGAGCAGTAAGTTGAACCACTACTTATGGCACTTTGTGAAAGTGTTGAGAACTAGAGCTCAGTTGTTTGGCACGCCACCACTGTCCATCCAGCACTATAGGGGGCACTGCCTACATCTGGCTCTAATTAGTGCACGGTTTTATTCAGCCGAATGACCTGTGGTGGGAACACTCAGAATGAGGTGCTGAGTTATTGCAACATAGGAGCGTTTCACTGCTTTCAAGGCTTCTTAGGAAGAATTCCTCAATCTTGCTGCTGGCTGGCCTCCGGGAGTTCCGGATGAACATCTCCTTTTAAATCCCGTGTGGTTTCTTGTACACCCGTGGAATTTAGCCAGTTTATGCAGTTTGCATTGCTGCACAATTGCGCCTGCCTAGCTCTGCCGCGGTTGCAAACATTCAGGCGTGGCAGCCAAATAGGCTGGTCCTCGTAGGACACTGCCAGCGGACTGGGTATATCTGCTTCCCTTTCTTCTCACCTGAGTGCTACTGATTCCAGCTTTGACGGCGATCCTCTACTCAACCGGAGCAGTAAGGTGAACCTCAACTTATGGTACTTTGTGAAACTGTTGAGAACTAGAGCTCAGTTGTTTGGCACGCCACCACTGTCCATCTAGCACTATGGACGGCACTGCCTACATCTGGCTTTAATTAGTCCACGGTTGTGTTCAGCCGAATGACCTCTGCCGGGAACACTCAGAATGAGATTCTGAGTGTTTGCAACGTAGGAGCGTTTCACTGCTTTCAAGCCTTCTCATGAAAAATTCTGGAATATTGCTGCCGGCAGTCCTCCGGCTACTCTGGGTGAAGATCTCCTTGTAAATCCCCCGTGGTTTCTTTTCCACCCGTGAAATTTGGCCAGGTTATGCAGGTTGCATTGCTGCACAATTGCGCCTGCCTAGCTCTCCCTCGTTTGCAATCATTCAGGCGTGGCAGCCAGATAGGCTGGTCCCCGTAGGACACTGCCAGCGGACTGGGTATATCTGCTTCCCATTCTTCTCACCTGAGTGCTATTGATTCCAGCTTGGTCCGCTACACTCTTCTCAACCGGAGCAGTAACTTGAAACTCAATTTATGGTACGTTGTGAAAGTGTGGAGAACTAGAGCTCAGTTGTTTGGCATGCCACCACAGTCCATCCAGCACTATGGACGGCACTGCCTACATCTGGCTCTAATTAGTCCACAGTTGTGTTCAGCCGAATGACCTCTGCCGGGAACACTCAGAATGAGGTTCTGAGATATTGCAACATAGGAGCGTTTCACTGCTTTGAAGGATTCTTACGAAGATTTCCGGAATCTTGCTGCCGACAGGCCTCCGGCTGTTCCGGGTGATCATCTCCTTGTAAATCCCCCGGGGTTTCTTGTACACCCGTGAAATTTGGCCAGGTTATGCAGTTTGCATTGCTGCACAACTGCGCCTGCCTAGCTCTGCCGCTGTTGCAAACATTCAGGTGTGGCAGCCATATAGGCTGGTCCCCGTAGGACACTGCCAGCGGACTGAGTATATCTGCTTCCCGTTCTTCTCACCTGAGTGCTACTGATTCCAGCTTTCATGGCTACAATCTACTCAACCGGAGCAATAAGTTGAACCTCAACTAAGGACACTTTGTGAAAGTGTTGAGAACTAGAGCTCAGTTGTTTGGCTCGCCACCACTGTCCATCCAGCACTATGGAAGGCACTGCCTACATCTGGCTCTAATTATTCCACGGTTGTGTTCAGTCGAATGACCTCTGCCGGTAACACTCAAAATGAGTTTCTGAGTTATTGCAACATAGGAGCGTTTCACTGTTTCAAGGCTTCTTAGGAAGAATTCTGGAATGTTGCTGCCGGCAGTAGTCCGGCTGTTCCGGGGAACATCCCCCTGTAAATCCCCGGTGTTTTCTTGTACACCCGTGAAATTTGGCCAGGTTATGCAGTTTGCATTGCTGCACAATTGCGCCTGCCTAGCTCTGCCGCGGTTGCAAACATTCAGGCGTGGCAGCCAGATAGGCTGGTCCCCGTAGGACACTGCCATCGGACTGGGACTATCTGCTTCCAGTTCTTCTCTCCTGAGTGCTCATGATTCCAGCTTTGACGGCTACACTCTACTGAACCGCAGCAACCGGAGCATTAAGTGGAACCTCAACTTATGGCACTTTGTGAAAGTGTTGAGAACTAGAGCTCAGTTGCTTGGCACGCCACAACTGTTCATCCAGCACTATAGGGGGCACTGCCTTCATCTGGCTCTAATTAGTCCACGGTTGTGTTCAGCCGAATGACCTCTGCCGGGAACACTCAGAATGAGGTTCTGAGTTATTGCAACATAGGAGCGTTTCACTGCTTTCAAGGCTTCATAGGAAGAATTCCGGAATGTTGCGGCCGGCAGGACTCCGGCTGTTCCGAGTGAACATCTCCAGGTAAATCCCCCGTGGTTTCTTGTACACTCCTGAAATTTGGCCAGGTTATGCAGTTTGCATTGCTGCACAATTGCGCCTGCCTAGCTCTGCCACGGTTGAAAACATTCAGGCGTACAGCCAGATAGGCTTGTCCCCATTTGACACTGCCAGCGGACTGGGTCTATCTGCTCACCGTTCTTCTCACCTGAGTGCTACTGTTTCCAGCTGTGATGGCTACACTCTACTCACCCGGAGCAGTAAGTTGAACCTCAACTTATGGCACTTTGTGAAAGTGTTGAGAACTAGAGCTCAGTTGTTTGGCACGCCACCACTGTCCATCCAGCACTATGGACGGCACTGCATACATCTCTCTCTAATTAGTCCACGGTTGTATTCATCGGAATAATATCTGCCGGGAACAATCAGAATGAGGTTCTGAGTTATTGCAAAATAGGAGAGTTATACTGCTTTCATGGCTTCACTGGAAGAATTCCGGAATCTTGCTGCCGGCAGGCCTCCGGCTCTTCTGGGTGAACATCTGCTTGTAAATCCCCCTTGGTTTCTTTTACATCCGTGAAATTTCGGCAGGTTATGCAGTTTGCTTTGCTGCACAATTGCGCCTGCCTAGCTCTGCCACGGTTGCAAACATTCAGGCATGGCAGCTAGATAGGCTGATCCCCGTAGGACACTGCCAGCGGACTGGGTATATCTGCTTCACGCTCTTCTCAACTGAGTGATACTGATTCCAGCTTTGACGGCTACACTCTAATCAACCGGAGCAGTAAGTTGAACCTCAACTTATGGCACTTTGTGAAAGTGTTGAGAACTAGAGCTCAGTTGTTTGGCACGCCAACACTGTCCATCCAACACTATGGACAGCACTGCCTACATCTGGCTCTAATTAGTCCACGGATGTGTTCAGCCGAATGGCCTCTGCCGGGAACACTCAGAATGAGATTCTGAGTTATTGCAACATGGGAGAGTTTCAGTGCTTTCAAGGCTTCTTAAGAAGAATTCCGGAATGTTGATGGCAGCAGGCCTCCGGCTGTTTCGAGTGAACATCTCCATGTAAATCCCATTTGGTTTCTTGTATACCCGTGAAATTTGGCCAGGTTATGCAGTTTGCATTGCTGCACAGTTGTGCCTGCCTTGCTCTGCCGCAGTTGCAAACATTCAGGCCTGGCAGCTAGATAGGCTGGTCCCCGTTGGACGCTGCCAGCGGACTTGGTCTATCTGCTTCCCGTTCTTCTCACCTGAGTGCTACTGATTCCAGCTTTGACGGCTACACTCTACTCAACTGGAGCAGTAAGTTGAACCTCAACTTATGGCACTTTGTGAAAGTGTTGAGAACTAGAGCTCAGTTGTTTGGCACGCCACAACTGTCCATCCAGCACTATGGACGGCACTGCCTACATCTGGCTCTAATTAGTCCACGGTTGTGTTCAGCCGAATGACCTCTGCCGGGAACACTCATTATGAGGTTCTGAGTTATTGCAACATAGGAGCGTTTCACTGCTTTCAAGGCTTCACAGGAAGAATTCCGGAATCTTGCTGCCGGCAGGCCTTCGGCTGTTCCAGGTGAAAATGTCCTTGTAAATCCCCCGTGTTTTCTTGTACACCCTTGAAATTTGGCCAGGTTATGCAGTTTGAATTGCTGCACAATTGCGCCTGCCTAGCTCTGCCGCGGTTGCAAACATTCAGACATGGCAGCTAGATAGGCTGGTCCCCGTAGGACCCTGCCAGCGGACTGGGGATATCTGCTTCCCGTTCTTCTCAACTGAAGGTACTGATTCCAGCTTTGAAGGCTACACTCTACTCAACCAGAACAGTAAGTTGAATCTCAACTTTTGGCACTTTGTGAAAGTGTTGAGAACAAGAGAGCAGTTGTTTGGCAAGCCACCATTGTCCATCCAGCACTATGCACGGCACTGTCTACATCTGGCTCCAATTAGTCCACAGTTGTGTTCAGCCGAATGACCTCTGCCGGGAACACTCAGAATTAGGTTCTGAGTTATTGCAACATAGGAGCGTTTCACTGCTTTCAAGGCTTCAAAGGAAGAATTGCGGAATCTTGCTGGGGGCAGGCCTCCGGCTGTTCCGGGTGAACTTCTCCTTGAAAATCCCCCGTGGTTTCTTTGTCACCCGTGAAATTTGGCCAGGTTATGCAGTTTGCATTGCTGCACAATTGCGCCTGCCTAGCTCTGCCGCGGTTTCAAACATTCAGGCGAGGCAGCCAGATCGTCTGGTCTTCCTAGGACACTGCCAGCGGACTGGGTATTTCTGCTTCCCATTCTTCTCACCTGAGTGCTACTGATTCCAGCTTTGACGGCTACACTCTACTCAACCAGAGCAGTAAGTTGAACCTCAACTTATGGCACATTGTGTAAGTGTTGGGAACTAGAGCTCAGTTGTTTGGCACGCCACCACTGTCCATCCAGCACTATGGACGGCACTGCCTACATCTGGCTCTAATTCGTGCACGGTTGTGTTCAGCCGAACGACCTCTGCCGGGAATACTCAGAATGAGGTTCGGGGTTGCCGGCAGACCCCAGGAATTCCGCAATGTTGGTGCTGGCAGGCCTCCGGCTCTTCTGGGTGAACATCTTGTAAATCCCCCGTGGTTTCGTGAACACCCGTGAAATTTGGCCTGGTTATGCAGTTTGCATTGCTGCCCAATTGCGCCTGCCTAGCTCTTCCGCGGTTGCAAACATTCAGGCGGGGCAGCCAGATAAGCTGTTCCCCGTAGGACACTGCAGGCAGACTGGGTAGATCTGCTTCCGGTTCTTCTCACCTGAGTGCTACTGATTACAGATTTATCGGCTACACTCTACTCAACCAGAGCAGTAAGTTGAACCTCAACTTATGGCACTTTGTGAAAGTGTTGAGAATTAGAGGTCACTTGTTTGGAACGCCACCACTGTCAATCCAGCACTATGGACGGCACTGCCTACATCTGGCTCTAATTATTCCACGGTTGTGTTCCACCGAATGACCTCTGCCGGAAACATTCAGAATGAGGTTCTGAGTTGTTGTCACATAGGAGCGTTTCACTGCTTTCAAGGCTTCTTAGGAAGTATTCCCGAATGTTGCTGCAGGCAATCCTCCGGCTGCTTCGGGTAAACATCTCCATTTAAATCCCCCGTGGTTTCTTATACACACGTGAAATTTGGCCAGGTTATGCAGTTTGCATTGCTGCACAATTGTTCCTGCCAAGCTCTGACGCGGTTGCAAAAATTCAGGCGTGGCCCCCAGGTAGGCTGGTCCACCTAGGACACTGCCAGCGGACTGGGTATATGTGCTTCCCGTTCTTCTCACCTGAGTGCTACTGATTCCAGCTTTGACGGCTACACTCTACTCAACCAGAGCAGTAAGTTGAACCTCACCTTATGGCAATTTGTGAAAGTGTTGAGAACTAGAGCTCAGTTGTTTTCCACGCCAAAACTGTCCATCCAGCATTATATACGGCACTGCCTACATCTGGCTCTAATTAGTCCACGGTTATGTTCAGCCAAATGACCTCTGCCGGGAACACTCAGAATGAGGTTCTGAGTTATGGCAACATAGGAGCGTTTCATTGCTTTTAAGACTTCACATGAAGAATTCCCGAATCTTGCTGCAGGCAGGACTCCAGCTATTCCGGGCAAACATCTCCTTGTATATCCCCCGTGCTTTCTTGTACACCTGTGAAATTTGGCCAGGTTATGCAGTTTGCATTTCTGCACAATTGTGCCTGCCTAGCTCTGCCACGGTTGCAAACATGCAGGTGTGGCAGCCAGATAGGCTGGTCCCCGTAGGACCATGCCAGCGGACTGGGTCTATGTGATTCCCGTTGTTCTCAACTGAGTACTACTGATTCCAACTTTGACGGCTACACTCTACTCAACCGGAGCAGTAATTTGAACCTCAACTTATGGCACTTTGTGAAAGTGTTGAGAACTAGAGCTCAATTGTTTGGCACGCCACCACTGTCCATCCAGCACTACGGACGGCACTGCCTACATCTGGCTCTAATTAGTCCACAGTTGTGTTCAGCCGAATGACCTCTGCCGGGAACACTCAGAATGAGGTTCTGAGATATTGCAACATAGGAGCGTTTCACTGCTTTGAAGGATTCTTACGAAGATTTCCGGAATCTTGCTGCCGACAGGCCTCCGGCTGTTCCGGGTGATCATCTCCTTGTAAATCCCCCGGGGTTTCTTGTACACCCGTGAAATTTGGCCAGGTTATGCAGTTTGCATTGCTGCACAACTGCGCCTGCCTAGCTCTGCCGCTGTTGCAAACATTCAGGTGTGGCAGCCATATAGGCTGGTCCCCGTAGGACACTGCCAGCGGACTGAGTATATCTGCTTCCCGTTCTTCTCACCTGAGTGCTACTGATTCCAGCTTTCATGGCTACAATCTACTCAACCGGAGCAATAAGTTGAACCTCAACTAAGGACACTTTGTGAAAGTGTTGAGAACTAGAGCTCAGTTGTTTGGCTCGCCACCACTGTCCATCCAGCACTATGGAAGGCACTGCCTACATCTGGCTCTAATTATTCCACGGTTGTGTTCAGTCGAATGACCTCTGCCGGTAACACTCAAAATGAGTTTCTGAGTTATTGCAACATAGGAGCGTTTCACTGTTTCAAGGCTTCTTAGGAAGAATTCTGGAATGTTGCTGCCGGCAGTAGTCCGGCTGTTCCGGGGAACATCCCCCTGTAAATCCCCGGTGTTTTCTTGTACACCCGTGAAATTTGGCCAGGTTATGCAGTTTGCATTGCTGCACAATTGCGCCTGCCTAGCTCTGCCGCGGTTGCAAACATTCAGGCGTGGCAGCCAGATAGGCTGGTCCCCGTAGGACACTGCCATCGGACTGGGACTATCTGCTTCCAGTTCTTCTCTCCTGAGTGCTCATGATTCCAGCTTTGACGGCTACACTCTACTGAACCGCAGCAACCGGAGCATTAAGTGGAACCTCAACTTATGGCACTTTGTGAAAGTGTTGAGAACTAGAGCTCAGTTGCTTGGCACGCCACAACTGTTCATCCAGCACTATAGGGGGCACTGCCTTCATCTGGCTCTAATTAGTCCACGGTTGTGTTCAGCCGAATGACCTCTGCCGGGAACACTCAGAATGAGGTTCTGAGTTATTGCAACATAGGAGCGTTTCACTGCTTTCAAGGCTTCATAGGAAGAATTCCGGAATGTTGCGGCCGGCAGGACTCCGGCTGTTCCGAGTGAACATCTCCAGGTAAATCCCCCGTGGTTTCTTGTACACTCCTGAAATTTGGCCAGGTTATGCAGTTTGCATTGCTGCACAATTGCGCCTGCCTAGCTCTGCCACGGTTGAAAACATTCAGGCGTACAGCCAGATAGGCTTGTCCCCATTTGACACTGCCAGCGGACTGGGTCTATCTGCTCACCGTTCTTCTCACCTGAGTGCTACTGTTTCCAGCTGTGATGGCTACACTCTACTCACCCGGAGCAGTAAGTTGAACCTCAACTTATGGCACTTTGTGAAAGTGTTGAGAACTAGAGCTCAGTTGTTTGGCACGCCACCACTGTCCATCCAGCACTATGGACGGCACTGCATACATCTCTCTCTAATTAGTCCACGGTTGTATTCATCGGAATAATATCTGCCGGGAACAATCAGAATGAGGTTCTGAGTTATTGCAAAATAGGAGAGTTATACTGCTTTCATGGCTTCACTGGAAGAATTCCGGAATCTTGCTGCCGGCAGGCCTCCGGCTCTTCTGGGTGAACATCTGCTTGTAAATCCCCCTTGGTTTCTTTTACATCCGTGAAATTTCGGCAGGTTATGCAGTTTGCTTTGCTGCACAATTGCGCCTGCCTAGCTCTGCCACGGTTGCAAACATTCAGGCATGGCAGCTAGATAGGCTGATCCCCGTAGGACACTGCCAGCGGACTGGGTATATCTGCTTCACGCTCTTCTCAACTGAGTGATACTGATTCCAGCTTTGACGGCTACACTCTAATCAACCGGAGCAGTAAGTTGAACCTCAACTTATGGCACTTTGTGAAAGTGTTGAGAACTAGAGCTCAGTTGTTTGGCACGCCAACACTGTCCATCCAACACTATGGACAGCACTGCCTACATCTGGCTCTAATTAGTCCACGGATGTGTTCAGCCGAATGGCCTCTGCCGGGAACACTCAGAATGAGATTCTGAGTTATTGCAACATGGGAGAGTTTCAGTGCTTTCAAGGCTTCTTAAGAAGAATTCCGGAATGTTGATGGCAGCAGGCCTCCGGCTGTTTCGAGTGAACATCTCCATGTAAATCCCATTTGGTTTCTTGTATACCCGTGAAATTTGGCCAGGTTATGCAGTTTGCATTGCTGCACAGTTGTGCCTGCCTTGCTCTGCCGCAGTTGCAAACATTCAGGCCTGGCAGCTAGATAGGCTGGTCCCCGTTGGACGCTGCCAGCGGACTTGGTCTATCTGCTTCCCGTTCTTCTCACCTGAGTGCTACTGATTCCAGCTTTGACGGCTACACTCTACTCAACCGGAGCAGTAAGTTGAACCTCAACTTATGGCACTTTGTGAAAGTGTTGAGAACTAGAGCTCAGTTGTTTGGCACGCCACAACTGTCCATCCAGCACTATGGACGGCACTGCCTACATCTGGCTCTAATTAGTCCACGGTTGTGTTCAGCCGAATGACCTCTGCCGGGAACACTCATTATGAGGTTCTGAGTTATTGCAACATAGGAGCGTTTCACTGCTTTCAAGGCTTCACAGGAAGAATTCCGGAATCTTGCTGCCGGCAGGCCTTCGGCTGTTCCAGGTGAAAATGTCCTTGTAAATCCCCCGTGTTTTCTTGTACACCCTTGAAATTTGGCCAGGTTATGCAGTTTGAATTGCTGCACAATTGCGCCTGCCTAGCTCTGCCGCGGTTGCAAACATTCAGACATGGCAGCTAGATAGGCTGGTCCCCGTAGGACCCTGCCAGCGGACTGGGGATATCTGCTTCCCGTTCTTCTCAACTGAAGGTACTGATTCCAGCTTTGAAGGCTACACTCTACTCAACCAGAACAGTAAGTTGAATCTCAACTTTTGGCACTTTGTGAAAGTGTTGAGAACAAGAGAGCAGTTGTTTGGCAAGCCACCATTGTCCATCCAGCACTATGCACGGCACTGTCTACATCTGGCTCCAATTAGTCCACAGTTGTGTTCAGCCGAATGACCTCTGCCGGGAACACTCAGAATTAGGTTCTGAGTTATTGCAACATAGGAGCGTTTCACTGCTTTCAAGGCTTCAAAGGAAGAATTGCGGAATCTTGCTGGGGGCAGGCCTCCGGCTGTTCCGGGTGAACATCTCCTTGAAAATCCCCCGTGGTTTCTTTGTCACCCGTGAAATTTGGCCAGGTTATGCAGTTTGCATTGCTGCACAATTGCGCCTGCCTAGCTCTGCCGCGGTTTCAAACATTCAGGCGAGGCAGCCAGATCGTCTGGTCTTCCTAGGACACTGCCAGCGGACTGGGTATTTCTGCTTCCCATTCTTCTCACCTGAGTGCTACTGATTCCAGCTTTGACGGCTACACTCTACTCAACCAGAGCAGTAAGTTGAACCTCAACTTATGGCACATTGTGTAAGTGTTGGGAACTAGAGCTCAGTTGTTTGGCACGCCACCACTGTCCATCCAGCACTATGGACGGCACTGCCTACATCTGGCTCTAATTCGTGCACGGTTGTGTTCAGCCGAACGACCTCTGCCGGGAATACTCAGAATGAGGTTCGGGGTTGCCGGCAGACCCCAGGAATTCCGCAATGTTGGTGCTGGCAGGCCTCCGGCTCTTCTGGGTGAACATCTTGTAAATCCCCCGTGGTTTCGTGAACACCCGTGAAATTTGGCCTGGTTATGCAGTTTGCATTGCTGCCCAATTGCGCCTGCCTAGCTCTTCCGCGGTTGCAAACATTCAGGCGGGGCAGCCAGATAAGCTGTTCCCCGTAGGACACTGCAGGCAGACTGGGTAGATCTGCTTCCGGTTCTTCTCACCTGAGTGCTACTGATTACAGATTTATCGGCTACACTCTACTCAACCAGAGCAGTAAGTTGAACCTCAACTTATGGCACTTTGTGAAAGTGTTGAGAATTAGAGGTCACTTGTTTGGAACGCCACCACTGTCAATCCAGCACTATGGACGGCACTGCCTACATCTGGCTCTAATTATTCCACGGTTGTGTTCCACCGAATGACCTCTGCCGGAAACATTCAGAATGAGGTTCTGAGTTGTTGTCACATAGGAGCGTTTCACTGCTTTCAAGGCTTCTTAGGAAGTATTCCGGAATGTTGCTGCAGGCAATCCTCCGGCTGCTTCGGGTAAACATCTCCATTTAAATCCCCCGTGGTTTCTTATACACACGTGAAATTTGGCCAGGTTATGCAGTTTGCATTGCTGCACAATTGTTCCTGCCAAGCTCTGACGCGGTTGCAAAAATTCAGGCGTGGCCCCCAGGTAGGCTGGTCCACCTAGGACACTGCCAGCGGACTGGGTATATGTGCTTCCCGTTCTTCTCACCTGAGTGCTACTGATTCCAGCTTTGACGGCTACACTCTACTCAACCAGAGCAGTAAGTTGAACCTCACCTTATGGCAATTTGTGAAAGTGTTGAGAACTAGAGCTCAGTTGTTTTCCACGCCAAAACTGTCCATCCAGCATTATATACGGCACTGCCTACATCTGGCTCTAATTAGTCCACGGTTATGTTCAGCCAAATGACCTCTGCCGGGAACACTCAGAATGAGGTTCTGAGTTATGGCAACATAGGAGCGTTTCATTGCTTTTAAGACTTCACATGAAGAATTCCCGAATCTTGCTGCAGGCAGGACTCCAGCTATTCCGGGCAAACATCTCCTTGTATATCCCCCGTGCTTTCTTGTACACCTGTGAAATTTGGCCAGGTTATGCAGTTTGCATTTCTGCACAATTGTGCCTGCCTAGCTCTGCCACGGTTGCAAACATGCAGGTGTGGCAGCCAGATAGGCTGGTCCCCGTAGGACCATGCCAGCGGACTGGGTCTATGTGATTCCCGTTGTTCTCAACTGAGTACTACTGATTCCAACTTTGACGGCTACACTCTACTCAACCGGAGCAGTAATTTGAACCTCAACTTATGGCACTTTGTGAAAGTGTTGAGAACTAGAGCTCAATTGTTTGGCACGCCACCACTGTCCATCCAGCACTACGGACGGCACTGCCTACATCTGGCTCTAATTAGTCCACGGTTGTGTTCAGGCGAATGATCTCTGCCGGGAAGACTCAGAATGAGGTTCTGAATTATTGCAACATAGGAGCGTTTCACTGCTTTCAAGTCTTCACAGGATAAATTCCGGAATCTTGCTGCAGGCAGGCCTCCGGCTGTCCCGGGTGAACATATACTTGTAAATCCCCCGTGGTTTCTTGTACACCCGTGAAATTTGGCCAGGTTTTGCAGTTTGAATTGCTGCACAATTGCGCCTGCCTAGCTCTGCCGCGGTTGCAAACATTCAGGCGTGGCCCCCAGGTAGGCTGGTCCCCGTAGTACACTGCCAGCGGACTGGGTCTATCTGCTTCCCGTTTTTCTCACCTGAGTGCTACTAATTCCAACTTTGAGATCTACACTCTACTCAACCGGAGCAGTAAGTTGAACCTCAACTTATGGCACTCTGTGAAAGTGTTGAGAACTAGAGCTCAGTTGCTTGGACCGCCAAAACTGTCCATCCAGCACTATGGACGGCTCTGCCTACATCTGGCTCTAATTAATCCACGGTTTTGTTCAGCCAAATGACCTCTGCCGGGAACACTCAGAATGAGGTTCTGAGTTAATGCAACATAGGGCGTTTCACTGCTTTCAAGGCTTCTCATTAAGAATTCCGGAAACTTGGTACCGGAAGAACTCCCGCTGTTCCGGGTGAACATCTCCTTGTAAATCCCCCGTGGTTTCTTGTACACCCGTGAAATTTGGCCAGGTTATGCAGTTTGCCTTGCTGCACAATTGTCCCTGCCTAGCTCTGCCACGGTTGCAAATATTCAGGCGTGGCAGCCACATAGGCTGGTCCCCGTAGGACACTGCCAGCGTACTGGTTATATCTGCTTCCCCTTCTTCGCACCTGAGTGCTACTGATTCCAGCTTTGACGGCTACACTCTCTACTCAACTGGAGCAGTAATTTGAACCTAAACTTATGGCATTTTGTTACAGTGTTGAGAACTACAGCTAAGTTGTTTGGCACGCAACCACTGTCCATCCCGCACTATGGACGGCACTGTGTACATCTGGCTCTAATTAGTCCACGGTTGTGTTAAGCCGAATGACCTCTGCCGGGAACACTCAGAATGAGGTTCTGAGATATTGCAACATAGGAGCGTTTCACTGCTTTCAAGGCTTCACATGAAGAATTCCCGCATCTTGTTGCAGGCAGGACTCCAGCTGTACCGGGTGAACATCTCCTTGTAATTCCCCCATGCTTTCTTGTACATCTGTGAAATTTGGCAAGGTTAGGCAGTTTGCATTGCTGCACAATTACGCCTGCGTAGCTCTGCCACGGTTGCAAACATTCAGGCGTGGCAGCCAGATAGGCTGGTGCCCGTAGGACACTGCCAGTGGACTGTTTCTATCTGCTTCAAGGTCTTCTCACCTGAGTGCTACTGATTCCAGCTTTGACGGCTACACTCTACTCAACCGCAGCAGTAAGGTGAACCTCAATTTATGGCATTTTGTGAAAGTGTTGAGAACTAGAGCTCAGTTGGTTGGCACGCCACCACAGTCCATTGAGCACTATGGACAGCAGTGCCTACATCTGGATCTAATTAGTCCACGGTTGTGTTCAGCAGAATGACCTCTGCCGGTAACACTCAGAATGAGGATCGGAGTTATTGCAACATAGGAGCGTTTCACTGCTTTCAAGGCTTCTTAGGAAGAATTACGGAAACTTGATGCCGGCAGGCCTCCGTCTTTTCCGGGTGAACATCTCCTTTTAAATCCCAAGTGGTTTCTTGTACACCCGTAAAATTTGGCCAGCATATGCAGTTTGCATTGCTGCACAATTGCGACTGCCTAGCTCTTCCGCGGTTGCAAACATTCAGGTGTGGCAGCCATATAGGCTGGTCCCCGTAGGACACTGCCAGCGGACTGAGTATATCTGCTTCCCGTTCTTCTCACCTGAGTGCTACTGATTCCAGCTTTGATGGCTACACTCTACTCAACCGGAGCAGTAAGTTGAACCTCAACTAAGGACACTTTGTGAAAGTGTTGAGAACTAGAGCTCAGTTGTTTGGCTGCCACCACTGTCCATCCAGCACTATGGAAGGCACTGCCTACATCTGGCTCTAATTATTCCACGGTTGTGTTCAGTCGAATGACCTCTGCTGGTAACACTCAAAATGAGTTTCTGAGTTATTGCAACATAGGAGCGTTTCACTGTTTCAAGGCTTCTTAGGAAGAATTCTGGAATGTTGCTGCCGGCAGTAGTCCGGCTGTTCCGGAGAACATCCCCTTGTAAATCCCCGGTGTTTTCTTGTACACCCGTGAAATTTGGCCAGGTTATGCAGTTTGCATTGCTGCACAATTGCGCCTGCCTAGCTCTGCCGCGGTTGCAAACATTCAGTCGTGGGAGCCAGATAGGCTGGTCCCCGTAGACACTGCCAGCGGACTGGGTATATCTGCTTCCCGTTGTCCTCACCTGAGTGCTACTGATTCCAGCTTTGACTGCTACACTCTACTCAACCCGAGCAGTAAGGTGAACCTCAACTAAGGACACTTTGTGAAAGTGTTGAGAACTAGAGCTCAGTTGTTTGGCACCCCACCACTGTCCATACAGCACTATGGACGGCACTGCCTACATCTGGCTCTATTAATCCACGGTTGAGTTCAGCCGAATGACCTCTGCCCGAAACACTCAGAATGAAGTTCTGCGTTATTGCAACATAAGAGCGTTTCACTGCTTTCAAGGCTTCTTAGGAAGGATTCCGGAATGTTGCTGTGGCAGGCCTCACTCCGGCTGTTCCGGATGAACATGTCCTTGTACATCCCCCGTGGTATCTTGTACACCCGTGAAATTTGGCCAGGTTATGCAGTTTGCATTGCTGCACAATTGGGCCTTCCTGGCTCTGCCGCGGTTGCAAACATTCAGGCGTGGCAGCCAGATAGGCTTGTCCCCATAGGACACTGCCAGCGGACTGGGTCTATCTGCTCACCGTTCTTCTCACCTGAGTGCTACTGTTTCCAGCTGTGATGGCTACACTCTACTCACCCGGAGCAGTAAGTTGAACCTCAACTTATGGCACTTTGTGAAAGTGTTGAGAACTAGAGCTCAGTTGTTTGGCACGCCACCACTGTCCATCCAGCACTATGGACGGCACTGCATACATCTCTCTCTAATTAGTCCACGGTTGTGTTCATCGGAATAATATCTGCCGGGAACAATCAGAATTAGGTTCTGAGTTATTGCAAAATAGGAGAGTTATACTGCTTTCATGGCTTCACTGGAAGAATTCCGGAATCTTGCTGCCGGCAGGCCTCCGGCTCTTCTGGGTGAACATCTGCTTGTAAATCCCCCTTGGTTTCTTTTACACCCGTGAAATTTTGCCAGGTTATGCAGTTTGCTTTGCTGCACAATTGCGCCTGCCTAGCTCTGCCACGGTTGCAAACATTCAGGCATGGCAGCTAGATAGGCTGATCCCCGTAGGACACTGCCAGCGGACTGGGTATATCTGCTTCACGCTCTTCTCAACTGAGTGATACTGATTCCAGCTTTGACGGCTACACTCTAATCAACCGGAGCAGTAAGTTGAACCTCAACTTATGGCACTTTGTGAAAGTGTTGAGAACTAGAGCTCAGTTGTTTGGCACGCCAAAACTGTCCGTCCAACACTATGGACGGCACTGCCTACATCTGGCTCTAATTAGTCCTCGGATGTGTTCAGCCGAATGGCCTCTGCCGGGAACACTCAGAATGAGATTCTGAGTTATTGCAACATAGGAGAGTTTCAGTGCTTTCAAGGCTTCTTAAGAAGAATTCCGGAATGTTGATGGCAGCAGGCCTCCGGCTGTTTCGAGTGAACATCTCCATGTAAATCCCATTTGGTTTCTTGTATACCCGTGAAATTTGGCCAGGTTATGCAGTTTGCATTGCTGCACAGTTGTGCCTGCCTTGCTCTGCCGCAGTTGCAAACATTCAGGCCTGTCAGCTAGATAGGCTGGTCCCCGTTGGACGCTGCCAGCGGACTTGGTCTATCTGCTTCCCGTTCTTCTCACCTGAGTGCTACTGATTCCAGCTTTGACGGCTACACTCTTCTCAACCGGAGCAGTAAGTTGAACCTCAACTTATGGCACTTTGTGAAAGTGTTGAGAACTAGAGCTCAGTTGTTTGGCACGCCACAACTGTCCATCCAGCACTATGGACGGCACTGCCTACATCTGGCTCTAATTAGTCCACGGTTGTGTTCAGCCGAATGACCTCTGCCGGGAACACTCATTATGAGGTTCTGAGTTATTGCAACATAGGAGCGTTTCACTGCTTTCAAGGCTTCACAGGAAGAATTCCGGAATCTTGCTGCCGGCAGGCCTTCGGCTGTTCCAGGTGAAAATGTCCTTGTAAATCCCCCGTGTTTTCTTGTACACCCTTGAAATTTGGCCAGGTTATGCAGTTTGAATTGCTGCACAATTGCGCCTGCCTAGCTCTGCCGCGGTTGCAAACATTCAGACATGGCAGCTAGATAGGCTGGTCCCCGTAGGACCCTGCCAGCGGACTGGGGATATCTGCTTCCCGTTCTTCTCAACTGAAGGTACTGATTCCAGCTTTGAAGGCTACACTCTACTCAACCAGAACAGTAAGTTGAATCTCAACTTTTGGCACTTTGTGAAAGTGTTGAGAACAAGAGAGCAGTTGTTTGGCAAGCCACCATTGTCCATCCAGCACTATGCACGGCACTGTCTACATCTGGCTCCAATTAGTCCAGAGTTGTGTTCAGCCGAATGACCTCTGCCGGGAACACTCAGAATTAGGTTCTGAGTTATTGCAACATAGGAGCGTTTCACTGCTTTCAAGGCTTCAAAGGAAGAATTGCGGAATCTTGCTGGGGGCAGGCCTCCGGCTGTTCCGGGTGAACATCTCCTTGAAAATCCCCCGTGGTTTCTTTGTCACCCGTGAAATTTGGCCAGGTTATGCAGTTTGCATTGCTGCACAATTGCGCCTGCCTAGCTCTGCCGCGGTTTCAAACATTCAGGCGAGGCAGCCAGATCGTCTGGTCTTCCTAGGACACTGCCAGCGGACTGGGTATTTCTGCTTCCCATTCTTCTCACCTGAGTGCTACTGATTCCAGCTTTGACGGCTACACTCTACTCAACCAGAGGAGTAAGTTGAACCTCAACTTATGGCACATTGTGTAAGTGTTGGGAACTAGAGCTCAGTTGTTTGGCACGCCACCAGTGTCCATCCAGCACTATGGACGGCACTGCCTACATCTGGCTCTAATTCGTGCACGGTTGTGTTCAGCCGAATGACCTCTGCCGGGAATACTCAGAATGAGGTTCGGGGTTGCCGGCAGACCCCAGGAATTCCGCAATGTTTGTGCTGGCAGGCCTCCGGCTCTTCTGGGTGAACATCTTGTAAATCCCCCGTGGTTTCGTGAACACCCGTGAAATTTGGCCTGGTTATGCAGTTTGCATTGCTGCCCAATTGCGCCTGCCTAGCTCTTCCGCGGTTGCAAACATTCAGGCGGGGCAGCCAGATAAGCTGTTCCCCGTAGGACACTGCAGGCAGACTGGGTAGATCTGCTTCCGGTTCTTCTCACCTGAGTGCTACTGATTACAGATTTGTCGGCTACACTCTACTCAACCGGAGCAGTAAGTTGAACCTCAACTTATGGCACTTTGTGAAAGTGTTGAGAATTAGAGGTCACTTGTTTGGAACGCCACCACTGTCAATCCAGCACTATGGACGGCACTGCCTACATCTGGCTCTAATTATTCCACGGTTGTGTTCCACCGAATGACCTCTGCCGGAAACATTCAGAATGAGGTTCTGAGTTGTTGTCACATAGGAGCGTTTCACTGCTTTCAAGGCTTCTTAGGAAGTATTCCGGAATGTTGCTGCAGGCAATCCTCCGGCTGTTTCGGGTAAACATCTCCATTTAAATCCCCCGTGGTTTCTTATACACACGTGAAATTTGGCCAGGTTATGCAGTTTGCATTGCTGCACAATTGTTCCTGCCAAGCTCTGACGCGGTTGCAAAAATTCAGGCGTGGCCACCAGGTAGGCTGGTCCACCTAGGACACTGCCAGCGGAAGGGTATATGTGCTTCCCGTTCTTCTCACCTGAGTGCTACTGATTCCAGCTTTGACGGCTACACTCTACTCAACCAGAGCAGTAAGTTGAACCTCACCTTATGGCAATTTGTGAAAGTGTTGAGAACTAGAGCTCAGTTGTTTTCCACGCCAAAACTGTCCATCCAGCATTATATACGGCACTGCCTACATCTGGCTCTAATTAGTCCACGGTTATGTTCAGCCAAATGACCTCTGCCGGGAACACTCAGAATGAGGTTCTGAGTTATGGCAACATAGGAGCGTTTCACTGCTTTTAAGACTTCACATGAAGAATTCCCGAATCTTGCTGCAGGCAGGACTCCAGCTATTCCGGGCGAACATCTCCTTGTATATCCCCCGTGCTTTCTTGTACACCTGTGAAATTTGGCCAGGTTATGCAGTTTGCATTTCTGCACAATTGTGCCTGCCTAGCTCTGCCACGGTTGCAAACATGCAGGTGTGGCAGCCAGATAGGCTGGTCCCCGTAGGACACTGCCAGCGGACTGGGTCTATGTGATTCCCGTTGTTCTCAACTGAGTACTACTGATTCCAACTTTGACGGCTACACTCTACTCAACCGGAGCAGTAATTTGAACCTCAACTTATGGCACTTTGTGAAAGTGTTTAGAACTAGAGCTCAATTGTTTGGCACGCCACCACTGTCCATCCAGCACTACGGACGGCACTGCCTACATCTGGCTCTAATTAGTCCACGGTTGTGTTCAGGCGAATGATCTCTGCCGGGAAGACTCAGAATGAGGTTCTGAATTATTGCAACATAGGAGCGTTTCACTGCTTTCAAGTCTTCACAGGATGGATTCCTGAATCTTGCTGAAGGCAGGCCTCCGGCTGTCCCGGGTGAACATATAGTTGTAAATACCCCGTTGTTTCTTGTACACCCGTGAAATTTGGCCAGGTTTTGCAGTTTGAATTGCTGCACAATTGCGCCTGCCTAGCTCTGCCGCGGTTGCAAACATTCAGGCGTGGCCCCCAGGTAGGCTGGTCCCCGTAGTACACTGCCAGCGGACTGGGTCTATCTGCTTCCCGTTTTTCTCACCTGAGTGCTACTAATTCCAGCTTTGAGATCTACACTCTACTCAACCGGAGCAGTAAGTTGAACCTCAACTTATGGCACTCTGTGAAAGTGTTGAGAACTAGAGCTCAGTTGCTTGGACCGCCAAAACTGTCCATCCAGCACTATGGACGGCACTGCCTACATCTGGCTCTAATTAGTCCACGGTTTTGTTCAGCCAAATGACCTCTGCCGGGAACACTCAGAATGAGGTTCTGAGTTAATGCAACATAGGGCGTTTCACTGCTTTCAAGGCTTCTCATTAAGAATTCCGGAAACTTGGTACCGGAAGAACTCCCGCTGTTCCGGGTGAACATCTCCTTGTAAATCCCCCGTGGTTTCTTGTACACCCGTGAAATTTGGCCAGGTTATGCAGTTTGCCTTGCTGCACAATTGTCCCTGCCTAGCTCTGCCACGGTTGCAAACATTCAGGCGTGGCAGCCACATAGGCTGGTCCCCGTAGGACACTGCCAGCGTACTGGTTATATCTGCTTCCCCTTCTTCGCACCTGAGTGCTACTGATTCCAGCTTTGACGGCTACACTCTCTACTCAACTGGAGCAGTAATTTGAACCTAAACTTATGGCATTTTGTTACAGTGTTGAGAACTACAGCTAAGTTGTTTGGCACGCAACCACTGTCCATCCCGCACTATGGACGGCACTGTGTACATCTGGCTCTAATTAGTCCACGGTTGTGTTAAGCCGAATGACCTCTGCCGGGAACACTCAGAATGAGGTTCTGAGATATTGCAACATAGGAGCGTTTCACTGCTTTCAAGGCTTCACATGAAGAATTCCCGCATCTTGTTGCAGGCAGGACTCCAGCTGTTCCGGGTGAACATCTCCTTGTAATTCCCCCATGCTTTCTTGTACATCTGTGAAATTTGGCAAGGTTAGGCAGTTTGCATTGCTGCACAATTACGCCTGCGTAGCTCTGCCACGGTTGCAAACATTCAGGCGTGGCAGCCAGATAGGCTGGTGCCCGTAGGACACTGCCAGTGGACTGTTTCTATCTGCTTCAAGGTCTTCTCACCTGAGTGCTACTGATTCCAGCTTTGACGGCTACACTCTACTCAACCGCAGCAGTAAGGTGAACCTCAATTTATGGCATTTTGTGAAAGTGTTGAGAACTAGAGCTCAGTTGGTTGGCACGCCACCACAGTCCATTGAGCACTATGGACAGCAGTGCCTACATCTGGATCTAATTAGTCCACGGTTGTGTTCAGCCGAATGACCTCTGCCGGTAACACTCAGAATGAGGATCGGAGTTATTGCAACATAGGAGCGTTTCACTGCTTTCAAGGCTTCTTAGGAAGAATTACAGAAACTTGATGCCGGCAGGCCTCCGTCTTTTCCGGGTGAACATCTCCTTTTAAATCCCAAGTGGTTTCTTGTACACCCGTGAAATTTGGCCAGGTCATGCAGTTTGCATTGCTGCATAATTGCGATTGTCTGGCTATGTCGCGGTTGCAAACATTCAGGCGTATCAGCCAGATAGGCTAGTCCCCGAAGGACACTGCCAGCGGAGTGGGTATATCTGCTTCTCGTTCTTCTCGCCTGAGTGCTACTGATTCCAGCGTTGACGGCTACACCCTACTCCACCAAAGCAGTAAGTTGAACCTCAACTTATGGCACTTTGTGAACGTTTGGAGAACTAGAGCTCAGTTGTTAAGCATGCGACCACTGTCCGCCCAGCACTATGGACGGCAGTGCCTACATCTGTCTCTAATTAGTCCTCGGTTGTTTTCATCCGAATGACCTCTGTCGGGAACACTCAAAATGAGGTTCTGAGTTATTGCAACTTGGGAGCGTTTCACTGCATTCAAGGTTTCTTAGAAAGAATTCCGGAATCTTGCTGCCGGCTGGCCTCCGGCTGTTCCGGGTGAACATCTCCTTGTAAATCCCCCGTGGTTTCTTGTACACCTGTGAAATTTTGCCAAGTTATGCAGTTTGCATTGCTGCAAAATTGCTACTGCCTATCTCTGCCGGGGTTGCAAACATTCAGGCATGGCAGAAAGATAGCCTGGTCCCCGTAAGACACTGCCAGCAGACTGGGTATATCTGCTTCCCATTCTTCTCACCTGAGTGCTACTGATTCCAGCTTTGACAGCTACAATCTACTCAACCGGAGCAGTAAGGTAAAGCTCAACTTAGGGCACTTTCTGAAAGTGTTGAGAACTACAGCTCAGTTATTGGGCATGCGACCACTGTCCATCCAGCACTATGGACGGCACTGCCTACATCTGGCTCTAATTAGTCCACGGTTGTGTTCAGCCGAATGACCTCTGCCGGGAACACTCAGAATGAGGTTCTGAGTTATTCCAACGTAGGAGAGTTTCACTGCTTTCAAGGCTTCTTAGGAAGAATTCGGGAATGTTGCTGCCGGCAGGCCTCCGGCTGTTCCGGGTAAACATGTCCTTGTAAATCCCCCGTGGTTTCTTGTACACCCCTGAAATTTGGGGAGGTTATGCAGTTTGCATTGCTACACAATTGCGCCTGCCTTCCCCTGACGCGGTTGCAAACATTCAGGCTTGGAAGCCAGATAGGCTGGTCCCAGTAGGACACTGCCAGGGGACTGGGTATATCTGCTTTCCGTTCTTCTCACCTGAGTGCTACTGATTCCAGCTTTGATGGCTACACTTTACTAAACCAGCAGTGTCCATCCAGCACTATGTACGGCTCTGCCTACATGTGGCTATAATTAGTCCTCGGTTGGGATCAGCCGAATGACCTCTGCCCGGAACACTCAGAATGAGGTTCAGAGTTATTGCAAAATAGGAGACTTTCACTGCTTTCAAGTCTTCTCAGGAAGGATTCCGGAATGTTGCTCCCGGCAGGCCTCCGGCTGTTCCGAGTGAACATCTCCTTGTAAATCACCCATGGTTTCTTTTACACCCATGAAATTTGGACAGGTTATGCAGTTGGCATTGCTGAACAATTGTGCCTGCCTAGCTCTGCCGCGGTTGCAAACAATCACGCGTGGCAGCTAGATAGGCTGGTTCCCGTAGGACACTGCCAGCGGACTGGGTCTATCTGCTTCCCGTTCTTTTCACCTGAGTGCTACTGATTACAGCTTTGACGGCTACACTCTACTCAACCGGAGCAGTAAGTTGAACCTCAACTTATGGCATTTTGTGAAAGTGTTGAGAACTAGAGCTCAGTTGTTTGGCACGCCAGCATTGTCCATCCAACACTATGGACGGCGCTGCATACATCTGGCTGTAATTAGTCCACGGTTGTGTTCAGCCGAATGACCTCTGCGGGGAACACTCAGAATGAGGTTCTGAGTTATTGCAACATAGGAGCGTTTCACTGCTTTCAAGGCTTCTTATGAAAAATTCCGGAACCTTGCAACCGGCAGGCCTCCGGCTGTCCTGGGTGAACTTCTCAGGAAGGATTCCGGAATCTTGCTGGCGGTAGGTTTCCCGCTGATCTGGGTTAAGATCTCCTCGTAAATCCCGCGTTGTTTCTTGTACACCCGTGTAATTTGGCCAGGTTATGCAGTTTGCATTGCTGCATAATTGCGACTGCTTAGCTCTGCCGTGGTTGCAAACATTGAGGCGTGGCAGCCAGATAGGCTGGACACCGTAGCACCCTGCCAGCTGATTGGGTATATCTGCTTCCTGTTCTCACCTGAGTGCTGCTGATTATAGCTTTGACAGCTACACTCTACTCAACCAGAGCAGTAAGTTGATCCTCAACTTATGGCACTTTGTGAAAGTGTTGAGAACTAGAGCTCACTTGTTTGGCACACCACCACTGTCCATCCAGCACTATGGACGGCACTGCATGCATCTGGCTATAGTTAGTCCACGGTTAGTTCAGCCGAATGAGCTCTGCCGGGAACACTCAGAATGAGGTTCTGAGTTATTGCAACATAGGAGTGTTTCACTGCTTTCAAGGCTTCTCAGGAAGAATTCCGGAAACTTGGTACCGGCAGGCCTCCGGCTGTTCCGGGTGAGCATCTCCTTGTAAATCTCCCGTGGTTTCTTGTACACCCGTGAAATTTGGCCAGGTTATGGAGTTTGCCTTGCTGCACAATTGTGCCTACCTAGCTCTGCCACGCTTGTAAACATTCAGGCGTGGCAGCCAGAGAGGCTGTTCCCCGTAAGACACTGTCAGCGGGACTGGGTATATCTGCTTCCGATTCTTCTCACTTGAGTGCTTCTGATTTCCGCTTTGACTGCTACACTCTACTCAACCGAAGTAGCAAGTTGAACCTCTACTTATGGCACTCTGTTAAAGTTTGGAGAACTAGAGCTCAGTTGTTTGGCTAGCGACCACTGTACATCCAGCACATTGGACGGCACTGCCAACATCTGGCTCTAATTAGTCCACGGGTATGTTCAGCCGAATGACCTCTGCCGGGAACACTCAGAATGAAGATCTGAGTTATTGCAACATAGGAGCGTTTCACTGTGTTCAAGGCTTGTTAGGAAGAATTCCGTAATCTTGCTGCCGGCAGGCCTCCAGCTGTACCGGGTGAACATCTCCTTGTATTTCCTCGTGGTTACTTGTACACCCGTGAAATTTGGCCAGGTTATGCAGTTTGCATTGCTGCATAATTCCGACTGTCTAGTTCTTTCGCGGTTGCAAACATTCAGGCGTATCAACCAGATAGGTTGGTCCCCGTAGGACACTGCCAGCGGACTGGGTATATCTACTTCCCGTTCGTGTCACATGAGTGCTACTGATTCCAGCTTTGACGGCTACACTCTACTCAACTGGAGCAGTAAGTTGAACCTCAAATTATGGCACTTTGTGATAGTGTTGAGAACTAGATCTCAGGTGTTTGGCACGCCAACACTGTCCATCCAGCACTATGGACGGCACTGCCTACATCTGGCTCTAATTACTCCACAGTTGTGTTCAGCAGAATGATCTCTGCCGGGAAAACTCAGAATGAGGTTCTGAGTTATTGCAACATAGGAGCGTTTCCCTGCTTTCAAGGCTTCTTAGGAAAAATTCCGGAATTTTGCTGCCAGCAGGCCTCCGGCTGTTCCGGGTGAACATCTCCTTGTAAATCCCCAGTGGTTGGTCCGGCACCCGTGAAATTTGGCCAGGTTATGCAGTTTGCATTGCTGCACAATTACGCCTGCCTAGCTCTGCCACGGTTGCAAACATTCAGGCGTGGCAGCCAGATAGGCTGGTCTCTGTAGGACACTGCCAGCGGACTGGGTATATCTGCTTCCCGTTCTTCTCACCTGAGTGCTACTGATTCCAGCATTAACGGCTACACTCTACTCAACCGAAGCAGTAAGTTGAACCTCAACTTATGGCACTTTGTGACAGTGTTGAGAACTAGAGCTCAGTTTTTTGGCACGCCACCACTGTCCATTCTGCACTATGGATGGCACTGCGTACATCTGGCTCTAATTATACAACGGTTGTGTTCAGCCGAATGACCTCTGCCAGGAACACTCAGAATGAAGTTGTGAGTTATTGCAACATAGAAGCTTTTCACTGCTTTCAAGACTTCACATGAAGAATTCCCGAATCTTGCTGCAGGCAGGACTCCAGCTATTCTGGGTGAACATCTCCTTGTAAATCCCCCGTGCTTTCTTGTACACCTGTGAAATTTGTCCAGGTTATGCAGTTTGCATTGCTGCACAATTGCGTCTGCCTAGCTCTGCCGCGGTTGCAAACGTTCAGGCGTGGCAGCCAGATAGGCTGGTCCACGTAAGACACTGCCAGCGGACTGGGTATATCTGCTTCCCATTCTTCTCACCTGAGTCCTACTGATTCCAGCTTTGACGGGTACACTCTACTCAACCGGAGCAGTAAGTTGAACTTCAAGTTATGGCACTCTGTGAAAGTGTGGAGAACAAGAGCTCAGTTTCTTGGCACGCCAAAACTGTCCATCCAGCACTATGGACTGCAATGCCTCCATCTGGGACTAATTAGTCCATGGTTGTCTTCAGCCGAATGACCTCTGCCGGGAACACTCAGAATGAGGTTCTGAGTTCTTGCAACATAGGAGCGTTTCACTGCTTTCAAGGCTTCTTAGGAAGGATTCCGGAATGTTGCTGCCGGCAGGCCTCTGGCTGTTCCGGGTGAACATCTCCTTGTAAATCCCCCGTGGTTTCTTGTACACCCGTAAAATTTGGCCAGGTTATGCAGTTTGCATTGCTGCACAATTGCGCCTGCCAAGCTCTGCCGCGATTGCAAACATTCAAGCGTGGCAGCCAGATAGGCTGGTATCCGTAAGACATTGCCAGCGAACTGGATATATCTGTTTCCCATTCTTCTCACCTGAGTGCTACTGATTCCAGCTTAGACGGCTACACTCTAATCAACCGGAGCAGTAAGTTGAACCTCAACTTATGGCACTTTGTGAAAGTTTGGAGAACTAAAGCTCAGTTGTTTTCCAATCGAAAACACTACCTATATCTCACTCTAATTAGTCCATTGCCTACATCTGGCTCTATTTAGTCCACTGCCTACATCTGGCTCTAATTAGTCCACTGCCTACATCTGGCTCTAATTAGTCCACGGATGAGTTCAGTCGAATGACCTCTGCCGGGAACACTCAGAATGAGGTTCTGAGTTATTGCAACGTAGAAGCGTTTCACTGCTTTCAAGGCGTCTTAGGAAGAATTCCGGAATCTTGTTGCTGGCAGGCCTCTGGCTGTTCCGGTGAACATCTCCTTGTACATCCCCCGTGGTTTCTTGTACACCCGTGAAATTTGGCAAGGTTATGCAGTTTGCACTGCTGGACAATTGCGCCTGCCTAGCTCTGCCCCGGTTACAAGCATTCAGGCGTGGCAGCCAGATAGACTGGTCCCTGTAGGACCCTGCCAGCGGACCGGGTATATCTGCTTCCCGTTCTTCTCACCTGAGTGCTACTGATTACAGCTTTGACGGCTACAATCTACTCAACTGGAGCAGTAAGGTGAAGCTCAACTTAGGGCATTGTCTCAAAGTGTTGAGAACTACAGCTCAGTTGTTGGGCATGCAACCCCTGTCCATCCAGCACTATGGACGGCACTGCCTACATCTAGCTCTAATTAGTCCACGGTTGTGTTCAGCCGAATGACCTCTGCCGGGAATACTCAGAATGAGGTTCTAAGTTATTCCAACATCAGAGAGTTTCACTGCTTTCAAGGCTTCTTAGGAAGAATTCTGGAATGTTGCTGCCGGCAGGCCTCCGGCTGTTCCGGGTAATCATGTCCTTGTAAATCCCCCGTGGTTTCTTGTACACCCTTGAAATTTGGGGAGGATATGCAGTTTGCATTGCTACACAATTGCGCCTGCCTACCCCTGCCACGGTTGCAAACATTCAGGCGTGGCAGCCTGATAGGCTGGTCCCGGTAGGACACTGCCAGCGGACTGAGTATATCTGCTTCCCATTCTTCTCACCTGAGTGCTACTGATTCCAGCTTTGACGGCTGCACTCTACTCAACCGGAGCAGTAAGTTGAACCTCAACTTATGGCACTTTGTGAAAGTGTTGAGAACTAGAGCTTAGTTGTTTGGCACACCACCACTGTCCATCCTGCACTATGGATGGCACTGCCTAAGTCTGGCTCGAATTAGTCCACAGTTGTGTTCAGCCCAATGATATCTGCCGGGAACACTCAGAATGAGGTTCTGAGTTATTGCAACATAGGAGCGTTTCACTGCTTTCAAGGCTTCACAGGAAGAATTCCGGAATTTTGCTGCCAGCAGGCCTCCGTCTGTTCCGGGTGAACATCTCCTTGTAAATCCCCCGTGGTTTCTTGTACACCCGTGAAATTGGGCCAGGTTATGCAGTTTGCATTGCTGCACAATTGCGCCTGCCAAGCTCTGCCGTGATTGCAAACATTCAGGCGTAGCAGCCAGATAGGCTGATCCCCGTAGGACACTGCCTGCAGACTGGGTATATCTGCTTCCCGATATTCTCACCTGAGTGCTACTGATTCCAGCTTTGACGGCTACACTGTACTCAACCGGAGCAGTAAGTTGAACCTCAACTTATGGCACTTTGTGAAAGTGTTGAGAACTAGAGCTCAGTTGTTTGGCCCGCCACCAGTGTACATGCAGCACTATGGACGGCACTGCCTACATCTGGCTCCAATTAGTCCACGGTTGTGTTCAGCCAAATGACCTCTGCCGGGAACACTCAGAATGAGGTTCTGAATTATTGCAATAGAGGAGCGTTTCACTGCTTTCAAGGCTTCACAGGAAGAATTCCGGAATCTTGCTGGGGACAGGCCTCCGGCTGTTCCGGGTGAACATGTCCTTGTAAATCCCCCGTGGTTTCTTGTACACCCGTGAAATTTGGCCAGGTTATGCAGTTTGCATTGCTGCATAATTGCGCCTGCCTAGCTCTGCCGCGGTTGCAAACATTCAGGCGTGGCAGCCAGATAGGCTGGTCTCCGTAGGACACTGCCAGCGGACTGGGTATATCTGCTTCCCATTCTTCCCTCCTGAGTGCTTCTGATTCCCGGTTTGACGGCTACACTCTACTCTACCGAAACAGTAAGTTGAACCTCTACTTATATCACTCTATTAAAGTTTGGAGAACTAGAGCTCACTTGTTCGGCACGCGACCACTGTCCATCCAGCACTATGGACGGCACTGCCTACATCTGGCTCTAATTAGTCCACGGTTGTGTTCAGCCAAATGACCTCTGCCGGGAACATTCAGAATGAGGTTCTGAGTTCTAAAAACATAGGAGCGTTTCACTGCGTTCAAGGCTTCTTAGGAAGAATACCGGAATCTTGCTACAGGCAGGCCTCCAATTGTTCCGGGTGAACATCTCCTTGTATTTCCTCGTGGTTTCTTGTACACCCGTGAAATTTGGCCAGGTCATGCAGTTTGCATTGCTGCATAATTGCGATTGTCTGGCTATGTCGCGGTTGCAAACATTCAGGCGTATCAGCCAGATAGGCTAGTCCCCGAAGGACACTGCCAGCGGAGTGGGTATATCTGCTTCTCATTCTTCTCGCCTGAGTGCTACTGATTCCAGCGTTGACGGCTACACCCTACTCCACCGAAGCAGTAAGTTGAACCTCAACTTATGGCACTTTGTGAACGTTTGGAGAACTAGAGCTCAGTTGTTAAGCATGCGACCACTGTCCGCCCAGCACTATGGACGGCAGTGCCTACATCTGTCTCTAATTAGTCCTCGGTTGTTTTCATCCGAATGACCTCTGTCGGGAACACTCAAAATGAGGTTCTGAGTTATTGCAACTTAGGAGCGTTTCACTGCATTCAAGGTTTCTTAGAAAGAATTCCGGAATCTTGCTGCCGGCTGGCCTCCGGCTGTTCCGGGTGAACATCTCCTTGTAAATCCCCCGTGGTTTCTTGTACACCTGTGAAATTTTGCCAAGTTATGCAGTTTGCATTGCTGCAAAATTGCTACTGCCTATCTCTGCCGGGGTTGCAAACATTCAGGCATGGCAGAAAGATAGCCTGGTCCCCGTAAGACACTGCCAGCAGACTGGGTATATCTGCTTCCCATTCTTCTCACCTGAGTGCTACTGATTCCAGCTTTGACAGCTACAATCTACTCAACCGGAGCAGTAAGGTAAAGCTCAACTTAGGGCACTTTCTGAAAGTGTTGAGAACTACAGCTCAGTTGTTGGGCATGCGACCACTGTCCATCCAGCACTATGGACGGCACTGCCTACATCTGGCTCTAATTAGTCCACGGTTGTGTTCAGCCGAATGACCTCTGCCGGGAACACTCAGAATGAGGTTCTGAGTTATTCCAACGTAGGAGAGTTTCACTGCTTTCAAGGCTTCTTAGGAAGAATTCGGGAATGTTGCTGCCGGCAGGCCTCCGGCTGTTCCGGGTAAACATGTCCTTGTAAATCCCCCGTGGTTTCTTGTACACCCCTGAAATTTGGGGAGGTTATGCAGTTTGCATTGCTACACAATTGCGCCTGCCTTCCCCTGACGCGGTTGCAAACATTCAGGCTTGGAAGCCAGATAGGCTGGTCCCAGTAGGACACTGCCAGGGGACTGGGTATATCTGCTTTCCGTTCTTCTCACCTGAGTGCTACTGATTCCAGCTTTGATGGCTACACTTTACTAAACCAGCAGTGTCCATCCAGCACTATGTACGGCTCTGCCTACATGTGGCTATAATTAGTCCTCGGTTGGGATCAGCCGAATGACCTCTGCCCGGAACACTCAGAATGAGGTTCAGAGTTATTGCAAAATAGGAGACTTTCACTGCTTTCAAGTCTTCTCAGGAAGGATTCCGGAATGTTGCTCCCGGCAGGCCTCCGGCTGTTCCGAGTGAACATCTCCTTGTAAATCACCCATGGTTTCTTTTACACCCATGAAATTTGGACAGGTTATGCAGTTGGCATTGCTGAACAATTGTGCCTGCCTAGCTCTGCCGCGGTTGCAAACAATCACGCGTGGCAGCTAGATAGGCTGGTTCCCGTAGGACACTGCCAGCGGACTGGGTCTATCTGCTTCCCGTTCTTTTCACCTGAGTGCTACTGATTACAGCTTTGACGGCTACACTCTACTCAACCGGAGCAGTAAGTTGAACCTCAACTTATGGCACTTTGTGAAAGTGTTGAGAACTAGAGCTCAGTTGTTTGGCACGCCAGCATTGTCCATCCAACACTATGGACGGCGCTGCATACATCTGGCTGTAATTAGTCCACGGTTGTGTTCAGCCGAATGACCTCTGCGGGGAACACTCAGAATGAGGTTCTGAGTTATTGCAACATAGGAGCGTTTCACTGCTTTCAAGGCTTCTTATGAAAAATTCCGGAACCTTGCAACCGGCAGGCCTCCGGCTGTCCTGGGTGAACTTCTCAGGAAGGATTCCGGAATCTTGCTGTCGGTAGGTTTCCCGCTGATCTGGGTTAAGATCTCCTTGTAAATCCCGCGTTGTTTCTTGTACACCCGTGTAATTTGGCCAGGTTATGCAGTTTGCATTGCTGCATAATTGCGACTGCTTAGCTCTGCCGTGGTTGCAAACATTGAGGCGTGGCAGCCAGATAGGCTGGACACCGTAGCACCCTGCCAGCTGATTGGGTATATCTGCTTCCTGTTCTCACCTGAGTGCTGCTGATTATAGCTTTGACAGCTACACTCTACTCAACCAGAGCAGTAAGTTGATCCTCAACTTATGGCACTTTGTGAAAGTGTTGAGAACTAGAGCTCACTTGTTTGGCACACCACCACTGTCCATCCAGCACTATGGACGGCACTGCATGAATCTGGCTATAGTTAGTCCACGGTTAGTTCAGCCGAATGAGCTCTGCCGGGAACACTCAGAATGAGGTTCTGAGTTATTGCAACATAGGAGTGTTTCACTGCTTTCAAGGCTTCTCAGGAAGAATTCCGGAAACTTGGTACCGGCAGGCCTCCGGCTGTTCCGGGTGAGCATCTCCTTGTAAATCTCCCGTGGTTTCTTGTACACCCGTGAAATTTGGCCAGGTTATGGAGTTTGCCTTGCTGCACAATTGTGCCTACCTAGCTCTGCCACGCTTGTAAACATTCAGGCGTGGCAGCCAGAGAGGCTGTTCCCCGTAAGACACTGTCAGCGGGACTGGGTATATCTGCTTCCGATTCTTCTCACTTGAGTGCTTCTGATTTCCGCTTTGACTGCTACACTCTACTCAACCGAAGTAGCAAGTTGAACCTCTACTTATGGCACTCTGTTAAAGTTTGGAGAACTAGAGCTCAGTTGTTTGGCAAGCGACCACTGTACATCCAGCACATTGGACGGCACTGCCAACATCTGGCTCTAATTAGTCCACGGGTATGTTCAGCCGAATGACCTCTGCCGGGAACACTCAGAATGAAGATCTGAGTTATTGCAACATAGGAGCGTTTCACTGTGTTCAAGGCTTGTTAGGAAGAATTCCGTAATCTTGCTGCCGGCAGGCCTCCAGTTGTACTGGGTGAACATCTCCTTGTATTTCCTCGTGGTTACTTGTACACCCGTGAAATTTGGCCAGGTTATGCAGTTTGCATTGCTGCATAATTCCGACTGTCTAGCTCTGTCGCGGTTGCAAACATTCAGGCGTATCAACCAGATAGGTTGGTCCCCGTAGGACACTGCCAGCGGACTGGGTATATCTACTTCCCGTTCGTGTCACATGAGTGCTACTGATTCCAGCTTTGACGGCTACACTCTACTCAACTGGAGCAGTAAGTTGAACCTCAAATTATGGCACTTTGTGATAGTGTTGAGAACTAGATCTCAGGTGTTTGGCACGCCAACACTGTCCATCCAGCACTATGGACGGCACTGCCTACATCTGGCTCTAATTACTCCACAGTTGTGTTCAGCAGAATGATCTCTGCCGGGAAAACTCAGAATGAGGTTCTGAGTTATTGCAACATAGGAGCGTTTCCCTGCTTTCAAGGCTTCTTAGGAAAAATTCCGGAATTTTGCTGCCAGCAGGCCTCCGGCTGTTCCGGGTGAACATCTCCTTGTAAATCCCCAGTGGTTGGTCCGACACCCGTGAAATTTGGCCAGGTTATGCAGTTTGCATTGCTGCACAATTACGCCTGCCTAGCTCTGCCGCGGTTGCAAACATTCAGGCGTGGCAGCCAGATAGGCTGGTCTCTGTAGGACACTGCCAGCGGACTGGGTATATCTGCTTCCCGTTCTTCTCACCTGAGTGCTACTGATTCCAGCTTTAACGGCTACACTCTACTCAACCGAAGCAGTAAGTTGAACCTCAACTTATGGCACTTTGTGACAGTGTTGAGAACTAGAGCTCAGTTTTTTGGCACGCCACCACTGTCCATTCTGCACTATGGATGGCACTGCGTACATCTGGCTCTAATTATACAACGGTTGTGTTCAGCCGAATGACCTCTGCCAGGAACACTCAGAATGAAGTTGTGAGTTATTGCAACATAGGAGCTTTTCACTGCTTTCAAGACTTCACATGAAGAATTCCCGAATCTTGCTGCAGGCAGGACTCCAGCTGTTCCGGGTGAACATCTCCTTGTAAATCCCCCGTGCTTTCTTGTACACCTGTGAAATTTGTCCAGGTTATGCAGTTTGCATTGCTGCACAATTGCGTCTGCCTAGCTCTGCCGCGGTTGCAAACGTTCAGGCGTGGCAGCCAGATAGGCTGGTCCACGTAAGACACTGCCAGCGGACTGGGTATATCTGCTTCCCCTTCTTCTCACCTGAGTCCTACTGATTCCAGCTTTGACGGGTACACTCTACTCAACCGGAGCAGTAAGTTGAACTTCAAGTTATGGCACTCTGTGAAAGTGTGGAGAACTAGAG